>NC_141536.1:33532498-33869998 GCF_021556685.1 Rattus norvegicus | reverse complement strand
TGTGGGACTGTGGGGATCCTCAGGGCAGGGCTGTGAAAATCCATCCTTGTAACTCTAGTCCTCACTACATACGACCTGCACTTTTGCTGTACACAGTAGGCCAGTGTATCACAGTAGGGAGCTGCCCTAGCAGAGGGCAGTAGAGCACATCAATGCCCGAAGGGACCAGAAGAAAACAGTCAAAACCAACCACAGACTGAAAGCTTTTCATAGGTGCTGGAAACATTGTTATCTGAAGCTGCTGTTCATAACCAACAGCACAATTGCTTGAATTTTAGAAAAATAGTTAAAGCTTTTCTTTCTGGTTCATCTCAACACATAACTAGGGCAAGTTGTATTAGAAATTATTCCAAGTGGGAGTCTCTTTTACAGCCTATGCCTCAATTGCCCCATTTAACACTTTCTGGGTATAAGGAAATCAAGTCCTGTTATTGAAAACAAAGGAACCATAGGAAACCTTTTGTTGTGGTGATGGAAGAAAGGTGGGCAGAACTAAGGTGTTTCCCAGAGGGCAAGCTACACCCCCATTAAATTCGACCTTTTTTAAACAATGCTTTCGTTTATTCTTTGAGAACTTCATACAGTATATTTGTTCATATTCCTTCCCCTCCCCCAACTCTTCTCAAACCCTTCCCTACCTTCCCGCCCATGACTGTTTAAAAACCTCAACGGCTCCCATTTGGCCCCCAATATCTGGAGAAGGCTTCAGCTGCAGCTACTCACAGAGACATCCTTTCTGTTATCAAGCTACCACAGCTATTGCCCCAATGTCTATCTTGTCTCAGAAGGCTCTGCATAGACATAGCAGCTTCAGGTACCCTTAGGTGACCCTCTGTCAATCACTCCTTGCAACCCCATGCTTTGTTGCTCAACCGAGTAGAGAAGGCCTTTGATAGCTAGTGCGCACACATGGCTGCCTGTGTAAGCAGTCCCCTCTCACCTTCCAGCATGAGGAGACACATCCCTCCTGTGCACTGTCTCCTTCCTGAAGCACAGATCCCAATAAAACCTCCTCCAAGTGGTCATTCGACTACCTATAGATTTGTATCATAGGTTGAATGGGATACACTGGTTATACAAAGAGCAGGCAACGTGTGCCTCAGACACTTAGAGAAGTTAAGAGGCAGCAGGAAGGTTTCACAGGAGGGGGTTTGGGGCACTGAGAAGAGCTGAGAATAGAAAACGAAGCTCTGAGGATGGAGTTCCTGGAGGATCTGTGGGCCCTGGTCCCTGAGAGTGTGCCAGAAAACCATCCAGTCACCTGGAGGAGCTAGGAACTGAGGGCCTGGTACCCAAAGATGTGAACTGCAATACCAGGTGGTCAGCACTGGGTCACCAGAACTCGAGGCTTTGAAAGCTTAGAGACACAGCTCTGTTCTCAGGGCTTAGAACTGTCGTCCTCTGGCCTTGAAAGGGTTACTTAGAAGCCTCTTACAGCCAAGGCTCGGGCTGACATTAAAGGAGCTTTGCCCTTTTTTGCAATTTTCATTTGAGTAGAAACAACCCTCAACCCTTTGTGACAAAGGTACTAGAATGACTCAAATTAAATCCATTTTTCTATTGATCTTACCATTAGTGAAAATAGCAGCTGTTCCGAGCAGTTACAAGGGCTTTCATCTACTATTCCTTGAACCTGGGTGGAGCCCAGAGCCCACCCGAACTCATCTTTTTAATACAAGCAAGATAAGGGTTCCATAGTTACAGAAATAATTTTTAAAATGAAACAACAACAACAACAAAAAAAACAAAAAACAAAAAACAAAAAACCCAGTGCTTCGTGGACCACTGTGCTCAGCGGGAATAGTATTGGAAGGGAACAGACACCAGACTGGACAGATAACAGCGATGTTCAGAATAGACCCTCATCTATTTAAATCGGTGAATTTAGCGCACCATTTCATTCTGCACAATGGGAGCTTTCTGTGCCTGAAATAATCCCTCTTCAATATCAAATGTGCTCAGGAGAGTGAGGATTGGACGTGCCAGTCTTATTTGCTATTACTGTTGATTGCAAGAACGGTGCCAATATACTCTGACCTAGGATAAGTTAACTGGCCCGTCTGTGTTCCTGTGACCTCATCTAGAAAGCAGAGAATGCCTGCTTTAATTACACCCAAGGCCACTCACTGCAATTTGCCAGTTGTGTGGCCGTTCTTCTTTTAGCACACACTAGTTGGTTATTTGAATACACTGCAGTTGCCTTGAGACAGTTTGCCAAATTGTTCTAGTATTTATTATTACTGATACTTGGGATTTTCCCTAATCTAGAAGTTACTCTACTCCATTTACACTTGACATTAATTGACCTAATGTGATACTCTCATCTTGTCAGTTTTATAAAAATTCACAACGTGAAGACTTGTCCACACAGAATGGGAAGGTGGGTGAGGAGGGGGCTTTTATTTTACCTGAAGAGGGCAACAGTTGTGAAAGAGGACACATCTCCCGTCGGCCCTGTACATGGCAGAAGTATTGATTTCCGCTACACTCCCAGGGCCCTAGACGACAGGAGTGGTAATGTTCCTGGCTGGTGTAATAGTGAGGAGAAGAGAAGATCAGTCATATCAGAATGGACACAGACCATTGGCAGAGCCCAGAAAGGGCTGTCAGTCCTGTTGTGTGCCATTTGATTCATGATCGGATACACACGGGCATCTCAAGCATTTAGAACAAATTGTGTCTGGCAGGAAGAACCAAAAGACCCAGCATCAAATCTCTCCAGGAGAGAAACATGACTTGTCTGTGAGCTGCTTCCCTCAAAAAATAAATAAATAAATAAATAAATAAATAAATAAAAATAAAAAGCAAAGGAAGTAGCTGTGTCATCTGCACCCCTATGTCCCTCCACCAGGGTGATGTCAATGTGCTCGTTAATATTTCCAAGAGAGAGAGAAAAAAAAAGAGATCGCAAAGATAAAAACGGTAATGAAAGACCAAGTTCAGAGAGAGGGTCCAGATATAGCCTTGTGCGCTCTTGCTAAAATCCTGTTAGCAGCTGTTCCAGAGGGCAGCTTGGCATTGAAGCACAAGCCTGGAAAAGCAGGATACCGTCGCACTCCTCTGCCTGCTCCTCGCGTTAGCTCTGAAGGGTGCCCAGGCGCTCACAGCAGAGTGTGGTAGACAGATCTAGACACCACTTTTAATGAGGTTACGCTGCCTTGGAGTCAGGAGAGGAGCAGACTAGATAAGCTAGCACTATATCCTTACAATGGAGTGGACAGGCCCACTTAGAGAACTCACCCACCTATTCATGTTGAGCGATAAACAGCCCCAAACATGATTTGTAAATTTATATTTTTTGAGATTAAAATATAATTATGACACTTTCCCTTCCCTTTCTTCCCTCCAAACCCTCTCATATACCACTCCCTCCTCTCCTTCAAATGTATGGCCTTATTTTTCATTAATTATTATATGCATAAATGTATATGTGTATACATATATTCCTAAATATAACCTGTTAAGTCCACACAATGTTGCTTGGATGTATGTTTTTCAAGGCTGACTGTTTGGCCCTGGTTAACCAGTTGGTGTGCTCTTCCTCCAGCTTCCAGCTTTCTTCAGTTGCTTGTACCTCTTTGTGTAGAGCCGAGGTGATGCTTTGGGGACTTTCCCCCAGCCACTTTGGTTTGTCATTCTCTTTAAAGTCATTGCTCCAACAGTCATGTTGGTGAGTCATTAAGGGTGTAACTCCTGATGTTGTGTCTCCCAGCAAACTCCCTGATTCTGTGGCTCTTAAAAATCTCTCTGCCACCTGCCCCACATGTGTCCCATACATATACAACCTCCAAACTAGATAAGATGGATGAAGCAAAGAAGTGCAGGCCAACAGGAGCCGGATGTAGATCTCTCCTGAGAGACACAGCCAGAATACAGCAAATACAGAGGCGAATGCCAGCAGCAAACCACTGAACTGAGAATAGGACCCCCGTTGAAGGAATCAGAGAAAGGACTGAAAGAGCTTGAAGGGGCTTGAGACCCCATATGAACAACAATGCCAAGCAACCAGAGCTTCCAGGGACTAAGCCACTACCTAAAGACTATACATGGACTGACCCTGGACTCTGACCTCATAGGTAGCAATGAATATCCTAGTAAGAGCACCAGTGGAAGGGGAAGCCCTTGGTCCTGCCAAGACTGAACCGCCAGTGAACGTGATTGTTGGGGGAGGGCATTAATGGGGGGAGGATGGGGAGGGGAACACCCATATTGAAGGGGAGGGTGAGGGGCTAGGGCAATGTTGGCCCAGAAACCGGGAAAGGGAATAACAATTGAAATGTAAATAAGAATACCCAATTTAATAAAGATGAAGGGGAAAAAAAAAAAAACTCTCTGCCTCCTCTTCTACAATCTTCCCTGAATCTTAGACGTGGGAGTGTGAAAAATAAAAATTTTAAAGGCATATTCAGGAACTTTTCAGCATGTATATATGAATTCAGTCTCAGCTATAAGAATATATCCATTTGGATTTCTGTGCATTAAGAACACAAAATAAAAGCACATTCAAGTTATTATTAATAATGGCACTTGCTGCAAACTGGTGAGAGGTGGGAGCAAGAAGATTTCATCTTTTTCTACTTAATTACTTCATGTTTCAGTGCACATGCATTATTTTTATATACAATCTTTCAAAGAGGGTTTGGATTTAACTAAGCGATGAGCGCTTGCCTCGCAAAGTACAAAACAATAAATGTGTAAAAATGGGAAGAAATGGTGAAATAAATTGTAGCACAAGCATCAAACACAATCCCGACCGACCATTAAAAATTACCTCCTACAGCCCTACTTGCTGACATAAAAATGTTAGTGATGGATTGCTAAACGTAGAAAACAGTTTACAAAGTCGAGCGGGAGTGTGAGGGAGAGACCCGTCATGGAAGCAGGAAGACACAATCTCACTGCAAACTCCATGATCCCCCGGCCGGCTCTCACAACCTTTATGCCCCACCTTCCACAATGTTGCCTGAAGCCAGGACAGTAAGATGGGACCATTTCCAGAATTGGGGGCCGGGGAGTAATAGAGGGGAACAGCAGGTACAAGCGATCTCGTAGGGAAAATGGGGAAGGGGATGCCTAGAGAGGGGAAGGGAATTAAATGCAGGAGAGGGAGGAGATGAGTAATATATCAGTTAATTTTTTTACATATGCACAAACATTTCCCATAAGTCACCCTGCAAAATGTTAGCATAGAGGGACTGCTAGGAAAGTTGTTAAAGCTCTTTCCTCAGGTGAGGGCCCTTGAACGGGTTTCTTTTAAAACTCTAATGCTGGTCCAAAGTTCTGGCACATACCTGTTGTGGTTTGCCCTGGAGCTATCTGTATTTTGATGCTAATTCCACTGCTCCAAGGACAGCTGCCTTGTCATGTACTCAGGAATCAGGTGACTTCACCAGAAACTTCTCCCCATTGAATTTGTAAAATACAGGTGAGGGGCAGGTACAGGATAGAAGGAGGCCTGTCATTGGAGGAGAAGGAAGGATGGGCGGGAGAGAAGTTTGAAGGAAGAGGAGGAGACTGGAATGGAAAGGAGGAGAGGAGAGAGAGAATCGGTGGCAGGACAATGGAGACTGACGTAAAGATCTCGCTCTGTGTATTTACAGGTTGTTATCAATGTTCTTAAAGGATGGATGGTACTGGGCTTTGTATGTTTAAGTGGGCAATTATATCTTATCAATTGGATCAAAGATTATTGTGTTGTGTGTTCTTTTATGTGACGGTTTGAGTGTTGGAAAGTGTGTGGCGGCAGGAGATACTGGGCCGCCACAGAGTTGGAATGTGTTTCCGCCAAGATATCTAGCAGATATCTTGGGCATTGCGGTGGTGGACCTAGCGAGGTAAAAGACACTATAACTTTTTTTATTTTTTATATTTTTACAACCTCAGCTGAAGCCTCATACAGAAGAGTCTCTGTGAGTTCAAGGCCACCCTAGTCTATACAGGGAGTTTGAGGCTAGTCAGGTCAAAATAATGAGAGCTTGTCTAAACCAACCAACCGACCAACCAATAAAAAACACCTCTAATGCCTTAGAATGTAGAAACTACTGCTGTATTCCCTTGCATTCATTGTAAATGGAGCTAACATTGAATAGTCTATTAGGAGGATAAAATAGTCATGAAACGATTTGAAAAGTTAAAACATACATAAATATAGAGGGCTCTCAGATCTTCTCGCATTGTCAATACACAATGAGCTTCTGAACTTGCAGAAGCCAAAGTTCCATAAACAGAGTGGGTTCATGCATGGAGAGTGAGGAGCCCAGGTCCACTTATGTGGACTGTACTCAGAACATTTCCAAGTCCTCGGGAGAGGGCTGTGAGCACAGCATCAGTAGGTTGTTGGGCTGGGAGGATTTATGGGTCACTAGTATCACTGCCCTGCAAACTCTTGGGGTGATTCCACTCCAACGCCAATGCTTGCTTTAATTGTACACAGTTAACGTCAATGTGGAACTTACATAAGAAGGTTGCCTATGTGGTTTAACTGAATGAATTTTCCATTGCTACGTCTTATCCTACTGCTTTTAGTGGGTAAATGTTGTGGTTTGCCTTGGAGTTTTCTCTGAATTTGTAAAATAAAGACAAGAGCGCAGATTTGGGCAGAGGGAGGAGTCGGGAGCGAGAGGGGAGGAGTCAGGAGAGGGGAGGAGTCGGGAGGGGGAGGAGTCGGGAGGGGGAGGAGTCAGGGGAAGAGAAAGGAAAGAAGTGAGGAGAGAGAGTCGTCGTAGGAGAAGGAGAAGCTGGAGACCTGACAAATAAAAGGTGCAAGGGATGAGGGATTTGGGAGCTAGGAATAGGACAGTGTAGGATGGATCTGCCCAATCTAGACGCTAGATTGTTTTCATATTAATTGAGTTGCGTTTTCTTTGTGCGGGCCGATTCGGGTTGGAGAGGTTACTGCAACAGGTAAAGACCATTGCTTTCCCTTGGTGTGCTGGTGCCATTCGTTGGAGTTGTAATAACCTTTTCTCCTCAGGAGTGTAAGGACTGTCCTCCCCTGCTCTAGCTTAAGGGCAAGGATTTCCCCTCTCCTTATCTCTTAACTATGATCATTTGTGCTGTGAGACATTTTGATTCTTGTTGCTGTGCTCAAAGTACTCTTAGGGAGGTGACTTCCAGCACCTTGAATCCACAGTCCAAACCCTGGCTGAATGTCCCAGAAAAAGATGCTTGACGCCCAAACTAGGATAAGGTTGAGAAGTTAGTTAGATTATTATACTTGATGGATGAATTTTACCTTCCCTCTCTCTCTGTCTCTCTCCCCCACCCCCTCTCCCTCCATGTCTGTCTCCCTGTCTCCCTGTCTCTGTCTTTTTCTGTCTCTGTCTGTCTCTTTCTCTCGCTGTGTATATGTGTGGTGTGTGTGCATGTGTGTGTGTGTGTGTGTGTGTGTGTGTGTGCTCAGACGGCATGTAATCTGGCCATGGGCAGAGCTAAAAATGTTCTGAGAGAAGATGAGCAAAGTCAGAAGAGCCATACCTTTTCACAGCTCATGGCTGTTTCCACAGAAATCACTCATTTTTCTCACTGTGATTGGTTTAGGTTAGATGTGCTTCTCACACTCCTCTTTTGTTCTGATTTCCCTGGGATTGAAAGGAACTAGGGGATTGAAAGGAACTAGAATATCCATTGCTTAACTGAAGGTCCATTTTAAATGGGAATGGAAGCCTTGGCCCACTTGGTTTGTAAGAAGTATTCTCCTCCAACAGGTCTGCACCAGCCTGTGTGGTAACTCTGGGTCTACTGAGGTTGTATGTTTGATTTTTCACCGCTGTTTATGATCTTTCTACGGAATCCTTCTCTCTGTTCCCATTGAATACCATTTCAGACTTCTACTCTAGTCTGAAAATAGATTACCCTCTGGATGAAATGTTGGCATCATGACAATTCTTAAATGCGTTAAACGCATATCAGCTCCATCAACATTGACAACTGAACAGTTATTTTTAGTAGGTTACATGTCCGAATGATCAGGCCACACCAAAAGTCAGAATGGGTCCTCATCTATTCTAATCCATTTTCTGCTCTTTTAAGTAAGTCTGACTTATCAACCCTAAATCACATACCACTGCAAGTTAATACAGTCCAAACCAATGAAAATATGACAAGCAGTTCTAATGTGCCAGATATATGCTAGATACAGAAGGCATACCAGATGCCCCATCCTCGATGACCATGCTGGAGAGCTAACAGCATGTGTGGTGGGATCATTGTGTGACAGTTCAATCCCCATTAAGAGCCTCAGCACAGCCTGGACCTGGTAGGGGTCACTTAGCTTTTGAACAGTAGCTGTACTCCATTAAGTTGAGTCTGTTGATCCAAAACTGGTCTCATTTTGTTCCCTTCACCATAACATGCTTTACATGTGATTTACAGTGATGCTTCTAAGAGCTACCATTCGTTTACTAACACTCAGGGAGAAATGTACTCTGTAAAAAATTTAACTTTATTTTACTTGACAGGTAAGAACCATATATATTTATGGAATGCAAATTTATGTTTTGATAATCGTTTAACAAGTGGGCTGATTAATATGTTGACCATATACTTACCACTTTCTTAAGGTGGGACCATTCAGTCTCTTGATTTTCCTAACTAGGATTGAACCTAGGAACTCCTCACAGGCTAAGCAGATGCTAGCAGATGAACCACTGCTGAGATACAGCCCATCTCTTGTGGGCTTGTTTTCTACTTTCTATTTTGAGGCAAGGCCTTGTGAAATTAACCAGGTAGTCATTGAACCTAGGGGTCCCCCTGCTTCATTTCCCTGAGTAACTGGGATTATAGACCTATGCCATCAGGCCTACCTAAAGTTCACTTTGCTTTAGCCTGTTAAGAAATGGCAAACATTCATCCCCTCAACTACATTCTCTTCATAAAATTTGAGTCTAGCTATCTTCTTATTGAATGAGTCTTTGGAATCATTTTAGTTCTGAATCTTAAGAGAGAGAAGAGTCACTAGGAAAAAAGGTGAAAGAAAGGTCCTAACACTCAGTAAGAGAGTTAAATCTCCTTTTCTTCTTAATCCAACATTCTCAGAGTTAAGCAACAGGGGTTGTAGTGTGTGAGGCAGAAAGAAATGAAGTTCATGTCTCCTTCTGGGGAAACATGCAGCCTGGAGCTGAGTAGACATGCCGAGACAGAAGTCCCCTGTGTGCACCACAGGGATATATGAACCCTGCACCTGAGTACCCAAGTGCAGAATACCAGACAAAGCAGTTCTGACAGTCTGCCTGGGAGCCAGTGGGGTTGTAGGGCTCAGAGACACTTTCTTCACTAAGCCCCAAAGGGAGACTATGGCAGGTCCATGCTTGACAACCTGTCCTGAACTCCCATCCAACCAGAAGCAGTAACTTTAAAGTCTTGTATCTATGGGAAGTCCCTGGCCTTGGCTTTCTCAGCTGTTGCAGGAAGCAGGCTTGCAAATTGCTGACACCTTGCTCAGAGGTATAGGTGGCCCTGGCTTTCCTGAAGGGCTCACCCCTGAAGCCCTTGTTGGAAGAAATCTGTAGACAAGAATGTCACTAATCTTCTACTGGTAGCTGCATCATGGAACACTTTATGCCCTAAAAAAGAAAGGAGAGGACAGCCCATAAAGCCTAAAGAACCACACAAAGGACCCAAGTGTGGAATAATGGTGGCCCAAGTACTCTGAGCCAGCAGAGTCTTGGGTGACAAGCAACAGGAATGGATCCAGCTACAAGAAGGATTTCAAGGGTCAATCTTGCTCTTGAGAACCTACTGTCAAGAAAACGGGTGAGCTGACCCTGCCCCTCACCTGATGCAGCACTCAGGAGAGTGGGCCCTGCACCTCACCTGGGTAGCACAGTAGGGCTAGCCCTGGTTGAGCGGTGCAGTGGTCTGCAGTGAGGTGTCATGGGTCCTTGGGTGATGCCCTCTCCCTTCTGTACCTGCAGTAGTCGAAAGAGCTGGCTCCAAGGGAAAGAGCATGGGAGAGCTAGCCCTGCCTTCTCACTGGCTATAACTCTCAGGAGAGCAGTTGTTGTACTTCACCAGATAAACACAGTGGCCCTGGCCCCAATGGCAAAGGGATAGGTGATCTCACACAGCCCCGAAAGTGTGAGAGCAGGAGCGTGCTGGTCCAACTCCTCACAGGCTGCAGCGTTTGGGAGAGTGGGGCCCAAGCCTTGACTGGGAAGCACAATGGAACTGGTTATGGAGGCCTAGGTCATGACAGGAGGACAACTGACCCTGCCTCTTGGTGTGGATAAGGGATAAGGGAGAGCCAGCAGGCTGACCAGCTCACCTACCACCCAGGCCCAGATCCAGGGCTCTGAGTTGGCCTAACCCAACATCTATATCATCTGTGAATGGTTGGGACCTGTGAAAGGGCCAGTCCAAAGCTGCAGGATCTCCATGTCATAGGGTGACAACAGGATAAGCGGGAGGAGTCCCAGTGAGAATCCAGTTTTGATGGTGTCACAGAAACCAGAGATCTTGAACAAGAACAATGACTCATTGCAATGCACATTTGCATTAATGGACAGAGAGATATTATAACCACAGGCTTTTCTACCCACACTCCACCTTCCCAAAATAATGACCCTGAGGCTTAATTATATATAAATAAATGCCCAGACCATAAGCTTGGGTTTGTTCCCCCGACTAGCTTCTAACTTAATGACCCAATTATTCTATTATTTATTATTCTATGAGTTGGACATAACTGTTACCTCACCTCTCTTTCATGTGTCTGTATCCTAGAGTTCAGGGCAAATCTCCTGCCGGTGCCTGACTTTATCCCAGAGTTCCTCTCTCCCCAATAGGAACTCCCACCTCCTATTTTCTGCCTTAGGTAATAGGCCATAGCTTTTTATTGACAGGCGATGCCTCCATACAACACACAAGAGGTTCTCTGTACAGGGTATACTGTGGGACATACTGTGACATACTACAGCTTCCATGATACTACATTCTGTGCTTCATTTGTTTTGGGGGAGAGGTTTCAAGGGTGAAGGGCAGATAAAGGGGATGAGGAGATGTGTAGGACTAGGGTGTATGATGTGAAATGCACAAAGAATCAAAAAAAAGTTAAACATTTTTTTTCTAAAGTTCGCCCATAATTATACTATTGGATATACAGAGAATGATAAGTTGTGGCACTATTGAAAGATCAATGAGTCTTTGTAGACTTTTATGAGTCTTTGAAATTGTGGGTTCTGAAGTTTTGCTCCTCAGATCTTTGCATCTAAGATCAATATAATGTAACTGTCTGGGGGCAGATCCAGTGTTGATAGATTTTTAAGGCTCCCAAGGTCCTATAGTGAGCTGTCAGACCGAATACATGGTTCAAGCTTAAGTCAGAGGCCCACGCTACATTACCAGCTACATTAAAGAGGGTTACCAGCTACATTAAAGAGGAACCTTCCCAACTGCCAAAGCCATTAGCCAAAATGTATAGGCTTAACTGGTTACTTGATCTGTGCTTTTCATTATGAAAGTACTATAACCACATTATGCAAAGAATGTTTTTAAACAGGAAAACAGGAAGTTATTAAGCTAACTTGAGTAATTGTAGTACTTTACTTCATCTTCCTTGAGTGTTTTTTTTTTCCTGTGTCTTTGCTTCAAGTATGACACATTGAACAGAACACAATAGTGCTGTTGTGTTCATTTTACATTGAAAATCTCTTCAAGGCAATCACAATCTACGATGCTGCAAGTGGACCTGCAGTTGCTGTTGACTTAACCACCCCTACTCCTGCCCATTAAGCTTACTCTGACTGTTTTCTTAAGTCTTACGGGGCTTCAAAGTACATATTCGAAGAGAGCAGTGTTTTTTTATCCTAGGCAAATGACAGAAGTTGGCTTATTAGGTCGGGATATGTCTATTCACAAAGCCCTCAATACATTCAGCCAGGCTACTTCACATAAAAGCTTTAACAATGGATGCCGCACCCAGCAAGAGACGCCAGCAATAGAATTTTTTTCAGGTATGTGGGGGCTCGGGTACAAATTTAACATATGAAAATGTATCTAAGACGCTAGAATTAGTAGAAGGGCAATCTTTGTTTTAACCCTTGTTCTGTTACTGGCTGGCTATGATACTCAGAGAAAGCACCATCTTTTTTCATTGTTTTGTGAATTGAATGATAAATTCTTTCTATACACCTAGTGTGTTCCAAATACTGTTCCCAGGGGACATGTATGTAGCCTGAAAGTTGGGTACTAAAGGAGCAGCCTGTGGCTATTTTTTTTAGACTGGCCCTTACCAAGGACGCTTCTGTGATCCTGGTTCTTTATCCAAATGGCTGTTGGGCCCTTTGTGTTTGCTGGCTAATGATGGCACATCAGAATTGATAGGCGTTGGGGAGCCTTAAAACTTCCTAGTGATTTAAAGCACCCCAGGCCATCTCAGTCTAGACGCTGAGCTTGGTTTGCCCCTGTTGACTGAATCATAGCTGATTCTGGTTTGGGGAGACACCAGAGAGCATGGGTGCTCTGTAGTTTGGTCTCCAGATGTCATGTTCTAGAATGATGATGTGGGATTAAAGGAACTTCTGCTGCCTTCCTTCCACTGCAGCCTCTCCAAAACACACCACCAAGCATGCCTGCATGTGTGGGAGTTAATTCTCAAAGGCGTGAGAGTTTAGATGGACGCTTACCCTTCCTTTTTGTGAATTTTCTATTAACCTAGTTGACTTTGGCTTATGCCAAGGGCACTCCCAGCTCCAGGCGCATGCTTTTCTTCCCCATCGAGGCCAAATAAGTTATGCTTCAGCAGGGTCAGCAGTGGGCAGCACCTCCTTGAAGGTATCAGTGCCTGAGGATACTCTCGAAAATGTCTCTAAGTTGGTCTTCAACTGCTGTCCACTACGATCAATAACCAATCTTTCCTGTAGCCTGCTCTCGCAGCTTGTCCTGTTCATTCTACTTCATCATTTGCTTATGTAAGCAGCAAGAATACAGTGCCCTGGCCAGCAGGCTGAAGACTCTTTAAGAGAATACATCCAGAGTCATGCTCAAAAGCAACTTCCCATTGACTGGATACAATAACAACCTGACAGTTGGCGGCAGCTTTTGTCTACCCTGCTGCTTAGGGGATACAGCCACTGAACAGGAGATCTGGAAACTGGTTCAAAGTAGATTCCCATTGCTTTAGTGCACCAGTGCTCTTGAGGTGAGAGCTCTCAGCATCCCACTCTCTTGAGTCATAAATGATGCTACAAGTTACATTGTGGTACCTCTGAGTCAGCTAGATGACTTGCTCTAGGGAGCTTTAAACATCAGACAATGATGGGCCCTAATGGATGCTGATGGGCAGCTGTAAGCCATTAGGCATGAAGGGCTAAATAACCATCAGGGATGATTGATCATAACCATAGAACAGCCTTGGTAAAGAATAGTCCGGATTCATTTTCAAGTTATATTTATCTACAGTTCACTATCGTCTTGTCCCAAGACTGACCTCATAGCTATCCTAAAAGTACAGCACCTATGTTTTAACACCTATTCTACAAGTTAGCTCTTATACTTAATGGAGCTTTCTTTTGGATTTGATATCATTTGAGAAGAGGAGGATGTTCTCAAACCTCCAAAATGAAGCTGGTGTCTCAATTCTGGCTGCCATTTGCAACCTCAACTATACCCTAGGCTGGACACATCATACTAAGTCTACTAAATAATTCATTCCAAATGGAATTCCCAGATTTGTCATTGCTGTTGTTGTGTGGATTGTTTAGTTTTGTTTGTGGGAGATATGAGTTTTCAATTTCATGGTGGTCTTGGCCAGTCCAACATCAAGGAGGGTAGGATTCTACACAAGACACCTGGTGTTTAGGTCATGGGCAAAACATTCAGAGTCATTAGCACAACAATTTAAAGTCAGGAACAGGCCCAACTCTTCAAGTATTTAAAAATCTATTTTTTCCATATTTATCTATTTTTATTCCAGATTTTGATCCCAAATTGTGCTGTAATTTACAAAGTTAAGTAAAATATAATATTAAAGAATATTAGTAATAGATTACAAGTATGTTCTTTCAGTTTTTCTGCAGGTTTGACAAAATTTTATTGCATTTTTTATTTATATTTTAAATGTTATCCCATTTCCTGGTTTCTCCTTCAGAAACCTGCTCTTCCACCACCACCACCCCCCCTTGATTCTATGAGGGTGCTCCCTCACCCATCCACCCACCTTCTACCTCCTACCTCCGCGTCCTGACATTCACCTTCATTGGGTCATCGAGACTTGACAGGAACAAGGGCCTCTCTTCCTATTGATGCCTGACAAGGCCATCCTCTGCTACACAGGTCCATCCCTGTGTTCTCTTGGGATGGTGGTTTAGGCCCTGGGAACAATGGAGGAGGGAGTTACTGGTTGGTTGATATTGTTGTTTTCTTATGGGGTTGCAAACCCCTTCAGCTACTTTAGTCCTTTCTCTAACTCCTCCATTGGGGACCCTGTTCTCAGTTCAGAGGTTGGCTGTGAGCATCTGCATCTGTATTTGTAAGGCTCTGGCAGAGCTCTCAGCAGACAGCTCTATCAGGTTCCTGTCAGTATGCACTTGGCATAGGCAATATTGTCTGGGCTTGGTGGCTGTGTATGGGACACATGGGGATGTGGGACAGTAGCTGGGGTACCAGAGGGCCACGCTGAATCAGGCCACGCTGATTCATGAGGAAGTCCGAATGTGGTCCGCAACGGCCCACTCAGCACATCTCACCAAAGAATCCTGGCACAAAACATTCAAATATGATCTTTCTCCTTGAGCAACTCAGCTGCCTACATCATGTTCAGGCCCCAAGATGTTCCATTCTGGCTTACTGCTGGGAGAAATTGGGTGGGTGCCAAGCCTCGTCAGCAGAAAGGTTGTTACCCTGGAAAACAGATGAAAGGACAGATGTGTTCGGACTCTGGTGCAAACTCTGTGCCAACACTCAGGCATCTCTGTGGATAGAGAAGGACCCACACATTTCATTGATTTTGAATTCTCCTCAAATATGAATGAATTGACTGAGGTTGTGACTTATTTTTAGCTTTTCCGTTTGCCTCCCAACTGACTCTGGGGGTGCTTTGTTCCCCATGCCTACACTCAATAGGCTTCTTTATGGATACACTTTCCATAATTTGACAACACAATTCCTGGCATCTTTTCAAGGGGAGGTGTCAGTGGAGGCTGAGATCTAGGCACAGAGATAACACACTGGAAAGACTCCTTTATAATTTGAGCTATGCAGTAACCCACTGAGAAAACTATATCCTACTAAATGATCGTGTCTAATTTCCCCAGATTGCCCTTCCTTTTTTCAGTTCATGAGTTTGAAAGTGATTAATTCTTTTAGTATTTCCCTTTTTTAAAATCACTTTATTCATTTTCAATTCAAATAATAACCCTTTTCCTGGTTACCCCTCCACAACCCCTCAGTCCATCCCCCCTCCTCCCTCCCCTTTGCCTTTGTGAGAATGCTCCTCCACCCAGTCATCCACTCCTGCCTCACCACTCTATCCTCCTGCTGCACTGGGGCATCAAGCCTCCTCAGGACCAAGGACCTCCCCTCCCATTGGTGTCAGATAAGGCCATCCTCTGCTACATATATATCTAGAGCCATGGATCCCCATAGTAGGTGGTTTAGTTCCTGGGAGCTCTGGGTAGTCCACTTAGTTGATACTGTTCTTCCTATGGGGTTGCAATTCCCTTCACCTGCTTCAGTTCCTTCCCTAGCTTTTCCATTGGGGTCACCAGACTCAGTCTGATGGTTGTCTGTGAGTATCTGCATCTGTATTGATCCGGTGCAGGCTTCCTGGGTTTCTTATAGGAAGTTTTCCATGCTCCCTGCCATTCCCTGCCTTGGTGATGCTCATGGCACCTCCCAACGTACAGCCAAAGTAAAAGGTCACCTCTAAACTGTTTCCGGTTTCTGTGCTTAATTACTCCAGGCATCACAAAAGGGATGCTTAGCAGAATTTGATCCTTAACACGGACATGCAGTGTCTCAAGTGACAAATGGGTCTGAGTTCTCTGAGTTTCTTTTTGCACTCACAGAAAACAAAGCAGGTAGACCAGATGTTTTCTAAAGGTCCTTCCACCTTCAACTCAGCAACCTGAACAGTAGCTTTCTAGTAAAACTACTGGAGAAAGGAGGAATCATGCATGTAAACCTGGGGATGTGTGGGGAACAAAGAGCAATCAGTCTTTTAAGATGAACTGCCAGTGTGACCTTCCTTTGATACAGCGAAGTTGTACCTTTCAAGTAGTAAATGTGTTCATACTGATCAATGGAAGTAATACACAGAGCATTTCAAAGTGTTTTGAGGATTAGAAACCTACACAAAAGTCAGTATTGCCATTAGGAGAACCAAAAGGAAGATGAGGACCCTAAAGGACCCTCATTTCTCAGACCCTGAATTTTAAATTTCAACTCGAAATATCACTACAAAAAATTATACTCAGCTAATTCCAACACCTGCAATTTACAAAAGGTAAGATATGGATTTACCAACAGAAGGAATAATGGTTTGAATATTTTGTCACTAAGAGGAACTTATGAGAATGAAGTTCGTTGTGGGAGCCAGCAGAATGGCATAGTGGGTAAAATCTCATGCTTCACAAATCTGAACCAATAGTGGAAGGACAGGACTCTTGAAATGTGTTCTCTGACCTCTATAGGAAGAGAAGAACCAATTCCCAAACATTATCCTCTCACCTCCATATAGAAGCTAACACGTGGAAACATGCCCCCCAACACACTTAATACACTGAATCAAACACAATAATAATCTTTAGATTAAATGCAAAAATAAAAAGGAAAGACATTTTGAAAATTCTTAGTGATTTGTCATGTAAGTTTTCATCAGAAACTAAACCACATGACCATCTTATTAGATGCTGAGAAAGCATTTGACAAAATTCAATACCCCTTCAGGATAAAAGTCTTGTAAAGATCAGGAACTCAAGGCCCATACCTAAACACAGTAAAAGCCATATACGGCAAACCAGTAGCTAACATTAAACTAAATGAAGAGAAACTTGAAGCAATCCCACTAAAATCAGGGACTAGACAAAGTTGTCTACTCAGATTCAATGCAATCCCCATCAAAATTCCAATTCAATTCTTCATAGAGTTAAAAGAGCAATTTGCAAATTCATTTGGAATAACAAAAAAAAACACCCAGGATATCAAAAACTATTCTCAACAATAAAAGAACTTCTGGGGGAATCAGCGTCCCTGACCTCAAACTGATTACAAAGCAATAATGATAAAAATTGCATAGTATTGGTACAGACGGGCAGGTAGATCAATGGAATAGAATTGAAGACCCAGAAATGAACCCACACACCTATGGTCACTTGATCTTTGATAAAGGAGCTAAAACCATCCAGTGGAAAAAAAGATAGCATTTTCAACAAATGGTGCTGGCTCAACTCAAGGTCAGCAGGTAGATGAATGCAAATGGCCCATTTTTATCTCCTTGTACAAAGCTCAAGTCCAAGTGGATCAAAGATCTCCACATAAAACCAGATACACTGAAACTAATAGAAAAGAACTCAGAGAAGAGCCTCGAATACATAGAACAGGGGAAATTTCCTGAACAGAACACCGATGGTTTATGTTCTAAGATCAAGAATTGACAAATGGAACCTCACAAAATTCCAAAGCTTCTGTAAGACAAAGGACACTGTCAATAGGACAAACCTGCAACCAACAGATTGGGAAAAGATCTTTACCAATGTTACATCTGATAGAGGGTTAATATCTAATACATACAAAGAACTCAAGAAATTAGACTCCAGAAAACCAAATAATATTAACAAATGGGGTACAGAGCTAAACAAAGATTTCTCAACTGAGAGATATCAAACGGCTGAGAAACACTAAAGAAATGCTCAACATACTTAATCATCAGGGAAATGCAAATCCACCTCACACCAGTCAGAATGGCTAAGATCAAAAACTCAGGTGACAACAGATGCTGTGAAGGATGTAGAGAAAGAGAAACACTCCTCCATTGTTAGTGGTATTCCAAGCTGGTACAACCACTCTGGAAATCATTCTGGAGGTTCCCCAGAAAACTAGGCATATAGTACTACCTGAGAACTCAGCTATACCGTTCCTGGGTACACACCCAAAAGATGTTCCAACATATAACAAGGACACGTGTTCCACTATGTTCATAGCAGTGTTATTTATAATAGCCAGAAGCTGGAAAGAACCCAGATGCCCTTCAACAGAGGAATGGATACAGAAAATGTAATACATTTACACAATGGAGTACTAGTTAGCTATTAAAAACAATAACTACATGAAATTCTTAGGCAAATGAATGAAACTAGAAAATATCATCTTGAGTGAGGTAACCCAGTCACAAAACAACACACATGTTATGCACTCACTGATAAGTGGACATTAGCCCAAAAGCTTGGAATGCCCAAGATTCAATTCACAGACCATATGAAGCTCAAGAAGAAAGAAGACCAAGATGTGAATGCTTCAGTCCTTCTAGAAGAGGGAACAAAATACTCAAGGGAAGAAATACAGGTACAAAGAGTGGTGCAGGGACTGAAGGTAAGATCATTCAGAAACTGCCCTTGGAATCCATCCCATATGCAGCCATGAAACCCAGTTACTATTGTTGATGCCAAGAAGTGCTTGCTGAAAGGAGCCTGATTTGGATGTCTCCTAAGAGGCTTTGCCAGAGCCTGATACAGATAAGGATGCTTGCAGCTAACCATTGGACTGGGCATGGTGATCCCAATAGAGGAGTTACAGAAAGGACTGAAGGAGCTGAAGGGGTTTGCAACCCCATAGGAAGAACAACATCAACCAAACAGAATCCCCCCCCTTCCCCCAAAGCTTCCGGGGACTAAACCACCAACCAAAGAGTACACATGGAGGGACCCATGGCTCCAGCCACATATGTAGCAGAAGATGGCATTAATAGGAGTAGGAGCCCTTGGTCCTGTGAAGGCTCTTTTCCCCAGTGTAGGGGAATGACAAGGTGCTGAGGTCAGAGTGGGTGGGAGGGAGTGGGAGCATCTTCACAAAAGCAGAGGAAGGGGGAGGGGGGGTTGGGATAGGGAGGGAAAGGAGATAACATTTGAAATGTAAATATATAAAATATCCAAGAAAAATATATATCTATTTTCCAGATTCCCATTTAAAATCATCAAGCTTCTTGTCTATCCATAGTCCTGTCCCCAAGAGGCTGTGCAACTGTATTAGGAATTCAGCCTCCAAGGTTGCATTTTCTCAATGACACTGAGAATGGAATCAGTAAGAGATGCCCAAACATTTTCCTTCATTTTATTCTAGAAGATAAATTCAAGGAAATTCAGTCAAAACATTTATGAATGTTTTTGAATTATTTCATATCAAAGATCCTATAGGATAGCCAAAACAAGATATATGAATTGACATACTGGTGTCCCCTAAATTTTATGACATGTGTAAGATCTTATGAATCTGTTAGAGATGAACTATGAAATTTAATCCTTTTATATTTATATTTGACAGGATCCTTTTAAAATCCTGATCTCAGGATGCACAGTCTGTCTTTTGTGCCACTTATATTCAATACACAGAGCTGTTCACAGGAACTGAGGACTAGGTGCTGTCTCCACTGTGTGCTTGTAAGGAGCACCAGTCACACCACTGACCCCATACCTAACAGTAAACTCACCTTGAACTCCAAGAAGATTAATTGTCCTAGAAATCACAAGGCACACCCTTTTAAAGAAACAGGTAGCACAGTCAGGCTGAAGATTTTTCAAGCTTTCTTTTAGTCTATTGTCTTACTAAGAATATAATAAATGTATTATATAGATACATATTATATATGTATGTATGATCCCAGGATTTCTTCCCATTTCAGAAGAAACCAAGAGAGGCAGGCAAACTTTTCTATTATAATTATTCATCTTAAGAATAGAGTAGGACTTTAAAATAAAGTTAATAGAATGTTTTACACACACACACCAACCACATCCATGGTTTCTGATTTAACAATGAAATGTTAAAGGACAACTGTAGACCATATTGAACAGTCTGACAACCTCTTCTTTTATTTTTGGAGCACTCATCACCTGTATGAACCATTTGGGATGAGTCTCTTTAATGTGTGTATTTCTTGACATATCTGGAAAGTAGGTGATGGAAAGAAACCCACTGTGGTGCTAAGCCCATACCTGATATATTAATCATTGACATACACACTTGCAGGAAGAAGCCTAATGAAAGACACTTAAAATCTTTATTCATTGATTTACAAAGTGTACAATATTTACATATAGGCATCGATCCCATACTAACATGGATGCTGAAGAAAGTCTAAAAATAAATATGTAGAGCATAGGTTAATATACACATCATGGCTCTTTGCACTGTAAGCCATCACCAATGGTGAGGTTTAATGGAAAGTTTAAAGTGACTACAGTCACATGGGTAACTAGTCCTGGACCTTCAACATGAATGGTCCCACCTTGGTTTCTTGGTGCTGGGGGTGGTGAGCAAATCCACGCTCTTTCAAGAGAATGAAAAAGACACTTTGAAAGGCATTATGGACGTATGCAGCACACGTGTACAATGGCTGCCATTACTCCCCAGGTGAGGACAGTCTGTACCCTTGAGATCCAATCCCTGAAAACCAGGCAGGGAGGCTCTCGTATGGTCAGTCCCTTGTCTCTTGTTCTGATTGCATGCAGACTTGGCAAATGTCAGTGGAATGTGGCCATGCACAAAAACAGTACTTGCAGACATGTACGACATCAAATTCTCATTGTCTTATAGCATCTTTAGATGCAAGGTCAACTACCTCCTCTCTGTACGAGAGGATAAATAAGGAAGCTATAACTTTACTCCCCAAAGGAAAAGTGACAACTGGGGACACATGCAAATGTCATCCTGAGAAGCAGGATACGTTCTATATGATAGGATGGGGAAAATTCCCATGAAGTCAGGCCTAGAGTTTTTCCTAGCTGAGAAATTCCATCCCCCCTCCCCCGTTTTTTTTTCTCCCAAACATGTCGCATCCCACATAAACTAAATCTGAAGGAAAAGGCTTCATTTATCAAACTTCCTTGAGCCTTGGGACCTTCATGTGTACACATCAATAGGTTCTGTCCTTACAGAATTGATGTAGGGTTATATGGCCTAACTATGTAAAGTGCTTAGCAAAGTGCCGGGCACATAAGAGGTGCTTACTACAGGTCGTTCTCTCCTGCTCTCCCATCTGCAGTCATAAGCAAGAAATTGATACGCCTGTCAAACTCTTCATTAAGGCTGTGTGATGCAACGTCAATGATTTGCATCAGAGTTTCTGCCCTCAGTTCAGATTTGGTCCCTGAGGGGGTGGGGGAGTCTCATTTAAGCTAAAGTTCTCTGTGCAGGGCAGATATATTTTAACATCATTGACCTCTTGGAGACATAGCTCCGCCCAGTTCCCTGTGGACACACCCCACAGCCCTGCAAAGACGGTCACACCAGTGATGGCCTTCACCCTAATATTTCTCGGGCAACCTTTCTGAGGAGACAATGAGGCAAATGCAGAACTCTTGTTCATAGCAATAATTTTTTTCAGCATCAGTCCTAGGATCACAGATAACTTCCCATGATCAGGAGTGATGACAATTCCTCCCGCTGTTGAAAGCGAGCATTCTAACTGATACTTTGTGGAGAAAAAGAAAAGAATTTTTTTTGAAATATAGTTTTCAGTTTATACCATACAAAAATAAATGTCATTTAAAGAATTTACATGGGAGAAGAAAACAACTATGCAACTTCATAGGTTAAAAAAAATACACGGACAATAAAAGCCTTTCCTTCTACTTCAAAAACGGTAACTGAGAGAAACAAATCTTAGGCCACCGTACTACTTACGATCCATCTTTTTCTTATTCTAGCACAGGTGTGCTCTTATCTTATTGATCTAATGAGAATTTAGCTCAGAACTTTCTCTTTCAAGTCACTGTGATTGTGGAAGGAGACAGCTCTTTGGCAGTAAATACTATGGAAAGAGAAAGACTTTTGCTTAGCCATTTCTGAGCCTTCAAAATGAACTAGGACTAACCTCCACAGAGCTTCCTTTTATTCTGAAGTCCTCTCTCTGACGAGATCAGCTATATCTGAATGGAATGCAACACCTGGAGAAAATCATCCCATTCATTTAGTAACTTTTTAGATGCTACTGGTCCACCTGGAATCCGGGAACTCGGGAAGCATAATTAGTTCCCGAGTCAAGGCCAATCTGTTCAGTTACAAGAAGGGATAACGTCATCTTGAGGATGCTAATTTCATCAAGTTGAAGGAAATTGTTCTCTTTTCACTCCTACAAATACGGCAAACTTTTATAATTGCTTTTTTTTTTAATCTTCTACAAAGAGCAGAAGGAACATGTTTCCCAATGTTAAGATAAGAAGGCTGGGGAAATTAAATCGAGCAAAGCTCTTTCTGCTCTTTCGGGGACTCCATCAGAATCTCAAAGAAACGATTCCATTTATTTTGGATTTAGTTTTAAACTTCTAAAGCTCTAGGTGCAGGTGTGGTTGCAATGAAACCAATGGTTCTTTACTCTTTTCCTGAGGAGAATGAATATCTCCTGTATCCATAGCTTATTCTTCAGAGGGCCCAGGACCTCCTGCAGCTCAGGCATGGATGCTGAAGCAGGAACCCCAGACATCAATAAAAGCAGAGGTCTTTCTTGGAGCGAAATAACAGGTTCGTGGTGTAAGAATCAGGGTCCGTATCGGGGACAGGCTGACTCAGGCGGGGTTGTGGTTAGGCTGGAAATGACAGCACGGGAGGGAGCAATGCTTGCTCTTCATAGGAATGGTAATGGCTGGCTGTGATGACGTCTCGGGGTGCTGTGGTTGCATTGTGTCGCTGCTGCCAAGCTGATGACTCATGCATGACTATGGCCACGGTGAAACCACAGAGCTCACCTACATTGGGTAGGGAGGGTTACTATAAGGTGAGTCCCAGCCACACCCACAAGCAGGACACAATCACTGACACACAGTGTGGGTGCCCGTTTGTCTGGTTTATAGGGGACGTGGTGGCAAATGTGGCATCAGTGTCATTTCGAGGGAGCGGTAGATTACAGATATTTCCTTCACAGCAGGAGGTGCAGATCTGAAAGGAAGAGAGAAAACAAAGGGTGAGGAGAAATAAGCCCTTTTCAGAAGGAGGCAGGGACACTAGAGGAAACAGTCTACTCTAGGAAAGGATTGCTGCCTGACATTCATGAAGGCAAGAGTAAGATCCCATGTCAAAGCAACATGCTCAAAACAGAAGGCAGATTGCAGGGCACCTCCCCTGGGCTGCTAGGCGTCAGTCCTCTGAAGTACCAGGTATTCTACCTTGGACATGGACATGGGAAACTTGCCTTCTTTCCTAAGAGGCTCTTCCTGACAACAGGAAGCCACTGTTAAGAGGGTAACACTTCCTCTTTGAGACATTCAGTGAGGATGACTTGGCAATGCCTTGGGTCATGTGACCCTGAATGCTTACCTTCCTTAGAACTATGGCTATGGTTGACTCCATTCTCCTGCATGGGAAACATTTGAAGGGTCTTCATTTATTCAATTACCTGTGCTTTCTACTGCTTTACTCTTGAACCGTATAAAAGAAGTGAACCTAACGGTTTATTGACAGAAGTTATTTTGGGCCATGGTCACACGCTTTATTGACCAGCAGCCTTAAAAAACAGTTGGGGGCTTGTTAGAAATGCAGAATCCCACACCTTACCCAGCACTTGGGCAACTAGAATCTGAATTTTAACAAGATCCCAGATGACTCGGATTCATAAGGTGGTTACCATTCAATCCAGTTACTAGTTAGGACAGATGTAAACCTTTAGCCACAATCAACGAGTCCCAAAGCAGCATAACACTGAGTCAAGACTCAAGGGTCAAAAGCGAGTTTGACTTCCACTCCATTTTTTTACTAGCTGTACTGACACAAGCAACTGAGATATTTTTAGAGTTTCAATGCTTCTCTTAGTTAAAAAAAAAATCGCAACAATGCTTGAGAGCCGAGCCCAGCTGTTGGAAGGGTTAGGCAGCAACCTTGTTTTGGCCTTTCTTCAAAGTAGTCACAAGTAGGCAGATGACATTTTAAATTTTAATTCTTAGTGTATGTGAGAAGTCACTTAAAAATTGTTTCTGCAGCTTAAAAGTTGAAAGCAGCCCCGGGTGACAGTGCTGTTCCAAGAGTACTAACAGAGGGAGTTTCCCTACACCCTAGGGAGATGGTCTGACAGGTGGGCAGATGTCACGTAAAGGCCAAGGCATGACAAGACCATCCAGGCAGTGCCAACCCATTGCTGCAACAGCGGGACTCCAGAGATACACAGTGCTGGCTTCTTCATAGTTTCCTTCCTGGATGCCCCTGAAGCTCACTTTACAAAGAATGCTCTGTGTACAGGCACCAGCTAAAGTTTAATGGGGACATATCCACAGGACAATGGCTTTCTTATCACCTATTATCACCTAATCAGGTGCTAATGGAGAACGTCCCTAAACTGGTGGGACCCCAATAACGACATGCACCCTCACTCTGCTATATGCTTTCAGAATATACTGTTGCCTCCTTCCTTGGGTGGATGACTTGGAGTAGACGTCTGCCATGCTCCACCAAGATGTACACGAGTGGTCCCTGACCCTCTCCTTTCAGGACTCTTCTGAGAGAAGAGAGGCTTAGGATAACCTTCAGCATCCTCTTCGAATGTGCTCAGACACACCATTTGCTTGTCCTTTGCTCTGCTATACACTGGCATTCTTCTAAAGCAAACAGGGAAGCAGGCAGCACCATGAACACTGAAGAATCCACTAAGGGCAGCAAGAGGTAATGTTTTCCCAGACCTTGTAGCCTTCATGCTCCGAGTCTCGGCAGCCTGTGGATAAGCACTCCTCCAGTGGGACACAGCGTTTGGTAACAGAGATGCTATTCCCTGTGACTTCCATCGTGTGCTGAGTGTAGCAGTATCTGGTGTCTGTTGAGAGAAAATAACCCTTAATTGAGATGGGAAATGCAAGCCTGCCCTGACTGAAAACACAGTAGGCTGTTTACCCAGATGCCCCTGAAATTAACCTTATATGAATGTTCTAAATACAAGCACGTTCGGTTTATGGGAACCGAATCATCAAATGGCTGATACCAATAAAGACGTTTCCTAACCCAGGACCCCAATAGGGAGATGAACTTTTACTTTTCAGAAAGTTATCAAGATAAATTGTTGCCTGCTCTCAGATGAATGACCCTGAGAGCCTGCCACGCTCTACTAAGGTGATTCCCAGGAAGGTACAGCAGCACACAGGGTGGAAAGAACCTCCATGCTAAGATCTACTTTGCAATGGCCTTCTGCAGAACACCGGTCTCTCTGCCCATCATAATCCCCCAACACAGGATACAATGGCAGAAGTCTTTGCCTTTCCATGCACTTTGCAGTTGATCTTATTTACATCCTGAGGGGGTGAGTGCTCCAGAGGACAGACGGCTGCTTTCAGTGCTGAGAACCATAGGGGTAAGAGTGGGCTAAAAGAAAAGCTGGGGGTGTGAAACAACATGCTTTCAGAAGGCTTAGGAAGATTATAGCCAGTGTGCATGTATATGTGCGTGTGTATGTATGTATGTGTGAAGTATTCCTGCACACCATCAGAAGAATTAGAAATGGATACATTTTGTTTGATAACAACGGTTCTCGAACAAAAGAACAAACCTGACCATGGAAACAGCCAGATCTAGAATGCTCAGTCTCAGCAACAAGATAGGTCTCCAAATCCAGGTAACCTCATTTCTCCTACTCTGATTTCCGTGCACCTCGGGTAGATGGTGGCCACTATGCAAGTCTATAACCCTTCTTTATCTCGAGGACAAATTCTTCCAGAATTCCAGAGAGAATTTAAGAAGGAAAATGGCATCGCCAATGTAATTATTTATGACCTGCAGGCAGCATGCAGCAGAGTGCTCTAGTCCCACTTCTACATCCCAAGAGGATGAATAATTCTTAGGAAGTGTCACTGAGCTGTTTTTCATCCATATCTTGGCTCTAACTCTGGATGCGTTACACATTTGGGGTACTTAGTTGCTAATATGGAATTATGATCTTCTATGGTATTATTTATTAAGCAATAAAAAATCCCCCCCATCAGATTCTGTCATGATTTTGGCATCTTTTAGCCAAAGAGCTAATGTTCAAAGAAGAACGTGTAAGATATTAGGTCCCTAGAATGAGCTAATACAGACCACATTGAGCCTTCTGAAAAAAATGCGGACTTGGGGGATTTCAAATGTCTTCCTAGACATACTCACCTCACGGGAATGCAGAACCAATCAGTTCTGAATCTGACCAATGGCAGCTCCTTTCCAAGGGTCACCCTGCTGTGGATGTTTACCCCTCTGGGGCCGTGTTCCTACATTGCACCCTGTCTGGAATTCTGCTTCCTGGAGTCATACTGGGGCAGTCTCCAGCCTGCTCAGGGTCCTGGGGAGTGCTTTGGGATTAGGCTAAGTGAGGTCATCTGGGGGTGAACATCTGGCAAATCCCCAACCCCACCCCTGCCCTCCACCCCTAAGCCCCGGCCTCTAATTTAAGGTGGAGGTGATTGGCTATTGGACGAAAGGGAGGATGGTTTCTCATCTGCCTCTGTTTGGCAGGCTTTAACAAATGAAGACCAGGGGCCTAAGAGTTTACTTTGGCATCTGAGGAAGGACATTTATGGCTGTGGCGGGTGCACCTTTCCCACTCCCACGTCAAATGTTGTAGAAGGCAATAAAAGCAGGAATGTTCTTATCTTGTGTTTCTGCTTCGCTCAGGCAACTTGAGCAGCTGCCAGGGGCCGTGCTGCTCAAAATGTAAATGCTCACAGTTAACATCATGCCCAGATGGAATACGTAAATCAATAGAGACTTCAGTTTGGGAAAACTAGGTTTGTCCCTCAAGTAACGAACAATCTTGTCTGAAATAAGCCTTAAGATAACGATTGGTGAGCTGGATGCAACTACTTTTTCTTCATATTTTTCTCCTTAATGTACTAATGGGAAGTTTATTCCTCTACATGCAAGTGGTTCCAGCAACTGATTGAAATATCTTTTGTGTGTGTGCATGTGTGTGTGTGTGCATGTGTGTGTGTGTGTGTGTGTGTTTCAGCAAAATGTACAAAAACCCTAGCCTCTGATAAGTTAAGTTTTGCCATTCTATGGCGAGGGGAGATCACTGAAAATCCCAGGAAAGAATATCCTCTGAAACACCATCCTGTGTAACCCATAAAACAAAGATATGTTGAGAACTGCTGTCACCTCTCATAGTAGAGACCCTGACTCTGAACAGCAGCTCCTTGGGGTGTCCACTTAACTTGCAAAGGCCCCAGGTGAAATCGTGAAACATTAGCGTAGAGAAAAAGGTTCTGCAGTTAAATACGGTTTTGCGATGCTCAAACAAAGCTGAAGTGGTTTCAGTGGTGCACATTTTGGGAGTGCCTTCGATGTGTACCTCGATCTGTGATCACCAAGGGTGTGCTGGGGTGAGCAGATGGAATTTCCCAAGCAGAACCAGGTGAACCACGTGTGGCTTATTACTGAGCCGGAGCACTGATCAAAACTGGGTTTTAGCCACAGAGCATGGCTCTCCATGCATTCTGAATAATCCTGGGGTTGGTAATGAGGTTATATGAGAATCAAGCCTGCTGATAACTTCACACTAAAAGGATTTCAAAGGCTTTTATCTAAAAGATAAAAGATGGATTTGAATTTCTACCAGGTTAGTTTCAGCCTCTAAAATCTCGTATTCTGCAACTGCATAGTAATTCCCAGAGGTTGAGAAGCCAAACTCTTTAACTCACAGTAAAGTCAGAAATAGGAAAGACAGCTTAATCAATAGCTGGAAAGCACAGAGTATAATTTTCACCTATCTCTCTCTCTCTCTCTCTCTCTCTCTCTCTCTCTCTCTCTCTCTCTCTCTCTCTCTCTCTCTGCTTGTGTCTCTGTCTCTCCCACTCTCTCCTTAGTCAGGTTTTGAAATTTAAAACCAGTTCACAGCTTTCAGGAACCCGCCATTATGGTTTCCAACAAAAGAAACTGCTTCAAACTAACTACACCTGAGATTATTATTAAAATTAGGGGTATATCATTTGAAATGTAAATGAATAACATGATTAATGAGAGAGAGAGAGAGAGAGAGAGAGAGAGAGAGAGAGAGAGAGAGAGAGAGAGAGACAGACCGACCACCTATATGCCTGTGTGGAGGAAAGCACTTCTCTGCTGCCTGTGATTCTCTATGGCTGAGCTAGTTTGGGTTTTCCACAAAGATGTAGAATGTTTAAAGCACCGCTAGGAAACAATTCCTCAGACGCAAGAAAGTGAGTGGGAAGGGAAGAATTGCAGTAGCAGCAGTGCACGTTATACTGGAAATCAAGAGCTAGTGGCCGGCCTGGACTCCTTAGTGTCACAGAGCTCGGCATCTCCAGTCTGCACCGCTGCTCAGGCAGCCACGGCTCCCCAGGGCTGGAGGTGCGGGGTCTCCGCGATTCCTACTGCGCTACTGTTTAATCACCTCTGTGGGATTCCCATCTGGACTGCACAGATTTGTCTCTCTGTCCCCGTTTTTAACCAGAGTGTAGACATTCTCTACGGCTCTGTCCTTGACCTGCTTTTGCCCGAGTGACCTCAGATTCACCTCCTTAGTCTCCTTCTTCGTTCATTCCCCGGACACTGCCAATGCACGTGACACTTCACGGGGCTGCAAGGAAAACCCTCCTCACGCTGATTATCTCCACGCGTCAACCCCAGAAAGTCACCACCTGGAATGTGACGCCCCTACACTTCCGGAAAACTTGAACCAGACCAGAAATGCTCCAAATCTAAATCTCTAAATTCTCTGAAATGTCTCCGTTACACATTTCCTACTGCAGGGTTTCATCACTTCCTGTTTGGGTCTGAATGACGTTCTAGAAAACTGACAAGTATTTACAATTTGGATTCACTTTTAAGTAGTGAATATGTTCCCTTAAAGAGCCTGGAGACACTGGCTTTATCGTTGTTATCAAAGTACCGTTGTTATCCATATCCACCTACATGCCTCAATACCCCAGTCATCACTACCAACAACCTCACTGAAACTTGGCAGACATCTTGTAAAACAGGCCTCCTTTGCAAATTGAATGTCAGGCAATGTGAAGCTGTTTTTATCGTCAAACAGTGGGAAATGCTGGGTGTGTGGATGTTTCTGGACAGGAAAGCCAAGAACAGGAGCTGAAGAGAGTAAAGACCTGACAGACAGCAAACATCTGGGCCAGTGGCTCTCAACCTTGCTAATGCTATGACCCCTTAACACAGTTTCTCATGGTGTGCTGACCTCTGAACCATAGGATCATTTTCAGTGCTACTTCACGACCACAATTTCGATACTGTTAAGGATGTAAATATCCGTGTTTTCCGATGGTCTTAGGCAACCCTGTGAAAGGGTTGGTTGACAGGCAGCTTGAGAACTGCTGGTCTGGGGTATCCTTCCTGGTCACCAGTTAAGCTCCATGGATCCCAGCGGTTCAGTTCTCTTCCCTGCCCTCCAATCCGTTTTATGACTGAGCATTTTCTATGGTTCTGTTTTCAAACCACTGACTCTGTCCTGCGTTGTCTCAACTCTGTTGGGGTAGCTGCTGAACATTTTTATTTCAAGTACAGTCATGTGTTTTTTTCACATTCAGAAGTTTTCATTTGGCTCCTCTCATATTTTCCATTTCTTCACTATTTCTAGTGTAACTATGATTACTGAAACTTTTTTTTATTGTCACCGATGTAAACTTTTCTTCAGGCAAATCTCCGTATCTCTCCCTCAATTTGGTATTCACTTGTAAGAGTTGGGATTTGTAGCATCCCTCAAAGACTTGTTGATCACCAGCCTCTGGCGTGACTAGGAGGTAGTGTGTCCGGGGCCACCCAGCCTGCTTATGCCTTTCTTTGCCTGAGCTAGGTGTTTTCCACTTCATGGGCCCTTGTTTCCAAGTAGCATACGTGGGGGTTGCTGCCAGCCAAGAATACTGAGACTTCCTGGTAGCCTGCTTCTACACAAGAATGAGTTTCACTCTATTGTTAGTTAGAAACTTCTGGAAATTGAAACTTATTGTAGGTAGGAAGTTTTTGGGAAATCAAAGCTTACGCCATTGGTTTCTGATGTGACATATGTTTATCGTTACCCTGACTACCAGTTTGTGTTGTGTGATTTTTCTGCTTATAAGCAAGCGCTTTTTGCTTGATTAAACGAGACTTGATCAGAATACTGTCTTGTCTCCATTTCTCCCACCTTTTGTCCCATCCATCCCACTCCCCTCTCTTCAGGGTCTCCGTTGATGTTCCCGTGGGCCGGGACAGTAGTTGGGCCTTTAAGAGGTGAATGAGACCTTGTGAGGAAGTTAGGTCATCAAGGACGTCTATCTCACCAACTGTCCCCACCCCCAGCCGCCACTGTCAGATGAACAGCTGGCTCTATCGTGGCTCACTATGCTGAAAGCCTAAACTTAACTATCATTCAGATCTCCAAAATGGCGAGCCTCAATAACGGTTCTTCTCTGAACAGTTTGCTGTGTCCAGGCACTTGAAATGCTTTCCCCTCAGTTTGAGATCTCTCAGGCACAGTGAATGATTTTGTAACTGAATTCTGGACCTTTTCATATGATACTATAACATTCTATATCATAGGAAACCTCCTGGCTTGAGACTGCTAGGACTGAGAGTCCTCCCCACCTGGGTTTTCAGATGCTGTTCAGAGTATGAGGTGGGGCTTATTGCCAATGGGAGACAAAGTTCGGACTTCCCACCAACCTGGTTTTTATACCAGATGGTGGAGTCAGATGTCTAATATCTAGCACCATGCTCTCTGCTAGCAATGTGGGGGGACCTCATTACTTGTCCTTCTCTACAACCATCGTAGCAGGGTGGAACAGCAGAGGACAGCCTACCATGAACTAAAGGGTGGTCTCTGTTCCCTTTTGCTGATGGAGGTGGAGTTACAATTTTGTCTGTGATGTTTGCTAAAAGTAATGGCTCTATATAAATGTCCCGACCCGGTCTAGGCTGCCACTTTCCCAGGCGGTTGGCTGGAGAAAGGAAGCTTTCGTTAGGGTTTATTGCGTTGGTGTTAGTCAGCTTGTTCTTAGTCCTAAGTCTAGAAAGAGTACTGGGAAGTCACCACAGCACTACCTACTGCTCTTTGGGTCCTGAAGGCCATAGCTGGTGTCAGTGGCCTCCTTGTCCACCTTTCAGAGTTTCTCTTTCATTTTGGTTGGTACACAATGGTCAGGATTTTACTTGCACTGAGTAAGGGACACAGAAGAGAGCACCAGTGGCATCTCCCCAGCAGTGAAAGCCTTTATCAACTCTGGCATTAGGCTAGATAATTCTACTTGTGTAATTCTAATTCTAGATAATTGTACTGTAATGCGATCTGATGCCCACTTCTTGTGTGTCTGAAAAGGACAATAATGTACTCACATATATTAAAAATAAGTAAATCAGATTCATTTAGCATCTCTGTGAGAACTATAATTGTTGTGTAGTATAGCCACTTGGGGGAAATCGTTTGCTAAGATACATGGTTTGTGCACTGTACTGTGTTCAGCCATCCATATGACCTCTTCAGACTGGATGCCCTCAAAGATCTCCATAGCTATTCCTGTGCTGGGTGGAGTCCTGATTCGGATCTATGAAGAATAACATCCATGCTTGTTGCCATCTACATTCCTACAACATGCAACATAGCCTTGCACAACCCACAGGTCCTCAGTTTATTATGAAGATCAATGTCGAGACAGGAAGGACACATTTTCCGTGCTCTTCTGCTCATAGCTTAATCAAATTAAAACATTTTAATTTATATCTGGGATACTTATGGCACCTTTACCATGTCTGTACTTTGAATGAACTCATCTAATTTGTTTAACATCTTAGGCTGGAGAGATGGCTCAGTGGTAATGAGCACTGACTGCTCTTCCAGAGGTCCTGAGTTCAATTCCCAGCAACCACAAGGTGGCTCACAACCACCTGTAATGGGATCTGATGCCCTCTTCCTGTCTGTCTGAAAAGAGCAGCAATGTACTTGCATATATTAAATAAATAAATAAGATTTATTTAGCATCTCTATGAGAACTATAATTTTTGTGTAGTGTAGCCACTTGAGGGAAATTATTCGCTAAGATATATTAAGAGTATACTCTATCAACATGTTATATACTTTCTCTCTCTCTCTCTCTCTCTCTCTCTCTCTCTCTCTCTCTCACACACACACACACACACACACACACACACTACACAACATTGGTAAAAGGAAATGAAAGTTCTAGCATACTTATAGAGAATTATTTGTGCAGTGGAAAGCTGGAGACTACAAAAATGCCCACCGTCGTCAAAATAAAGAAATTAGGGCCTCTATTCACATAACAGGAAGAACAAATGGAAGCGATTTAGTAAGGTAAGTGTATCTCATATAACACTGAGCAAAAGGAATCAGAAGAAGAACTGAGAAGCCAATACAAGACAAAGCAGATCTATATTACTGGAATTTGGGATGGTGGCATATTAGTTTGTTAGGACTGCTATAAAAGCTACCAAAGAAATGGACTGCTCCCAAGGTTTTTCTTGAGTTTTAGAGGCTACAATTTTGGAATCCAGCTTTCTTCTGAGGCTGCTTTCTGTGGCTCATTGATGGCTTCTTCTCTCCATGTGTTTGCATCATCTCTCCTCAGTGCCTCTCGAGATTCCAATTTCCTCTTACAAGGACACTAGTCATAGGGGATCAGCATTCACCCAATGATGTCATCTAATCTTAATTTCTGTTTTAAAGACTCTGTCTCCAAATCGTCACATTCCTAGGGCTGAGGGGTGCGACTTTCAATACAGGGTTGGGACATGTGCTTCATTCAGTAATGGTGACCCTTCTCTGTGGGGAAAGGACAGAAATAGGCACAGGAGAGGCCTCTGAGATTCTGGAAACGGTTACTTCTTAATGCAGGTTCTGCTTCCACCGTGTGCTGTGTTTGTGAGAAAGGTGATGCTGTTTGCTCTCCCGTGAGCGTATCTCGCCATAATTCCAAGCTCGGTAATGGAAAGGCACTCATGATGAAAGCAAAGTAACCCACGAAAGGATGTCTGCAGACTTAGCTGCCAAGGAGCCCAATTACTTACTGCTCGGCCTAATAGGAGCCACAGAACCTCTGACATCCAGCCATCCGGTTATCTTCTTGGCTCTTGGACTCCTACCAAAGGCTCTCCAGAGACCACCTGACACTAGGTGTTTTTGTCTCCAAGACAGAAATTAATACAGTAAAACAGGTGTTCATCAACCTGAGTGACCACTAGTCTCCTTTCTCTTGTACCTCCTGGGCAAACTGGCAGACAACTGCATCTCCGTTTGTCTGTCTTTCTTTCTAATTTATTTAATGTAAATAATTAATTTAATGTTAAGTAAATTTCTCCCTGCATATACATTCGAAGGCCAGAAGAGGGCATCAGATACCCTTATAGATGGTTGTGAGTCACCACGTGGTTGCTGGGAATTGAACTCAGGACCTCTGGAAGAGCAACCACTGCTCTTAACTGCTAAGCCATCTCACCTGATGCCCCACCCTCCACCCCCTGTTATTTTTAAAAATATCAACCATACTTTTTCTTTTTCCAGAGCTGAGGACCGAACCTAGGGCCTTGCACTTGCTAGGCAAGCGCTCTCCCACTGAGCTAAATCCCCAACCCCATCAACCACTTTTCCATTGGTATCTTTCATTTCTTGAGAGCCTATGTAGCCCAGGCTTCCCTTGAATGCCCATTCCCTTCCTCTGCCTCTCAAGTCCTAGGGTCACAGGCATGCACCACCAAGCTTGGCTCGATGAGCCACTCTTCCTAATGACAGGTGACACATCCACCTGAGGAAGCTCTGCCTTCAAATAGGTTAAGAAAGCATGTGCTCGTTGCTAGGCAGGGGCCAGAGCCATGCCAGAAAGGTATGTAAACAGTAGCGAAGATTAGTGAGACTTCTGGGCAGACGGGTTAAAGCAAAGACAAGATGGCAAAAGCCGGAAACAGATGCTGCCCATCTGAGCTCAACGCCTTTCTCCCTGCTGGGAGGAAGTCCTCAGTCTAAGAAACTTTGAGAGCTTCCTTTTGGTTCACAGCTTGAGAGAAGATAGCAAAGGATGAGTTTATGACACTGGGAGAATGTAGCTAAGATTGTGCGCTTCTCCGTGAACAAGGGTGCAAGAACCCAGCCAGAACCAGGGTCCACTCTAGCCCATAAAGCCCAACAGCAGCATCTACTTCCTCTGGCTGGGACCCACCTCCTAAAGGTTACCAAAACAGTCGCATAGCTGGGAGCAACTGTTTAAACACCCAAGAGGATGGAGCACATTTCACACTCAAACAATAAAACCACCAAAGACATAGAAAATATCTAGATGAAACCATTGTGAATTGGAGTAGGCTTGATATTCCCAATATACTACCACCGCCACTTATACTACTAAAAATAAAAAAATAAAATAATTTTATTTAAGGTGACAGAACCTTTGGTTTTGGTTTGGATGAAATACCTAATATACTAGTATTATTATCTATATAATACCTAATCATAACATTAAATATTACATACATTATGTAAAATTTGCATAAATAAATAAATAACAAAGGAAAAACTTCGAGAATTTTACTTGCTGAGACAGCCACCCTTGCGTTGTCTTACCAACACGAAGAATAAAACTGAAAATAAGAGAATACAGCTAAAGCTAACTCAGATCCGGTGAAAGCCCAGGAAAGCCTCCAGAATACATAGAGTTTGAGTAGGGAAGAGAAAAAGCTCATTTAATTAGGCCTGACGTGCTGTACCTTAGCTCCTCTTGGGGCATTCGCTAATGCAGAAACACACAAGGGCAGAGGCTGGGAAGCCCAGCAGAAGGTGCTGCCAAGGAGAAGTTGGGGAGAGTCTTTGTCCATCTCAGTGGGGTTGCACACACACACCCAGTTCAGAGCTAGTTAGGTTACTGGGAGGAAAAAAGAGGCTGACAGGCTCAGGATGGATGTCAAGGCTGGCAGTTATTCCTACCTAATGTTTAAAAGATACTATGGACTTCCAGCTTCTGTTGCTTCTGTCAACAGTAAGTTCAGGCAGCATCATGTAGCAACTGTTTATGTGCACAGATGGTGAAACAAGGGGGACTTTAAAAACTCAGAGCATTAGGCAGTATTTGGTTGAGGCAACATTTGCGTTTTCATGCCTGGTAACCGCTAATCCTGAATAGACCTGCCTGTCAGAAATACATATACATGTGTTACCAAAAGACACAGAGAGGAATATTTACGCTCTTCAAAACTGGACAGAGCCCAAATGCTCACAATCACAGAACAGATGAATTTCTTTTGTGTGTGTATTCATATAATGATCTGCTAAATACCTGTGAGAAGGACTAATACCGCAGCTCACAGAACAGTGCAGTTTCACACCTAATATTGTTTGAAAGCAAGACTATGTCACATAGAGCTGCATTAACAGAGAAGGCAATGACAGTGGTCACATTACTGCTCCCTGTGTGGGGTGGGATGTAATGACCGAGACCAACAGGGTCTTACGGCTTTACATACATGGTAGACACTCGGAAGGATAAGGATAATGAGGTGTCCACTTAGGATTTTTCTTGTGTCTGTATTTTGCCATTCAATATTTCTTTCAAGGGGGGACATTCAGCATGGCAGTACAACGAGAAGGGGGAGCAACCAAAAACCATCTCATTTCTTAGTAGCCTGAGGTGCTGAAATGACCTCTTCAACGATGGAAAGATCTGTAGGACACACACTGAGTAAGGTCCTGATTTCCCAGGCTGGAAAGTTTCAAAGCCTTGTGTTAATATGGGATTTAGAGATATCTTGATATAAAGTGTAGAAGCCTTGGGGTGGGAGTTGGGGGTGGGGGGTAAATCCTAAATGTAAACTTGCCTAAAAGAAAGAAAAAAAAATCACTCTTATTTTTAAAAAAAAAATCAAAAAAGGTGCACCAGGGATTGGCCTGTCAGAGAAGAAGCCTTTCCTAGAAGGGCTTCTCCTCAGCTGAACTGGAGCTCTCTATTTCCTGCTTATACCGATGTCCCCACCAGGTCAGCATCCAGAAAGAGCCACCAGGGGACATCTTCAGTGATTCATTTTCACAGGAAAATGGCGAGGTGAGCGGCTGAGAAGCTAGGAGCAGAGGGTGCCTGTTTCCTATCTTATGTTTTCTTTTGCTCTTCTATCAGAAAGACGACGTCAAAGGGAGAGTTTTGTCTTAGGAGGAGACACTCCCTCATGAAGGGACAAAGCGTTCTCAGGTTAGGTCTTCTGAGCTGAGGTTTAAAGCCCTAGACTCTTGATGAACATTAATATAGATCCTCTCTCAACATAGAGACGTCACGGGCAACGTGACATGTATCCAACCACGCGAATCTCGGCTATTCTGCATCCTCTCTGTTCCTTCCGTTGGTCTCTCCTGTATGACACAATCTCAGTACCCTTTCTGTTTACAAAATCAAGAAAAAGTAACCAGGTTTGGGAAAAGCATGATGGAACTGCATGTGCATCAAAACCTGCATCGGCTGGAATTAGCGACTCTCCTTTCTGGAGCAGGGAGTACCATGAATCTGTAAAGGCCAGAGTTGTGATGGAGGAGGAAACTCTTACTTTCTCTCTCCTGCAGTGGCTGGGTGTGCAGCTAGCCCACCGGCCATTGCTCTAGGGAAAATTCTAGCCAGGGCCAGATTTCTTTGAGGCACACAGGATGGCTTGTGGGGGTCACAGCCAAGTGTGTCAACTCCACCCATCTTAGATGTAGACCCTGACAAGTTAGATCTCAAAGCTTACACACTCCATAGAGTTCTGGTTTTGAAAACGTCAGATTCATTCATTCATTCGCCCAAGCAATCAGGTGGGCGGTCTCATTCTATATGGACCGGATTAAAAAGGATCGTATGGAATCAGTTCTTTCATCCTTGTGATGACTAAAACCTAGTTACCGTTTATGTAACAAGATAAACACACAATGGCCCGGAGATGCCACAGGAAGCCACCGTGGCCTTCCACAGAAGCTTCTTAGCAGCCTCACCAAGTCAGTGGGCCATCTACGGTCACTTTAGGTTAACGGTAAGCAGACAACACAAGCACAGAAAGACTGAGTTAAAAAGTCTGCATTGTAATTTAATAACCTGTTATAATTTCTATTGATAAAAATCCATGGGCTGGAGAGATGGCTCAGAGGTTAAGAGCACTGGCTGCTCTTCTGGATGTCCTGAGTTCAAATCCCAGCAACCACATGGTGGCTCACAACCATCTGTAATGGGATCTGATGCCCTCTTCTGGTGTGTCTGAAGACAGCTACAGTGTACTCGTATAAATAAAATAAATAAATCTTTTTTTTAACAAATCCACATAATTCTGACTTATCAACAGAAGCCTCCTGTACTCTCACCTCCGCTCAGACTCAGGCTTCAACTCCCACCCTTCACCTGAGGCTCAAATGTACTCAAAATAACCCAGGCCCAGAATCAGGCTTCTGGTCACTTGTGTTTGATACAAACTGACTTCCTTCTACCCTGCGGTCCGGTCTCTCTCCATCTGCTGGGCACCTATGGGAAGAACAGTGTCCACATCTCTGCCCTCATTGCCTGCTGGAAGAGTTGCCTTCTTAAATATTCTAAACCCGCTCCCCAGTTGGTGATTCACTGAGGTCTCCCCAGCTTGAGGAGCCACTGCCCCTCCGCCCCCAGTCTCTTCTTCCCTTCAGCTCCAACAGCACTTAAGGCCCCGGTCTCATCTGACTCTTAACTTTCACCTGCTGTTCCTAACACCGGATCCGGTCAGATCTTATCTCCCAGGGTAAACTGTCTGCTCCTAGAAAGAAGAAACTAGATTCCTATCTCCCACTGCATAATTGTCCCAGGGGCCTGGCCTGGCTGCTTTCCGTCGTGAACTCAGAGTGCAAGTGTATTTGTCCCTATAAAGTTAAGAAGAGAAAGATAAAAGAGGAATGGAAAGGAGGGAGAGGGGAACTTTTGTCCAGACCTTGTGTAAAGACCTCTCAGTTACTTTCAGTTATCTGTACCTAGAAAGGGGGATATTCTGATCTAAAAGGAAAGCATCCACATAGGGCTTTCTCTCTTCCTGCAGAGGCATCCCGGCGGGGAGCTTCTGGTCACCTGTGTTTTGTCCTCTGTGACCGGGAGGGATTTGTCTGCCGAAGTCTGAATACCAGTTAGCATTCCCCCCTTTCCCCTCTAAGCTCTGCTGAGGTATCTGAAGGCTAAGTCAACCCTAAGAGGTCCTCCAACATCCCTACGATGTAACTAATTCATCAGTCGGATGGCATGAAGGGTGGAACCTTTAAGAGGTAGTTAAGTCAGAAAGCTAAAGTCCTCACGGGCAGGCTTGGGACACCTATAAAAGGCCTTTTAAAGGGAAGGTGCATTAGGTCCTTTCCACCCTGCCTTCCATTGTGAATATGTAACACCATTCTCCTCCAGGGCTCACAATATGAAGGTGCCATGTTGGAAGCACAGCATCAGACACTCTCCCGACACTGAATATTCTGGAGCCTCGCTGTTGGGCTTTATGGCCTTCTGAACAGTGGGAAATGAATTTCTATTGTTTTCAGATTCCCGAGATTCAGAGAGCACGTTCTAGCAAATGGTGACAACGGTCAGACGCCAGCTGGCTAGGTCTGTTCCAGTAGGAGCTAGCCCCTAAAGCAGATCTTTCTGGATTTGTCCAGAGTCACTGTTGACAACTGCCAACTTTTGCTGCATATTGGAGCCACTCAGGGAGCTTTTAAAAAAATCACCGTCCTCAAATCCACCCTATGCCAGTAAAAAGAAAAGTGACATCTGAGAGGGTCCCTGGTAACCAGAGTGTCCGATTTACTAGCTGGTTGCAATGTGCGCTTTCGAGAGGCAGTGGTACAGCAGGCCCTTTAGTGACTGACCTAAACATTCATCCTGCAGAGCTAATATCAGAACATGAAAACACTGACTCGTTTTGGATGAAGGCGATGCCCACAAGAAGGAAACAGCATGGTTAACAAGGTGGCTGGAATAGCAACATTGTGATTAAGCTAGGCTCTCCCCTCCTCATCTATTCCTTTCCCCCTGGTAATCCTTTAAGGCCCCCTGACATCACTACCTAAAACTAAACAAGAAGACTCTAAAAATGGGATTCTTCCCTCCTAGGAGGTAAAGGAGCTTCCGGAAGTTCTCACGCTTGGCTGTTCGTCTGGTGCAGGGCCTGAACCTCTGAGGCCGGTTCAATTCGTGTAGCGCTGTGGTACTTGATGTGGCTACATCTATTCACACGGGCAACCCCCTTTGGAAAGGTAGGTTCTCAGGCTTGGTTCAGACCTGATGGATCTGTGAGTCGGGGAGTGGGGTGGTAGCACACACCTGTTCCGGGATAAGCCCACAGGGGCAGTGGTCGCACCACACTTTGAGAGCCACTGGAGCAGGCCGGGCACAGAGGTTCAGCAAGTTCTCTCTGCGCTTCTGGAAAGCCCCAGTAGAGTCTGGGGTTAAAGGGCATTAGCTTGAGGAGTTACTCTGTCTCTTAGTGCCGTCCTAGCTCCCAATTTCTAGTCTATCATGACAAGCAGAGGGGCACTCTTTGGGCTGGGTATGAGAAGTCTTGCATTATGTTGAAAAATGCTGTATTTAGCGTGTCCGTCCTTTTAACACATCTGAATGAAATCAACAGTGAAAAAGCACTCATTGCTAAGACAACTGTCAATGGACTGCCCCGTATTCCTCACCCCGCCCACTCAACCGGTCTACTTCCTTCCAAACTCCAACAGCCAATTAACCATGACCTCACAGACAGCCAGAAACGTGTTTTTTCACTTGCTAGATGTGAATAGGGTATGTCTTCTTTTTCCAATGAGCCTTTTGGTCAAGCTTTCAAGCCTCAACTGCAGCCCATCTTGACCTTGAAAGAGAGCTTAGCAGTTTAAAAAGGCTCGAGGTTTTTATTTATGCAGCGGTGGCATTTAGAACAGCAGCTTTCACACAGTCTCGAAATAAGTCTGTGGCGAGATGGGCAATAAATGAAATCTTTCCATGAGCATCGATTCATCCTTCACATGAAAGAAGTGACTATGGATGAAGGCTTCAAAGAGCGGCAAACAGGCTGCCCATTCTCTACTGCTCCATACTTGGCTCGCCCCAGGGTGGAGAAGTCTCAGTTACCTCCTGTGGAACTCCACAGATGCTTCATGAGAGAGGGGGCGATCTTACGGGTCCCTTTATATCTCAGAGTCTTTGAGGATGAGTTATGCATACGCTTAAACGATCTGCAAATAGCCTTAGACAAGAGGGGCCCTTGTGGTTACAAGCATGTACCAGGTCTTCAGGGTCGTTCACTCTCAAGCAGCTTTGGGGACCCGATCTCTCTCTCTCTCGCTCTCTCTCTCTCTCTCTCTCTCTCTCTCGCTCTCGCTCTCTCGCTCTCTCGCTCTCTCACTCTCTCTGAGACTTTACCTCGAGGACAGTAGATGTCAGGAGCCCATCGGTTGCATTCATAATTGTCTGCTGCTTTTTCACAGGTGAAACATTTAAATCCACCAGGATATGGAGTGGCTACAAAAACCAAGAGGGGGGAAAAAAATCAAATTTTAGTCTGAGGAAAGAATCCTGTAGAGTGACATATACTAATATAAAGAGAGGTTTTCAAGATATTTTTTAAACAGTGAAGGATCTGATGACTCATTTTGCAACAGGCAATTTTTCCCTGGGCCTCGAGTACTTGTACTCACATACACAAAATCCGAATACAACTAGCCAAATGGTTTTATTTGAAGAGGCTGCCCAGTCCTGCTTAGAGAACATTAAATCTAAATTCCTTCTAAATCTGAATTTTTTGGGCATCGACATTATACTTTCCAAATTCCACACCTGACCTCATGTGACCAGTTACAGTGTTGAAAAGGCTCCATTAAATTCCTCCAGGGACTGCATAAAATTCCTCCAGGGACTGGATAAAATTCCTTTGGGATATTTACAAGGCATGTATGAAACTAATAAATGTAGCCTTCAGACTTTGGTTTCATCCCAAGGGATTTCACTACATACATACGGGTATTCCAAAAATCCAAAACCATTCGACACCCAATGCACTTTGGATACAGGATAAGTGATCCCATGCTGTAAGCAACTCCAATGTCCATCAGTAGGTGAGTGGGTTAAACAAACTGTGCTACATCCACACCAAGGAGTAAGAGGTACCAATAAAAAAGAACGAATCGTTAATATTTTCAACAGCTTTAATAAATTTTCTTGGAATTACTCTTAGTAAAAAAAGGAAGCCAATCAGGAAGGTTGCATAGTATATGGTTATATTTATATTATTACTTTATTATTTTTATATCTTTATGTATGAATATATACGAATGTATGTATGTGTATGTATGTATTGTGTGTGTGTGTGCATCCGTGTACCAAGGCATGCATATGAAGACAGAGGTCAGCCTGCAGGAATTGGCTCTCTTCTTCCACCGAAGTGGCTTCCTGGCACCAGAACTATATGGTGAAGCTTGATGGCAGAACCACCTTGCCCACCCACACATCATATGGGTCCGTTGATAAAGAACTTTTGAAATGAAAGAATTCGGAGTGGACTGCATGCAGGTGAGGGTTGCTGGCTGTTAGGACGTGAGGTATAGGGACTGTTTGGAGAAGAACTGTGGCTCCCACAACTCCACTACTGCTCTCTGATCTCCACTCTTGGCTTGTGCTTCCTGCCTTCTGAAGACATTGTCCTCCAGGTACCCTTTGTTCTCACTCCTACTTGTAAGCTCGTGTGAGGGGCATCACATGAGAACCACGTTCTGCGAGTGCTCAGTAGACCAGAACATTCTGTCAGCTCAAGGCAAGAGGTCAACAATCTGTGTCAGGCTTAGGGGGGGGCCTTCTGGTTTCTCATCCTTTGGCCCACGTGCTTTCAGGTAGGCCACATCTTCACCGGAATCATTTTTAAAATTTATAGCACTACCTGGCCTAGTTGGGGAGCCACAGACACTTATCCAGTTCATCTGCAGAAGCCAACAGCTCGACTCTGCAGATGGCTGAGCCCGGAGGATCTCACTGGTAGAAATAATCATCTCAGGGCAAATTGCATGGCCGCGTGGAACCAATTAAGTGTGTTATCAAAAATAAATGCAGGAGGAGGCAGTAGCTTAAGGCCAGAATCATGGTCCAGATAAAAGTTTGATTTTCAGCTTGCACATTTGCATACCTGCCTGCGATATTTCATAGAACAGACTGTGGTGACAGGACCTGGGTGTGGTCGGAAGCTGAGCGGCCTATGTTTCTCCCACCAGACAGAAACCCACACTTACAAAGAGGTTAAATACAAGGGTATGGTTCATCTCCTAAAATGGTGGGACAGCCTCGAGAGGCTTCGGTCCCAGGAAGGAACTGCACCATGGGAAACCATTCTATTGCATCATTTCAAGGAGGAGAAGGAAATATGCTTGTGCTGCATACACAGGTAATTACTACAGCTCCCTCTTTTAGCACCTATAAAAGTCTGCCATATTTTAATTGTTGTTGGTGAGCACAGGCCCAAAGAAAGGAGGGGAGCAAAAAAAGCAGAGCTTCAAATCCCCAAGCCACTCAGTGCTTACGGGCATTTAATAGGTTTGTGTTTTAGAAACATCATTGTGAAAAAGTGCATACAGCCATTCGAGGAAATTATATTGATTTGATACATTATTAACATTAGAATATTTAACATATAAATCAACTATAAAAGTTTTGACAAAAACCCCCCAGCATTTTTCAAACAACGATTATATATCCAATTTTATCAGTCTGCCACTGTAGCCAAAACAACTTTTGGCTGTCTCGCTGCTTTAGTTATTCCTGGAAACTTTCCCATCAGAGTGATAAATTAGAAACTTTGAATAATGACCACCCAACTGCTCCAAGACTAAAGTTATTGAGAACCAGGCACAAATAAGTTGCTGTGTCCCCAAAGTCAGGTTATTTTATCGACTTCTCAGAATGATCTTTTATGAGACCGATGGCATATTAAATACTGTAGCTTCTTACATACCTAAACTCTCACTCTGAAATTAACCCAAGGATATTGGAATTTGAGAAGTATGAGCAAGAACACCCTATAGGAAAAGGCTTCAAACCACTCATACCAATAAGCTTATCAGTATATGACAGTGGTGACTGAAAAAAACCACTCCATTTTGGTCAGTCATTTTTATTATTATATATTTCATTTCTTTTCAAATGTTTGTGAGTATAGGTGTTTTGCCTGCATGTGTGGCTGTGTACACTGAGTAAAAGCCTAGGATCTGAGGAGGCCAACCGGGGGTATCAAATCTCCTGCAACTGGAGTTACAGATGGTTCTGAGGAGTTACAGATGGTTCTGTGGGTGCTGGGAACTGAACCTGGGTCCTGAGGGAGAACAGCCAATGTTCTGAAGCACTGAGCTATCTCTGTAGGCCCTTGTTGATCTTATTTTAGAACCTACAAATCCATATCTGTTTCCATTCTTAAGTACTGCAGCTTAGTATTTACGGGAATTTTTGTTGACATCTTGCCTGGGGGATCAATGAATAGCCCTGATTCCTGGCAAATCTTTGCAAACGAATTTGACTTTCAGTGACGATAGCACAATACCAAATAAACAGTTAAATTCTTCCCTCTGGAAATATTTAACCTGAATGAGGTCAACGGATGAACAGCTCTCTCCAGTAACTTGTTAATTGATACTGCATCTGATAAAGAGTTTGTTTTCCTTTTAAGAGACAGGGAAAGAGGTTCCTAAGATATGCTATTTTCTTCTTTATTACTTCAAAGCTTTATAGAGTGAGCGGACTTCAGATCCTGGTGGCCCCAGCTGTGAATGAATCTAATTTGGCTCTTGATCACAGAGCTAATAAGCTTAGTACCCTGCATTTCAGGGCATAAGGCCTTGGTCCCTCAAGAGCGGCAGATTGTAAAGAAAAAGAAAAAAAAAGAAAGAAGAAAGAAACACTGGAGTGCCCAGTTACTTCCTGTAAGATAATCTGTCCATTAACTCTCCTGGTCAGCCATAGTTCCAGCTTCCATAATTCATCTGTAAGACTTGGGGAAAGATTTACCCTTTGTTTCCCTCTCCTGCAACTTTTGCCTGGACAAAGACCTTCAGTTACTGGAAATGCGGTGAAAGCAGATGCTTCCAAATGTATGCGGATGTGCAGTGTGTCTGCTCTGGCCAATTCAGTCTCCACTGCTCTTAGGAAATAGATATAAATATAAAGATTCTAAAACTCTGTTATCTTTTGTCTTGGTCCACTAAGCAACAAAATGTTGCTGATATATTTTACATGAACATATTTCTAATAGAATACACCTCCTGATGCCTATCTAGAAGTCCCTCTTACCCTGTAGGATTTAATGAAGTGTAGGATTATACATAAATATCCTTGGTTCCCTAGGTGGGTCATAAGCAAGCCCTGCGAGGGCATAGCTCTTTAATTCACAAGATTGAGGGCTCAGAACACACATGCAAAGGAAAATTGGATTGTTTTCCAGGAGTGTTTTCTATTCTACAGAAAGAAACGAAGGCCAAGAACAGGGCACAGTCATTTTATTAACTTTTCTTGGGTGATATCTGACATCTGAATAAATGGCTCCATTTCTCTCAATATTAACTTTTGTTTGTGGAATTGTAATTAGATTTTGCTGATTTAACCAAAGAATATAGAGAGAAAACAGAACTTCTCACATGGTGATGATGATGATGAAAGAGGAGGGGGGAAGAAGAGAGGAAAAGGGAGAAGGAGGAAGAGGAGGAAGAGGAAGAGGGGGAAGAGAAGGAGGGGGAGGAGGAGGAAGAGGGAGAAGAAGGGGAGGAGGAAGAAGAGGGGGAGGAGGAGGAGAAGGGGGAGGAGGAGGAAGAGGAGGAGGAGAAGGACAAGAGAAGCAGCAGCAGCAGCTCATACTAATTGTTGAGCAGAATGTTCTGGAGGATGAATCTGAAATCCATAGTTTGTTTCTAGTTATAATTCTTGGAAACTTCAAAGATTTGGAAACCAGAGAGCACAGTAGATTATTGAGGGGAGGCTGATTTTCTCGGGCCCAGTTTCCATCAATGATGCTCTGTGGACCTAAGAACAATGAGTTTGCTTGGCACAGAAAACGTTGTGCGTTCTCAAGCTCCTCGCCCCTCCATGTTCTTCCGCGGGCAGACTCTGCGCTTTGCCATATAACATTAATAGAATCTGGCTCACTCACTGACCCAGAGAAAGCTGCTTGTACCTCCACCTACAAAGTGAGGCAATTGTATAAATAATTCAAAATCAAACTAATCCCGTGTTCCCCTCATGCATTTTTTATGGCCAATGTTCAACAGAAAGTTGCTGGACAGTAGAGAGAATCCTCCATCTAAGCACAGGCGAGGGCTCAAGGGCAGGGCACCATGGCTGTTTAAAAAGCAGACGTGAAAACACACACCTACAGCACACTTCCCAAGTAGTCTGGAGAAATGTGAAGTTAACTCTAATCCAACGTGGGCAGAATGGCAAAGTTTTACAGAGCCTGGGACCTGCGAGACCTGCTGGAGAGTGACCTGCTTATGGTCTAGTTAGAAACGACTTCCTCAACCTTTTTCATGCTTCAAAATCAAGTCAGGAAATCCCTTGATTCTTATGTAGTTAACATAAGTCACATGACTGAGATTTGCCAGTCACCTTATTTACCTTATATTATTAGGGACAAGATGTTGCTATGTAGCCCATGAGGGACTGGAACACACTAAGTAGCTCAAACTCTCCTGCCTCAGCCCTCTTGAGTGGCACAATTATTGTCACATGCTACCCTACCTACCTTCCCTTGACTCCTAAAGAGCAGAAGTGAGTTCCCCTGTGGCCTGTCAAAGTTCATCCTTCAGAGACAACACTGGGACCAACTTTCCAAACAGGGGTGCACTCACCCCAGGCACTAATTGGCTACCCCACTGACCTGGTTTACACAAACCCATTCCTTCAATTTTCAACACCTACCCTGTATATAGTCTTAGAGATGGCCATGGATGGATGAGTTTGTGATCTGAGTCTCTCACTGAAGCTGACAGAGAACACCGAAGAAGCCAGCACTCTGGTACTCATTCCCAAGGGACTGAAACCTGCCTCTTTGTCTTACTATGTTTGGAGCAAAGAAATGTGATCTAGTGAGCAGAGAAAGTATCAGTGTTTTATTTTCATGGAAATTATTAAAACAGAGCCAAAAACTCCCACAAAATTGAGCAGCCCATGCAAGTAATCAGTAGGCAGATTTTACTGGGTTAGAAATAAACTGACAAATGCCCCTGGAGTTGCCTGAGAAATGTACCACAGCTTACACTCAGTATAAAATTTCCTATGCATTATGTTATGCAGTAGTCACAAAGTCAGGGGATTTGTTTCAAGTCAGGAAGCTAGGGAGCAGCTAACCTAGTTGTAGAGAGCCAAGGTCAGGCCCCTAGGTGGGCCACTTGTCATCTCCCAAGCTATTAAGATTCACCACTCTAGTACTGTGGGGCTGAGACAGTCCAAGCAGCCTCCCCCTTTTCGCACACTGTATGATCGTCAAGAGAAAGAACCATTAGCTTAGTCACCTGTGAACTCTTCAAGCCTACCACAATGCTGGTCATGGAACTGACATTTCAAAAGAATAATAAACTTTGGGGAATAGCTAAAGTCTACGATACACACGATCTACTCAGCCCTCGCCACCACAAGGACAATACTGAAGAGGACTGGAACCAAAAAACAAAAGAGAACACAGGTGCAGTGGTGGGGACCCAGGAAGTCACACTACTGTTTCCCAAAGTGTAGTCTCCAGGGAATCTGTAGCAGAAAAACCCAGAATGCTTGCCGGAAGCACAAGGCACATATGCAAAGCAAAAACCAGAGGGCTAGGAACTGCTGCTAGGGACCTGCAATACTGTGGACTCCATAGACAATTCTAAACCATGGGAAAGCCCAGGAAATAGGACGTTGTGGAAGGCAATGATGTTTTAAATGAGGCTAGGATGAGAAAGACCAGCTATTAATCAAGCTATAAAGGTCCTATCCCTTTACAAACAACCCACCTCCTGGAATGGGTCGGTCCCCTTTGATAGTTGGCTGAGAACAACACAGCAAAAGGGAGGGGTGTATGAAGTCGGCTGGATGTGCTAGGAGCAGAAGAAGCAAGCCTCACCATTTAAGGTAAGATACAAACCAAACCTCCTGTGGGAAGGTAATAGTAAAACACAAGGCGACCTTTGTTACCTTCTACACCCCTGACTAAATCACCCGATGTCCCTCCCCCCACCACATTAACATTGCTCTCCCTATAGACATGCTTCAACGCCTTCCTCATCGGAAGTGAAGCAACCTCCCCCCCACCCCCCCACCCCCCAGACAAGAGAACAAGTAGAAAATAGCCTTACTTGAAGGATGGAGGTAGATGATGTCTTTCACTGTGAAGTCTCGGGACTGGGCAGCTTTCAGACAGTCGGCCACCAGGCTCAGCAGCAGGAGCCAGGCCAGGGCAGGGCTGGGTTCCATGGCCGACTGGCGTGTCACTCATACAGAGGGCCTCAGAGGGGGCACTTGAGACCGTGGTAGAGGATTGGCACCTGGAATACAAACGCAGCCTCATCTCAGTATCCAACAGGAGACAGTAACCAAGTGAAGGCAGCTTGGCTGATCTCAGGTAGGTGAGTGGAGCTGGGGAGAGACACCATGCTGGGCCCTAGGAAACAGGTGCCAAAGGGGAGAGCCTTGCAAATGGTAATTTTAGAGCACTCAGAACTTTCCTGCCTGAATCTATTCTTAATCAGGCTTGCTCCTACTGGTAACAATCCTTCCCGATATCCAGCAGAGATTGTATCAAGAGAGATTGAATTTTCATGAAATCCAGCTATTTTTGCCAGGAGGCCAGGGGACATGTGCCAGAGAGCAGGTGCAAAGCTCAAAAAACTTTTCCTCGATCCTGGGTCAGCATCCTTTCTGAGTGCTGGCCACCATACCAAACCGTAGGAGCTGGACTCAGATTTTGGAAAGAGATACAAGTAAGCTGACCTCTTCCAAACCCCAGGCCATCTCAGTGGCACGAAATCTCCTTAACATCACCAGCATTCATCGGTGAGCACTGTGGAAGGAAGGCACTTGCAGATACCAGTTTATTCTAACAGCCCTGTATGAGGTAGCCACTCCAATTACGCCATTTGCAGAGACCGGCCCAAGTGCGGAAGGGCAGAGCTGGCTTCTACTCACAGTGGAGCTTTCAGTTCTGCATTTCAAACGCACACAGATGCTGGACCCTGCCTGCAAGCGGGCGATTATGAGCTTGAGTTGCTACTTAGCGCTAAGCAGTCATCTACGGCCCTCCACTCTGGTTCTTGTTCACTGGAAACTGAGAACAGTGGAGCCCTGTGTAGACGCTCCAACTCTCTCAGAATGCCGGGACTACTGCTTCACAATTGACTCTCTGCCATATCCTTAGTTGTCTAGAAAGTCCGGGTCTCACATTCTGCATTTCCGAATTCTAGTCTCTCCTGCTCACTAATGGAGGCCGGTACTAGGTATTTACTCACTTCAAGCTAATCAAACACCAGCAGTTTGGACAGTCTGTTTATAGCTTAGCATAAATAGTCAACAAGATTTTTTTTTAATTGCTCAAATTTTTAAGTTCCTCTATAGAGGAAAAAAAAAACTAAATAATGACCAAAACATTACGAAGGAGAAATTCAATAGATTTTTTTTAAAAAGCGCTATGGTCAATTCAGACATTAGAATGTGTTAAGATATTAATTTTCAGATATTAATTTAAACCGAATGGCAGAAAGTATATCCAAAGCCACATTTCTTCACAGGCTATAAGGATTCTCAAAATGACAGAATAGGACACTATCAGTGATCAGCACCCTCCACAATAGTGACTGAAGTATGCAGAACACTAACTCAATATACTTAAATTATTTACAAATGTTTTACATTCGTTTGCTCGTTCGAGTTTCAAGACAGTGCTTCTCTGTGTAGCCCTGGCTGTCTTGAAATTAGCTCTGTAGACCAGGCTGGTCTGGAACTCAGAGATCCACCTGCTTCTGCCTTCGGAGTGCTGGGATTAAAGGTGTGAGCCACCACCCTCAGCTACTTTTCAGTTCACTTTAAGTTGTCAAGCTGTGTAGAATAAAGTTTCCTCTAAGGAACGATGATACAACCTTGCCAAATCCAGGCTCAGCAGCTGCTCACACTTTGCTTCCTGGAGCAAACGTGCATTCAGGATAAGGACAGGCTGTTGGGTCCTCTAACAAAGGAGACAGGCAAACAGTGTATTGGGCACCTGCTTAAACAATGTAATGAGAAATGAAACAAGTGTCAGCAGTAGCCTTCCCTGACTTGTGACAGTCCAGCTTCATCCTAGAGGGGGCGCTAGAGGAGGCGACAATGCCCTCTCTATAGCCCTCTCTAGGTGAGGTCAGGAAGGTGAGGCTGCATGGGAGACGTGGAATGGGGACAGGTGAGCACAGTGCATAGCGGGAGACTTCTGCAACACAGCCCACATCTCCGCCTGTTTCCTTGACGGTCACTAGATGAAAACGGCTGGAATATTATGTTTGGAGCCACAACCATGAACTCATAAATGGAGGCAGAAACCATGATATATAAACAACAGGGCCTGGGCCTTGGAGTTTACTGGGGCTACCATAGCAAATAGCACAGGCTAGCCAGACAAACTTCTCAGTTCCAGACCTTGGAATTCTGGGTCAAGGTGTCAGCTGCTTTGACCATCCTGTGTCCTCTCTCCTTGGCTACAGATGTCCACCTTTCCCCTTGTAGATACCTTACACCTGTTTCTTGCTCCTGTTCTTATGAGGACACCGTTCCCTTTTGAATTAGGGCTCCATGTTTATGACTTTATGTCAGTCCTAGTCATGGCCTTAAAGTCCCTGTCTTCAAAGAGAACCACACTCCAAGGAGGTTCTTGGTGATGAGATTTTTAACTGAAAATTTGGGGGAACCACATTCCAGACCGCAGTACGAGGTTTCTTTCATATTATACTTCCTGTCCCATGATACGGCATGGAGTTGTGTGAAATTATAAATGGTGATACAGGATGCCACCAAGAGATGTAAATGTATTCCTGCATTGTAGGGTCATGAGATCTTCTGGTCAAGGACTTCCTGTGACTGTCATTACTTCCTCTGGCTTATAACCTGGTCATAGAGGACCCTTGGCTGCCACTGTGGTGAGAGGAGGCATTTGCCTCAGACCGTTCTAATACCATAGCGACGGTCTCCTGGCCTCTGATTACTGCCATGGCTGCTTTGCTCTATGGTTTTCTATGAGAAAGAAATGATAAAAAATAAACAACAAAATTATATCTGCTAAAAAGGAAACTCAGACCCAGGTCTCACTACAGAATAAAACTTAACTTGAAGTCACAGAAGCTATGACCATTTCTACTGCGTAACCCCAGATATGACTTGCTAGGTATGGGGAATATATTGAGGTAATGATTAAGTTTTCATACTATCAAGATATCTATCTTCATAGCAAAAGAGATGATGCAGAAAACTCAATGTAAAACACAAAGCTAAGTGGATTCAGGTCGAGAATGTGAGGGTTATAATATCACATAATAACCCAAGTTCCTTTAACTCCGAACTTGATTTTCCACTGCAATTGTCATTCCACAGCTCCTGCTCTCTGGTTAGTCGCCGATGTCGATGTCTCTCCTCCCTGCACCGAGGCACTTACTTATCATCTAATCGGTGTCTGTAGCTGTTTACATGGAGAACTCCAGAGTATTTCCCTGCTGTGGGCCAACAACCCACGTCTGAGACTGTTTTAGATTTTAACTTCAAAACTGGTAGTGACAAACAGTTCAGTTACAGATTAAAGGTGAGTTCACCCTACAGTTTCTCTTCATAGTTCCTGCCCCCTTCTAAACATCCTAGGAAACTCTGGAGAGCAAAGGCTCTCAAACTGCTCTACCCTCCTGTGCACTGAAAAAATGACTTTGGCAAACACAAACCAACAAGACGGTAACTGTGGGGGAGGCTGAATGTTGTACACTCTCGAGATGTCCACACCACAACCCCAGAAATCAGTGAGGGTAAAAAGGAATTTGAGAGTGATTATGTAGGGTTCCCGGGGTGGGGAGAGCAACTGTACCGTCCGAGGAGAGGAGGGGAAACAGTAGTTTCCATTCGAAGAGCTGGATCAAGTGGGAGAAGAAATCTCCAAACTCTAGAGGCTGAAAAGGACGCACAGTTGCTGTATTGTCTCTCAAAGTCCTGAGAGAGAAGCAGCAGATCATCTCCCATCTAAACTTCAGCCCAGTGACGGGTGCAGGCCTCATGACATCCAGAACAGTTTTTAAACCTGTTATTTTAAGTCACTAAATTGGTGGCAGTTACAGCCATCTATAGGAAACTGAGATGACTACTTTAAAAATCATTTTATACCACAATACAACTCATTTAAATACGTTGAAAAAAAAACCCACAAAGCTCCTTGAACACTAATATCTCCTACTAGCTTCAACCCTTTGCTCGGCTCCCAGTGCTCTCACACCTGCTGAGTACTGTCCTGGAAACTCATCAGAGGGGCCATGGCTCTCCCACATCCTGTTTAACAAGCTCAGTGACTTCTCAGAGCACACTGCAAACTGTCCATGACCAATACCATCTGTTATGTGTTCTAGGTTTAGTGAAGTAATTATGCGATCTGTGTGTGTGCACGTCCATGGTATGTGTGTTAATGACTCCTGTCTTTTTTTTTTTCTTTTTTTTCGGAGCTGGGGACCGAACCCAGGGCCTTGCGCTTGCCTAGCAAGCGGTCTACCACTGAGCTAAATCCCCAACCCGGTATGTGTGTTAATGATTGTTCGTGTGGGTACATGTCCACAAGGAGGCCACAGGATAACCTTGGGTGTCATTTATCAAGAGTGATCCACTTTGTCTTATTTTGTTTGTTTGTTTTGTTTTGTTTTTTTGAGACAGAGCCTCTCTCACTGGCCTAGAACTTGCAAACTAGGCTAAAATGTCTGACAGGTGAGCCCCAGTGGCTCATCTCTCTCTGCTGCCCCAGAGCTGGGATTACAGATTGAACTCAGGTTCTCATGCATGTTAGGCAAGCACTTTATTGACAAAGCTATCAGCCCAGCCCTTTTTTTTTTGTTTAGTATAAACAGCCACAGGCATGTACACATGTGTGTGCACACACATGCAAACACGCACACACACACACACACACACACACACGAGTATATGAGGAACTAAGCTTAAAGGACAACCATGTGCTCAAGATTAAACAACTGCCTTGTGTGAGATTTGAAGCTTTGTCTTTCAGCCCATAGAACTAAAATACCCAACAAAACTTCCCACTTGCTCATAGCAGGGGTGGCAAGAAAGGCTATTGATCTGTTATGGTTTCACATGAAATATGGACAAGTACACAACTGGAATTCTTCACTGTGCAAACTCAAGGTTAAAATCAGTGCTTCCCATGTATCAAACACTGCAAATGGCATATCTTACCCACAACTGTCCTTCTGGTCATTGACCTAAAAGTCTCATTGCACCAATTGCAAAAAGCGTTACACATCAATGGCATTTAAACATATACACTGCAATGTCTTCAGCACACCCTCCCAGCCTGTGTTTCCAGGTTGCACACGGCACTGAAAGTGTGCGCGCGCGTGTGTTAAGAGTTAGTTGCCTAGGTTTGAAAACAAACTATGCTATGCCTCCATTTCCTCTCTTGCAAAAGGAGCTGGGTTCCCACCTCAAAAGTTTATGAAGGTTACAGATGTTACACAGCAAAAATATGGAACCTCCTAGCGTCTTTCCTATTATATGTTTTGTTCAATCAGCCAGTGTGTTTTGTAAATGAAAGTAAATACGGTGAGATTTACTTTGTTCAACATTCAACTCGCACTCCTAAGTCAGAAAAGAAGAAAAACATTCAAACACCTCAAAATGCCCAAATAAGACAAATGAGGATCCATATTTCTTCCTCCTCGACATCTGCCCCATGGCTACCAAGGCTGGCACAAAGGAAAAAGGAGAAAGTGTGGCTGAGGCTCACCAGACCTTGTGACTTTCTGCCAACCTTCACCAATGAAGGGCGCTGCCCTACAACTCTCCCTGTAATAGTCTGTGTTGCATATCATGCTTTAACCAGACTCCGCTCATACATCAGGTGTTGATGAAGGCAGAAAGCACACCCTTCATTATCCTTCCTCTACGCCTACCCTTCGTATAAACCCATACTTATCATGGCAGATTATGGAGATGAAGTTAGACTATTCTGCTCACCCCAAGAGACCTGATAATAACCTTTCCATACTGTAACAACACACATGAGGTAAGTTATTTACAGGGAGGAAATGTTTACTTGGGTTTGTGATCTCAGCGGTCACAAGACTGTTGTTTGAGGGCCTACAGAGACCAAACATCAAGGTAGGGACAGTAAAGCTGCTTCTACGAATGCAGCCAGGAGGGATGGGCAGTCACACATCTTCGCTAAAGACATAGTGACTTAACTTCCTCCCACTATACCAAACTCCAAAGTTTCCACCACCACCACCACAGGTCAGTACATGGTCCTTGGGATATACTTGCCCAAAATACAAGAACCACAATTTTACTGAGGTAAGAACAAGCTGGATTCCTCTGACCCAATTTGTTCGTGAAAAACTCTCAAATTTGCAGAGTTCCAATCCTTTCTTAGCCATGAATTTTTAGGTATTAAATGGAAACCTTCAAAATTCTTAAGTAGTTAAAACTTAATTCTCCCAACAGTTTGTGACACTGATCCTCTTAGGAAAATGAGGCTGTTCCTACACTTAAGGATGATTAGAAAAACAGACTCAACGGAGAGACACCAAAGCTATGTATGGGAGGTTCTGGAAGCTTGATAGTACTTTGTATGCTCAAAAAATGAGCATGTGTCATTGCCATAACCTGAAATTGTCCTTAAAAGCCTGACAATGAAATTTTTACTTTTTATTCTTTACGATTTTTACTGAGATAAAATTAATGTAACATAAATCTTGCCCCCTTATAATTCAGCAATATTTGGTATAATTCTTAACATTGCAGAATCATCATTAGCTAGTTTAGAGCATTTTATTCCACTTGAAAATCCTATACTCATCTAACGCAGTCACTCCCCATTCCTTCCGCTAATTCCAACCACTAATCTCATTCTCATCTCCTTGGATTTCATGTAAGTGGAATGGTACAATAAGTGGCCTTTGGTGTCCTAGTCCCTCGGGTTGTCACAATGTTGTCAAGGTTGATCTACATTATAGGACTGATAATATTCCTTCTTATGGCTAGATAGCTCATTGTCTGAATATAGTACATATGTTTATTCATCAGATGATGTCTATTCCAATGATTTCCACTCATGGATATTATGAATAATGTTATTTTTAACATCCATGTACATTTCTTGGGGTCAAATGTACACTATTGTGTTTATTAAGTATTTGCCCAGGACTTGGTCTCGTGAGTACCAAGGATCTAACTCTCAGGTGAGCTGCCAGGGACCCACGGCCGTTGTACCATCTTACCTTTCCAATGAAAGATGCTTGAGTTTTCTCCACATCCTCGTCAGCACTATTTCTTCCTTTCCTTCTCAAAACGAACAATTAGAGTCCACCCAGTATAGGTGACATGTGCCTCACTGCATTTTATTATCCACTGGATTTTCTAGCATTTTATTATCTACTGGGTTTTCTTGCATTTTATTATCTACTAGATTTCCTTCCATTTATTTGCATTTCAAGTCAGCAATGAGGTAGAGCATATTTTCACGTGCTCTGCCACTTGTGTAACTCCTCTGGCTATTCATATTATTTTCCCAATTGTTAACTGAACTATTGATTCTCTACTGTCAAGATGTGAGAGTTCTTATATCTAGATTCTAGATACTTCCAGATACAACAGTGTTATCAAATATTTTCTCATGTTCTCTGTATCTTTTTCTGCTTCTAAAAAAAAAAAAAGGGTGTGTCTATATTGCCTTGGTTGCCCTGATCCTCCCTAAGGAGAACAGGCTGTCCTCTCACAGAGATCTGCTAACCTCGGCTCAGGGACTAAAGCTAAAGCTGAAACTGCCACACCTAGCATTATTTCACGCATTATTTCACTTTCTTGAGAGGATCTTTTAAGATGCAGACTTAGTTATGATTAAAATCTATATACCGGTTTTCTAAATGTAGACTTTGTTCCCTGGTAGAGAGTCAAGTTCAGCTCAGCACTAGAAAGACTAGAAAGACTAAAAGAATTTGTCTACTTTGTAGTGATCAAAGCTATATTTTCCACTTTCCTTTTCATGAGAAAAACAGGATGGGCTGGGCCAGTTATTAATAGCCCTGATGCTGACATCCCTCCATCAATCATAGAGACCAGGCATCCTATTACTATTTTCTAGGAATGGAAAAATGAAAGACAGTTGACAAGCATTCACCATTAGTCTAACCTGACTGAAATACGGGCTCTGCTGAGGGGCCTGAAGATTCTCAGGACCAGATGGAGCCCTAATCCCCAATGGCATAAATGCTCAGACATTAACGTGACAGGTCTTTTCTAGGACTCTGGTGATTTCCTGAGTTCACTGTGCCTTTGGACTATTCTACACATTTAGAAAAAAAATGTAGCGTCTCCATTTTATGATGCTGCCATTTGAATATGAACTGCGAGGCCCCATCCCTGAATGCAGCACTTGATAAAGAAGTGCGGACTCATTTTCACAGCTCTGTGACCTTTCATTTATTATTTATGAGCTTTTGCAAAATCTAATACCACTCTGACAGGTTTAATTTGTGCTCTAAATTACCTTTGCATGAGTTACTCAACTGCTGGTTTTATTCCAATAGATAACTTGCTACATTCCGGAATAGGGGGGAAAAACAAGTACTTTGAGATCCATCTGACTTCCTCCACTTGAAAGACAATTGAGAAAAAGCTGCCTTTGGTATGAATGGTACCAGACGCTATAAGGGAAAATTTCTACACTAGTCACAGATGTGAAGGGATAGAGTCCTGACCTAGGTCAAGTTTCACAAATCTATACTCCCCTAATCTCTATTTTATATAGAGTCCATAAATAAGCACCTCCCACTTTTTAACCAGTCACCAGAAGAAACTCTGGTACTTCTACAAGTTACCCTGACTCAAAACCCAAGTACTGCAGGATGAGAGCTCCGAGCTAAGTGAGAACCAGGGCAACTGTGAAGACCAGATCTGAAGGAAATTGAAGGTATTTGGAAGCTACTACTTCATTTAAATTTGAGATGCCTAATAGGAATACCGAATGAAGTTTTGAGGCCTGAAAGATCATGACAGGTCTTGATTTCATTTTTAATATGAACAGGCTTGATGATGGCATAATTACCCAGAATAGTTGATTCCACTGCCACCTGTGTAAACTGAAAGCGCGTACTTACAAAACTGACTCACTTAAATATAATATTCAGACCAACGGCAGCAACTTCCTTGTGCTTGGGAACTTCTCAGGTTATGCAGTGATTTTTAAAAAGTGCTTAAGATTTCTTTGGCATGTCTCTACTGTAAGGTAGATCCCTGGAGTCTGAGCGAACTTTAATCAGTTGACCAGAGGGTATGGAAATGACATAATCTGCAAGGGAGGCTGTAGAAGGGGACCATTTATACACAGTGTGCTGGGACAGGCATGCTAGAACCCTATGGTGTCTGCAGTCAGTCTTAGTGATGAAGGTGGTATTATACAAAGAAGGCACCTTACCAATCAGAAGGGCTGAGACTCCTGAAAAGAGATGCTCCCAGACAGCTCCTATGTTCGTCACCTCTCTTCCCCTCACCATCGGATTCCACCTGAACAGAGGTGCTTCTGATAGTCTAAGCCCTGTCTAGTTCCTGGCCCACTAACCATGAGCAGTAAACGACTGTGGTTCATGCTTTGTGGTGATTTTGGTAAGCAGGAAATAGAGCAAAAGGGCTAACGAGAAATTTAAATTTGAGATATCGCTCCCATTATTATAAAGATCATTTATCCAGATCCAGTAGGCTGTAACCACAGCTAAGAATGGTAACAGGAAACATTGTCCTCTGTCCTCAATTGTTGGGGCCCAGATACACCAGTCTGTTCACCTGGCTTTCAGGAATTCCAACCCCCTCTGTGCTCTGAGGCCTCTCGTGCCTTTTTTTTTTTTTACTCTGGTTCTTCCAAAGTGTGACCCCTGAAATAGCATCCTCAGGGAGCATCTCCCACAATTGTCCCAAAGCCTTAACAAAACAGAGAGGCACATCATTGGATCCCTAACTGGTCAGGGTAACTTGGCATTCTAATCAGAAGACCTTTATCACTGAAATAAAAGCACAGTGTGAAATCCATCAAAATCAGAGTAGGGAGAAATTGGTTTTTGAAAGGAAATCAAGGTATTGTGGTCTGAAGAAGACTGCCTGAAAGCTGGGGTGGCAAATTCCTGCATGTGTCCACTCTGGTGTGCAATACAGCCCTTGAATACTGCTTTAATCTAGAATAAATATTTCTGCAAATGCCAAGAAAGTGGAAATATCTTCCCATGTGATCTTCTCCACATAAAATAGCTAAAAGCAACAATGACAGTCTGACAGGTAATCCTACAAAGTCCCTCTTCTTGCCTGAGTGGGTTCATACTAATGCCAATTGCATACTGTCACCAGGGAGCATGGTTAACCACATGTGGCCCATGCTACTGGCAGCTGTTGCTGGGTTCAGCACTGGATGTATGAGGCAACCAGGCAAATTAGTGTTCTTGGGTAGTTTTCTTTTAGAAAAGACAAGTAGCCTTCCTCTCTGGAGTAAAAGACTAACACACAAAGCTCAGGAATATGGGAATGCCACAGTCTTCTCCACTTGGAAGCAGACAATGAAGCTTGGTGGCTTAGAGAGACATGGAGAAAATGGGGAGAATTCTGCCCATGTTGAGAGTTTGACTTTGGGACAGTTCGTCCCTTTTCCCTCACTTGACATCTATTAGATGCCCTGGTGTTCAGGTTACTCTGAGAGGTACTTCCTGTCCCCTGCCATCAAGTTAAAAAAGCTTTAACTTGAGTCTTCCTAACGGGTCCATCTACCAACGTAGAATTTCCTATGTAACAAGTGTTTGTTTATTTAATTTAGTGCAGTTTTAAGCTCAATCAGCTAACGGTGAGAACAGAGGTGGTTTTTAAAAATGCCCACTATGGAGAACTAGCCAGAGATGACGCTCCTTGGATTTTACAGACAATGATGTTTCCTGTCCAATTTACGGGGAGAAAAACGCTCACATTCCTGATCTGAAGATTCATTTGCACAATGTCAATGCTTTAAAAAAAAATAACCAAAAAAAAAAAAAACCAAAAAAACAAAAAAACAAAAAAAAAAACGTGCATTTCTTTTTCTAGAGCCGTTGGCATGGCTAGAGTTATAGGAAACCCTGCCCTCTGCTCTGTCACAAACCCATTTAATAGAGAATTGCATCAGAAAAGCTTGAGTCCCGGAAGATAAACGATGCCTGGGAATTATGCCCCGCAATGGAGTTTCACATTAAAAGATGCTGAGTTTGTCCTAGGAGACGTTTCACTTGCTTGTTGTCCCTACCGAATAGAATACTTTTGAGAACTGAAGATTAGGCATGTTCAAGTCTAAGCAACAGGGAAGGAATGAATCACAGTTCCCCACACAGGCACTGGCTGAACTTTCAAAATACTTGAAATTAGAAGACATTTTTGTTTGGGTGTCTTTTCTTAGTCTTCTCTATTATGTTAAAAATGTCAGTTTCATTTTATTTTTTATGGAATTTTTATCCTGGAGAGTTTTGAAATATCGACCTATCAGATGGTGCTCAGAAGCAGTATGAAGTTATCAGTGAGTTAAATCAGAACAAGATATACTCTTACGTTCAAACTAGCCCAGTTATAAACCCAACGGTTTATATTTCACTTTATTTAAGGTGAATGAATGTATACCTGGGCATTACTTGGGCTCATGGAGGTCAGAAGAGGTCAGAAGAAGGTGTCTAACCTGCTGGGACTGGAATTATAACCAGATGTAAACATCGTGTGGGCACTGGAAATTGAACCCCAGTGCGCTCGCTGAACAGTTCCTGCTCTTCATTGCTGACTCACGTCTCCAAACCTCCAAACCCAGCATTATAATGAGACACACACTTCCATCTCCTGCCCACAGGGCACTCATCCTGGCCCTCAATCAGGGGAATCTACTCTGCACTTGGAGTGACACACTCATCCTTCTTCTACTAATTTTGAAGGTTCTGAAGCATCAACATGAAGAGTATTATTAGTCATGAGCCACAAAACAGTGCCTTCTCCTGGATCCACGAAGAGTTACATGATTTGAACCAACTTGTACTGTTTCATTGCATGGTGTTTGAGGCCACCTTTTTATTTCTTGCTTTAGAGGGCTGGAAAGACTGTTCATGGACTGAGATATGGCAGTCCTTCCTTGTCATTCTTCCAGCACCTTCTGCACTGTACACCAGTGCTGAGCGTCCAAAGTTCAAGTTGACACCTGCAACCCAGATCGGGGCGGGGGGGGTATTAACCTTCGGGAAAGATTCCTTCTGTCCTTCATGTTAACTAAAGCTCATCTCCCCAATGAGAATGAAATTTATTTTGGGGCTAGCTACAGTACAGCGTACTTATCCTGCGAGCCCCAGGAACACTGGGCACTTGATCCAGATAGCATTCCTTTTCTCGAATACCTTACACAGCATACGTCTCTTCACAGTTTCTTCCTCTCCTCAAAAGCCAAACCTCCTGCCCTTATAGCTGTCACAGTAAAGTGAGACACATGAATATACCTCACCTCTACCCATTAGACTCTTCTAACCTTAGTTCTTGCCCAGGATTGCAAATCGGTCCATGCTGAATCTTCACTCCCATCTTTCATGAAGCAGGGTTTTGCTTATGGTTCTGGGAATCCTGACCAAGCTCTTGTTAAAAGCATGGTTTCCTTGTCTCTGAGACAGTTCAAGAATGAACTAAAGTTACAAGTTTCATGTGTACGAGGAGACCTTTATAGAGGATGATAAAACCAGTTCCTCATGGGGGGAAAAAAGGTATAGTTTAGATACAAAGTGCCCCTAAAGGTGCATGTTGAAAGGCTTGTTTGACAACAGATGGGCCTTAGGAAAGTGATTGCATCCTAAGGCCACTGGCTGACTTCATGGATTTTGTGTAGGTGGGGCTCTGTTAAAGGAAACAGATCACTGGGGGCATGCTATGAGGACAGACTTCATGCCCACTCCTACCCACCTCTGTGCTTCCCAGATACCATTAAGTGAGCAGATCTCCCCAACCACAGGCTTCCCCAGGCATGCTCTGCCTCATCACCAACACAGACACAATGGAGCCAGTGACCATGAGACCTCAGAAACCATGAGGCAAAGGAAATCATATAGTTTTCACAGGTAGTGTCCCAGTGGCAACAAGGCACCCCAGGTACTGCCTTTTAAAATGGCTTACATCATAACTCTTAATGGCTAAAGCACTACTTTCAAATCAATAGACTCTTCAGCAGCTAACCTCTGAATCTTAGCAGTGTTTCTCATTTGATTACGGCTATGTTTAAGAAGTGGACTATCCTAGCACCTGCCCTCCAGCTCTCTAGTACCCTTAGGTGCATACATCAGGCTGTTTTCAAAGTTAGTTTCATCGTCTTGGAATCGGATAAGAAAGGGTTTCTTAACGTGTAACTTGATTGTTTTTAAAGTACATTTTATCTATGTAACAGTTACTTAAAGGAAGGATTTCATCACCCTGAGCATGAAGACAAATGTAGTCAATGAATTGCAAGTCTCTATCATCGAGGTTGTAATCCTTTCTTGAACATACACCATCTTCATTTGCAAGGCTTTGTAAATAATGGCTATTAAAGTTTATTATTGTGCCCAGGGAGAATATAATAAGATTTTACATAGTATCCATTCAAGGAGAAAAGCTGTAGGGGTTATTAATAAAAGAAGGCTGTCCTTGAAAATAGAATATTTTGTTTTGTTTTTATAGATAAGCCAATTCCTTTCTTAGGGTAAAGTACTAATTCGGCCTCAGTGCCTAAGGAAATCCAGCCATCCAAATGGACTACAATAGCCTGCATAGAAGGATCCAAGCGCTAGTCCCACAGTCTTCTCCAGGCTTGTGTTTTACTACCTAGACCTCAGCTGTCTTCCTGATTTGCTATCTCCCTCATCCATTCATCAACTCAGCATTCTCTACAAAGCAGGCAGATCATGTATACAGTTAATATTTCCAGTTTAACTCCCAAATTTTTTAACCCTGTTGGAAAAAAACCATTCATTTTATTCTTTTAAAAAATAAAAGTGGGGAAAGGGCAGCACAGATCTTTCTGGTTGCGGCCCCCGCGGAGAGCTCCTAGGCAGCACCCCATGAGCAAACTTGAGCTTCGGGACAAACTTTCCTGCTCCAAGCGACCTGCCTGGTGAACTCAGGACACACAGAGGCAAAATTCCTCTAGGACTGGACACTTCTGGTTTTTAGCGGGATTCCCAAACCCGCGGATCCCTGCCCGCAGCAGCTCGATGCTCCCAGACCCCGTGGGAGAGAGACCTCACTGCCTGGACAGGTGGGCACTCCTCAGACTGCAGAGCAGAAGAGACCACCAACACTGCCCACCCCTGCCCACATCCCTGGCCCAAGAGGAAACTGTATACGGCCTCTGGGTTACCTTGGATAAGGGCACAGCAGCAGCAGGTCCCCTGCGTCTGAGACACCGCCGGAACCTGAAGGGACCGACCAGATAAACAGTTCTCTGCACCCAAATCCCGTGGGAGGGAGAGCTAAACCTTCAGAGAGGCAGACACACCTGGGAAACCAGAAGAGACTGCATCTGCCCACATTACTGATTCCAGAGGAAAACGCCATCTGGAACCCTGGTGCACGGAAGCTCCCGGAAAGGGCAGCACAGATCTTCCTGGTTGCTGCCCCCCCTCCCCCCGAGAGCTCATAAGCAACACCCCACGAGCGAACTTGAGCCTCGGGACCACAGGTAAGACAAACCTTCCTACTCCAAGCAACCTGCCTAGTGAACTCAGGACACAGGCCCACAGGAACAGCTGAAGACCTGTAGATAGGAAAAAATACACACCCGAAAGCAGAACACTCTGTTCCCATAACTGGCTGAAAGAAAATAGGAAAACAGGTCTACAGCACCCCTGACACACAGGCTTATAGGACAGTCTAGCCACTGTCAGAAATAGAAAAACAAAGTAACACTAGAGATAATCTGATGGCGAGAGGCAAACGCAGGAACCCAAGCAACAGAAACCAAGACTACATGGCACCATCAGAGCCCAATTCTCCCATCAAAACAAACATGGAATATCCAAACACACCAGAAAAGCAAGATATAGTTTCAAAATCATATTTGATCATGATGCTGGAGGACTTCAAGAAAGACGTGAAGAACTCCCTTAGAGAAACACAGGAAAACAAAAATAAACAAGTAGAAGCCTACAGAGAGGAATCACAAAAATGCCTGAAAGAATTCCAGGAAAACATAAATAAACAAGTAGAAACCCATAGAGAGGAGACACAAAAATCCCTGAAAGAATTCCAGGAAAACACAATCAAACAGTTGAAGGAATTAAAAATGGAAATAGAAACAATCAAGAAAGAACACATGGAAACAACCCTGGATATAGAAAACCAAAAGAAGAGACAAGGAGCCGTAGATACAAGCTTCACTAACAGAATACAAGAGATAGAAGAGAGAATCTCAGGAGCAGAAGATTCCATAGAAATCATCGACTCAACTGTCAAAGATAATGTAAAGTGGAAAAAGCTACTGGTCCAAAACATACAGGAAATCCAGGACTCAATGAGAAGATCAAACCTAAGGATAATACGTATAGAAGAGAGTGAAGACTCCCAGCTCAAAAGACGAGTAAATATCTTCAACAAAATCATAGAAGAAAACTTCCCTAACCTAAAGAAAGAGATACCCATAAGCATACAAGAAGCCTACGGAACTCCAAATAGATTGGACCAGAAAAGAAACACCTCCCGTCGCATAATAGTCAAAACACCAAATGCACAAAATAAAGAAAGAATATTAAAAGCAGTAAGGGAAAAAGGTCAAGTAACATATAAAGGCAGACCTATCAGAATCACACCAAAGGACCCAAAACCACCAAATGGAAAAAAGATAGCATTTTCAGCAAATGGTGCTGGTTCAACTGGAGGTCAACATGAAGAAGAATGCAGATTGATCCATGCTTATCACCCTGTACAAAGCTTAAGTCCAAGTGGATCAAGGACCTCCACATCAAACCAGATACACTCAAACTAATAGAAGAAAAATTAGGGCAGCATCTTGAACACATGGGCACTGGAAAAAATTTCCTGAACAAAACACCAATGGCTTATACTCTAAGATCAAGAATCGACAAATGGGATCTCATAAAACTGCAAAGCTTCTGTAAGGCAAAGGACACTGTGGTTAGGACAAAATGGCAACCAACAGATTGGGAAAAGATCTTTACCAATCCTACAACAGATAGAGGCCTTATATCCAAAATATACAGAGAACTCAAGAAGTTAGACTGCAGGGAGACAAATAACCCTATTAAAAATTGGGGTTCAGCGCTAAACAAAGACTTCACAGCTGAGGAATGCCGAATGGCTGAGAAACACCTAAAGAAACATCTTTAGTCATAAGGGAAATGCAAATCAAAACAACCCTGAGATTTCACCTCACACTAGTGAGAATGGCTAAGATCAAAAACTCAGGTGACAGCAAATGCTGGCGAGGATGCGGAGAAAGAGGAACACTCCTCCACTGTTGGTGGGATTGCAGACTGGTACAACCATTCTGGAAATCAGTCTGGAGGTTCCTCAGAAAATTGGACATTGAACTGCCTGAGGATCCAGCTCTACCTCTCTTGGGCATATACCCAAAAGATGCCCCAACATATAAAAAAGACATGTGCTCCACTATGTTCATCGCAGCCTTATTTATAATAGCCAGAAGCTGGAAAGGACCCAGATGCCCTTCAACAGAGGAATGGATACAGAAAATGTGGTACATCTACACAATGGAATATTACTCAGCTATCAAAAACAATGACTTTATGAAATTCGTAGGCAAATAGTTGGAACTGGAAAATATCATCCTGAGTAAGGTAACCCAATCACAGAAAAACACACATGGTATGCACTCATTGATAAGTGGCTATTAGCCCAAATGCTTGAATTACCCTAGATACCTAGAACACATGAAACTCAAGACGGATGATCAAAATGTGAATGCTTCACTCCTTTAAAAGGGGAACAAGAATATCCTTGGCAGGGAATAGAGAGGCAAAGATTAAAACAGAGACAGAAGGAACACCCATTCAGAGCCTGCCCCACATGTGGCCCATACATATACAGCCACCCATATAGACAAGATGGATGAAGCAAAGAAGTGCAGACCGACAGGAGCCGGATGTAGATCGCTCCTGAGACACACAGCCAGAATACAGCATATACAGAGGCAAATGCCAGCAGCAAACCACTGAACTGAGAACAGGACCCCCATTGAAGGAATCAGAGAAAGAACTGGAAAGCTTGAAGGGGCTCGAGACCCCATATGAACAACAATGCCAAGCAACCAGAGCTTCCAGGGGCTAAGCCACTACCTAAAGACTATACATGGACTGACCCTGGACTCTGACCTCATATGTAGCACTGAATATCCTAGTAAGATCACCAGTGTAAGGGGAAGCCCTTGGTCCTGCTAAGACTGAACCCCCAGTGAACGTGATTGTTGGGGGGAGGGCGGCAATGGGAACACCCATAAAGAAGGGGAGGGGGAGGGGTTAGGGGGATGTTTGCCGGAAACCGGGAAAGGGAATAACACTCGAAATGTAAATAAGAAATACTCAAGTTAATAAAAAAAAAATGAGGGTTGGGGATTTAGCTCAGTGGTAGAGCGCTTGCCTAGGAAGCGCAAGGCCCTGGGTTCGGTCCCCAGCTCCGAAAAAAAAGAACCAAAAAAAAAAAAAAATGGCAAGGCCTTGGGTTTGGTCCCCAGCTCCGAAAAAAAGAACCAAAAAAAAAAAAAATGACACCGTCGTTAATACCCCCCCCCAAAAATAAATAAATAAAAGTGCCCACAAAGACCTAATTGGTAAGAACATGAAAGGGAATGTTGATATCCATTTAATATTAAATAATATTAAAAATGAAGACTGGAGAGGTCAGTTATTTATTTAGCCAAGAATGAATATGAACACTGAGAATAAGGGCTTGAGCCCATTAAGAAGGGAAACTAAAGCAAAGGGGGAGTGAGCTATAGGGCTCTCTGGGACACTTTCTAAGACTCTGTCCCAAAATAACAGAATGAGACGGGGAGGGAATGACAGAAGGGGAAGAGGAGGAAGATGAACAAAAAGGATAATGATACAATGGCATGGATTGATGTTGGTGCCAGGTAAGATGTACATAATAGAAAGAGGGACCATAGGCTAGGACCACACTAACCCTTTCCAGACCCTGTGGGATGCAAACCACAGGCATTGTCAAACACTCATTAAGTCTTCTCTGACTTAGGAGTTAGCATAGAGAGAAACATGGATGTCAAACATCCTGAGGGACAGGTTCTAGGAATGGAAGGCCACAGGACTCTGATTCACAGAGATTCCGTTGAACAATGCAGACCACATTCTGGCCTCTGGAAAACCGTAAGATTCCAACATTGTCTCTGGGTAAGAATCTTGGAAGAGGAGGCTGAGGTAGGTGTTCCAGTGGCAACGGGAACTGTTAGAACAGGCCAAATAAGAGGTCTATAAGGCTGCACATAATCTTCTTCCTGCCTGCAATTTTTCCCTTGATGTGGCATATTCAGATAACAAAAGTTCCTCAGATGTCCAAGGTACCAGTGGCTGGCTGTCTTCTTACTCAATGTCTTGGCTTTCGATGTCTACCTTGTTACATCTCGACTCTCCCCTTAAGGATGAAGTCACGTGCCTCCTTTAGAAAGCCCAGTCTTGTGGGAAAAACAAGATCAGCACCTTCTCCATTCCTTGTATGGCATTTCCCTATTTATAGTGAGAGGTTTATTTCACAGCTGTAAGACAGTGAGGGAAGTTGGCTTTCTTTACTTTATTCTGTTTCAGTTTTGGGTTGTTTTGTTTTGTTTGACAAATTTGGGTTCAAATTTTAGCTCAGCGAGTGCCCCCTCCCCACCCCGGGCCACCGCATCTCCTCGATGCTTTTGTTCTCTCCTGCCCGCCATGGCCAGCCTTAAGGACCTTGAAGACAAGTGGCGCCTGGTGAAAAGCCATGGCTTTGAGAACTACATGAAGGAGCTAGGAGTAGGGGGTGCCTCTTAGGAAGATGGGTGCCCGGGCCACCGCATCTCCTCGATGCTTTTGTTCTCTCCTGCCCGCCATGGCCAGCCTTAAGGACCTTGAAGACAAGTGGCGCCTGGTGAAAAGCCATGGCTTTGAGAACTACATGAAGGAGCTAGGAGTAGGGGGTGCCTCTTAGGAAGATGGGTGCCCTGGCCAAACCAGACTGCATCATTACCTGTGACGGCAACAACCTCACCATCAAATTCGAGAGCGTGGTGCAGACGACCATGTTTTCTTGCACCCTGGGAGAGAAGTTTAATGAAACCACAGTTGATGGCAGGAAAACTGAGACGGTCTGCACCTTCGAAGATGGTGCCCTGATCCAGCACCAGAAGTGGGACGGGAAAGAAAGCACGATAACAAGAAAACTGAAGGACGACGGGAAGATGGTGGTGGAATGTACCATGAACAATGCCGTCTGTACTCGGATCTATGAGAAGATACAGTAAGGACTGGCTCCCTCATCATCCTGGACAGGAGTCAGCTACCCGAGGGAATAAGTTCAATTTAATGAGCAGGTCATACAGAACCACACTGCTTTACTTCTTTGGTTTTATTTTTCATGACTGTTCATTACAGACACTTTACCTGAAACCCATGTCAAACTGTTGGTTTACCCAAGATCATTCCTTTGGCTAGTAAATAAATGTGTTTGTGCTAAAAAAAAAAATAAAAAATAAATAAAAAAATTTTAGCTCAGCACTGGTTAGGACTATGACCTTGGATATGCAACTTTTCATTTCTTTATCTTTAAAATGGGGTATCATCTACCCTGACATGAAAGTGAATTAAATTATTATGGAGAGCTTTCTTTAATTATTACTATAGCAACTCACATTATGATTATTAAGGTCCTTGTCTTTCATGATTGATTAGGATCTCCTTAAAGGCATCTATTTTTGTATAACACTTGATATCTCTCTACTTCCCCAGAACAAAACAGGTAGGTTATGTCTGAAAGCAGGTTTGTTGAAATGAATTGATTCTATGGAGACCATAACATATTCACTAAAGCATAGACAATATAATAACTACCTTCTATAAAATTAGAATGAATGTGTGCTTTCAGATACATATTATATGTACACGAATGAATACTACAGGAATTCTAAAGAAAAATGAATTTGGGGGTTCTTTGGAGGAGACAGAAAAACTTATCTGGAAAGAGTGACATCTTTTAGGGACAGTATGGTGCTAAAATGATAGCTCAACAAATGCAAGCATGACAATCTGAGTTCATACAATGTACAAAAATGGAAACATCTGGGTATGGTGGCATGTGATTCTTTCAATCGCAGTACTGGGAAGGTAGAGACAGGCAAATTCTTGGACCTTGGTGGACAGGCTTAGCCTATATGACAAACTCCAGGCCAAGGAAAGACCCTATCTCACAAATAAGTCAGCTGATGTTGTCCTCTGCCCTCCACATGCAGATGCATACAAAAACAGAACAGAAAATAAACCAGTCTTCTAGGTATCTCTGAAGCCAGGCAAACTAACGAGTAACACTAATCCTCGCGTTTCGATAATATATGCACTGTCATGGTATCACGGGGGCTTGTGTAACCTTTGAGTAACCTTTCTTTTCCTGAACAAAGACCCTAAAGTGCAAGCCAATAATTTTGGCCGTTCAAATATGCCACAGAGAAGTCACAAGGTATTTGTTTAAAATAAGTTGGTCAAGGTTTTCAAGAAGCAAAGAAAAATATCATACCGTGAGGTCTCAAGAGCCACAGAGGGCAAAAACATGCGTCTTCTATCAACAATGCCGGGAAGAACGAAAAGGCAACTGTGTATTCCTATCATGCCCGGGTGTGAATGAGTTCAAGTAGGTAGCTCTTAGTCAAGGTGGAAAAGGCGTCAACCAAGCACAGGGTCCGTGGCTTTCTGTGATCTCAGGTATCTTGGAATTCATCTCTGGGGTTAAGAGAACAGCACTATACGCATGGAGATGACCTCTCTTTATGAAAGGCTCCAGATTAACACTGTTCCCCAGGTTCCTGGTCCTCTGCCATCTGAGCTGCACCAGTGATGTTGACAGAGAAAAGAAGAGGCTAGCCAGTGAGTCCATGGGCTCCAGCTGCCTGTGAGACAGCAATCGATCCCCTTTCTGCCGAGCCTGGTGGCCATCTTTGCTGGTGTGGCCCCAGCAACAGCCAATCAGCCTAGGAACCCCACTGCACTTCATAAAGACCTGGATAACTTCCCATTACCCTTCTGATGACTGAGGAAATCTGCTAGGACTAGGACACGGGAAATAGGAGGGAGGAGGAAAAAATGCTGAAATTCCATTCCGACAGGAGTGAACCCAAGGGACTTTATGCCGAGTGAAATAAGCTTGGCTCAGCAAGAAAAAAACGCTGCATGACGTCAGGATGCGCATAATCTAAATCCGTGTGAACTCACAGAAACAGAGTCACCAGGGGCGATGGGAGTAGATGGGAGTGAACAGGTAGATGCTGGTCAAAGTGCAGAGTTCCAGTTAGAGGAGGGAGACTTACTGTTTGGCACAATGACTACAGTTAACAATAGTTAATACTTGAAATCTACTTAGAAAGCCCACACACGCGCGCGCGCACACACACACACACACACCCCGATAGGTATATGGGGTAATGGGGATAGCCATCAGCTTGACTTAATTATTTCACAGTGCATACTCATTCTAAAAGGTCATACCATGTATCATAAACTTAAACACAAATGGATACACAGCAAATAAATAAATAGGGGAAACTTGGAGAAGTGAAGTGCCACGGACAGAGTCACAGAGATGCTGGGGTGAGTGAAGCTCAGCCTCTGATGTCCCCAAGGGCACAGGCACTGCCGACACCCAGATCCTCATCCCATGGCTGTGAGTCTGGGCTTCCGTCCTTAAGACAGGCTTCACTTCAAAACCTCAATCGGGGACCCTGGCCAGAGCAAGGCGAGAGAAGTACTTAGGATTTCTAACAATTAGCTTGCTCTACTTGGAGAGGGATAGGTTAATGAATTCTCCTTCCACAAAACAGAATTTTTAAAGAGGGAAAGAGGGCCTGCTGACAAAAGGCAGCCTCAAACCCAGAGAAGTAGAACAGGGGCACCAGAACCCACCAACTTCACAAAAGCCCCCTTCTGGAAGATTCCTCTAATTGGGAAATCACCCGGGACAACTTGAAGGGACAGGGCTGAGACTTCTCAGCAACAGACCAGAGATGGAGACAGCTTGTCTGTCAGCCATCAGAAGAAAAGACACCTCAGCCCACTAGCTGGCCCTGTGGTCTGGAACCAGCCAGCCTTGTCCTCCCTCTATCCTGGAGCCGGAGAGGGGATCCTGAAGGACACCAAAACTACCCAAAAACCAGGCTGTCCAGAAATAACTTGTGGTGACTCAGGTACTTTCTCCAACCTTATGATTATCATAAGGATAAAATGGACAATATATGGAAGGCAGACAGTGCAAGCCTAAAAGCAGGTGCTGTGGAGCCATCCAGCCCAGGCTAGACCTCTGTAAGCTGGGATAGGTTTCCTAACCCACCCTGTAGCTCTCAGTCTCATCCTCTACAGAGGAGAGCAATAACAATCCAAAGCTGCTACGGCCCTCATAGGATTAATAGGGGTAAGGAACTGAACAGATTTGGATCAATGCCCAACACACGCTCGCCAGATAATGGAATTCTCAAAGCTGCCTTGGGCTATTGAGGAAGGCACCTGGTTATCCATGTGGGTCAACACCCTGCTGGGAACTGCTGGTTTCCACTCAGGACACGACCTGTGACAGGCTTCACAGAGGTATTAAGAAGCACCCATTTCAATGGAAAGAAGCCAACAAGGACAGAAGTGGTTTCTACCAGTTTTTCTATCTTGCTCTGGGCTAAAATCAGTGTCCTTTGTTGAGGATAAAAATACAGGGCAATTGGAATAAGGTAGATTCAAGGAGAACTTTCCAAACTTGAAAATGCCTTTTCCTTAAGGGGGAGAGGGTCTCAGAGACACAAACTGTCCTACCATCAATGTTAATTGATTAATACTAATCAAGATGCTATTTGTACATGCACAGAAAACCCTCTATATTCCTTAATGCATAAAGGCCATATCATATCTAACATTAAGGCTAAATGGAAATCACCAAATAAGAAAAAAAAATAACATTCAGATAAAATAATTAATTAAATACAAAGGAAGATATCAAGAATTAGTTACTAGAGGGCTAACTAGTTAGTCACTGTGCCAGCATTGCTTTTTATTTGATTTAGAAAAAAAATTTCACTCAACTTGTCAACTGCAAAGCACTCTGGCAAGTGATGTCTTTAATCCCCACAACACCTTCATAGACCAGGTTTATTATAACCCTACTTCACAAATGAATAAACTGGGACACCAAAAAAAAAGTGCAAACACCTAAAGAGGTGGTCCAAGGATAAGGGACATGACTTCAGTAAGCTCTTCCAGGCAGGAAATAAAGTATTTCAGGTGACGGAGGAAGGGTGGGGACTGGGCGATGTTTTTGGCAGTCAGTGGGAGCTAGAAGGGCCTGAAGAACTCCATAGCGCCTCCTGCTGCAGGGAAGAGACCACTGATCTTAATGTTGACCTAGTTTTTTTGTTCAGAGTTGAGCTGAAGAGAGAAACTTGAGTAGTATTACCTGGAAAAATGGGATGAACCAGATGGGGAGCAACAGTTAGGTTAAGTCTCTGGTTGAAGAGACAACAGAGAGAAGACGATGAGAGAAAGAGAAGTGTGGACAAGTGATTTCAAGATTTCAGCATATTGACATCAGCTGGGGATGCAACTGTCACACGGGATTAGCATTCCTTTTCGTGTGTTCTTGGTGCTAAGATTTAGCAAATAGGAATCACCTCTGAAAGTACACTCCGGAAGTTCAGATTGCAGTAAAGTTTAGAAAACGTGGAGGGTGTTTCTCAAGTTATTAGTGAGAGGAAACAGCCCCAGAGGCCTTTTGTTCTTTCACAGGCTCTGGCAAACTGGGAACTCAGTTCCCAGTTCCACTCAATTAAGGGACTATTAAGCCGTCCAGTGCGAGCAGAGAGCCCTTTATTCCACACGGTCTCCTCCATCCATCCTTCCAGTGGCTTCTCCCAGTGTTTGAGGAAAGAGAAGGGAAGGCCCTGACCTATATAACCACTACAGTAGAGTCCCTTGTTTCTGATGCTCTGCCCTTTAATGAACAGGATTCTCTTCGTTTCCTTGGAGATAATGTCTCCAACCACCTTACACCATCTAGAATCAGATGGTCCCAGGTTGGCCTTGAGCTATTCTTAAGTGAAGTGCTCTTTTCCGGACTGACCTTGTGCTTTGCTTTTACGATAACCAAGTATAGCATGCTATCCCTAAGGGCCCTAGGATCTTCTCTAGAGACCAAATACTCTCCAAAGATTGCCAGAGAGGTGGGTAAGTTACTAAGAAAGGAAGCCTAGAGAGCCTTGGAGTGCTGGGAAGAGATGGCCTCTACAGGCTATAGAACGAGCTTGAACTCGTGTGCTGCTGCAGAAAGTGATGTGAACTTGAGAAACTGAACTCAGTCTCACATCCAGTGCAACACATCACCATGTGGAGGTCAGCTCACAGTGACCTCCTCAGTGACTCCAAGCTAGGAGTAATGATAACACGGAGGGTTAAGTCTTGGTGGTTGCTTAAAAGGTAGCAATTTATCTAATCTGACTTCCTCTGTTGTTACTCACAGAAGAAAAAGGCAGGGCTGGGTTGGGCTGAACAAAAAGGAACACACAGTATTGTGACCACTGAGACCAAGGAAGGGTCCCAATGCAGTCATCTTGAGCTTACTCTAAAGTTGGGGCAACCTACTCCCAAAATCATCGCAGATAATCTAGGTAGCTACATAGGGTTCTTCGAGCCCTTGCTCTCGGGAGTAGAGGGAAATAACCCACCCGAGTGTGTGATGCAGAGCTCTAGAGCAAGAAGGCAAAGGAACTAGGTTACAGGTCCTGAAAGGACTTGGGTTTGATATGACTCACGGCAGATCCTGCTCTTCACTTCTTCAGCCCTTAAGTACCAAGCCAGTCTGTGCATGCTCAAAGGTCTGAAATACCCAGCAGCCTGGGAGTGCACAGAGCTCCTAAGAACTCAGCTGGCCTGGGTGTGCACAGGCACATGGTTGTCAGGGGCAACAAATGAGCCTGTGTGCACAACCACAGCAGAATCAGCACTGTCTAGCAGGGCTGTCTCTGAGGATGGGCATGTTTTCCCATGGGGCCATCGTGGGGTTGGTTACACGACTATTGAGTAACTGATTTGTTCACTGGAGAGTTTAATTTAATTCCACTTAATTGTAGTCTGAGCTAAAACGCCACATGTGGAAAATAAAAGCCACATGTGGCCAATGGTCACAGTATCCAATAAGAGAGCCTTGAATTAATAATAAATGAGAAAGTCACTTAAAATGTGTGACTTCAGAATCAATTAGGACGAAGGTGAAGAAGAACGGCTATTACCTAGCTAAGTACTCACACACAGACATTAATTAAGTCAGAAATACTGCACAGTTGTTCCTATGGGTGTTTCTCTAAGTTGGATTTGGGGTTTTTTTTGTTTGTTTGTTTGTTTTTGTTTTTGTTTTTGTTTTGTGGTCCTGGGGTTGAAGGGAGGTAAAGAGACCTATGGGTAAGCATGTGAAAAGTGCCACCAAAACCACTTCGTGTTTACCTCCATCCTCAGTCCCTGGTTAAAATCTATACATATGATTCTATTAATGATCTTATCAGGAAAGTTATTTTTTAACTCCAAGTTTAACAGATAAGTACACTAAGGGAGAAAAGGGAGAGGGTAGTTGCCATGTCTTCTTTTTTTTTTTTTTTAAAGATTTATTTATTTATTATATATAAGTACACTGTAGCTGTCTTCAGATACACCAGAAGAGGGCATTGGAACTCTTTACAGATGGTTGTGAGCCACCATGTGGTTGCTGGGAATTGAACTCATAACCTCTGGAAGAGCAGTCGGGTGCTCTTAACCGCTGAGCCATCTCTCCAGCCCCGCCATGTCTTCTTATTGATATAACACAATACCTAAGGCTGGGAACTTTATAGAGACATCTGTTTAGATCACCCTGCTAGAAGGTGGGATGTCCCAGGACGTGGTTAGAACTTCTGAGGTGGACTTTGATATCACATCACGACACAGAAGAGAGAGAAAAGGCAAATGAGCACATGCAAAGAAAGGGCAAGCCACCCTCCCGGCCCAGCATTGGTCCATCCACACAGGTCGTCTTGGAGTTTCTATTGCTGTGATGAAACACCGTAACCAAAAGTAACTTATCAGACGAAAGGGCTTATTTCCTTATACTTCCACATCACTATTCATCATGGGAGAAAATCAGAACCAGATCTCAAGCCCAGTGGGAATCTGGAAGTAGGAGCTGATACAGAGGCCAAGGAGGAGTGCTGCTTACTAGTTTGCTCTCATGGCTTGTTCAGACTGCTTTCTTAATGACCCAGGGGTGAACCTACCCACAATGGACTGGGTCCGCTTACATCAGTCACTAGATTAAGAAAATTGCCTTAAGTCTGATCTTATGGAGGCATTTTTGCTATTCCTTTCTCTCTAGCCAGGACCTCCTGATCTATTCACCTGTGAAGGTCTCATTTTCCAAATCAGTACGGTGGCAATGACAATTCAACGTGAGTTTGGCAGGAGGCACTGAAACTGCCCCAACAGGAAGCTGGCTATTTGATCTCTAGTTAGTATAGTGAAAGCATCTGAACATGGGGTACCAACAGGAGGATAAGGGGACAGGGCAAAGTGAAACTCGGGGCTCTGGAGTCTCCATCTACTAGTTTGTTTTCCCAGACCATTACTCAGCTTCCACATCTTTCTCAGGTCACTGAAACCAGGGGATGATGGCAGACAGAGATGTAGGATTCAGCAAAGTTGAAAGATGCAGAGGGAAGCAGTTTCATTACATGTAGGAAGTTGATCTCGGGCTACCGTAGCTTGGGTAGAAAATCGTATCGTCATAAATCAAACTGCAGGTGATTTTACAGAGCTAAGCCCGTGCCAATGCCTAACCAGTACCTCTTTCAGACAGTTGAAACTTTTATGGTCTGGAAGAATGCTGAGAAACACCCCTGCTATTTTAACGCATGCTCCATTTCCTAAATGGTGAGAGGGGAGTAAATAACAGGACACTGGGCTGCATGAGGTCCGCTGTTAGGAGTGCTAATGAAAGGTTCCCTTTCCCCTAGAGTAGTATGTCACAGTGATAGCATAGTTCAGGATGTTTGGTTTCCCTGATTGCAATCAAGAGAAGGGAGAGACTACAGTTCCATCCTTTCTTATTGTAAGCTTTGATGAAGCCAAAAGGTAAAATCTAGTAACATCTGAGTTACCTATACTATAGAGTTGGTCTTTGCTTATGGTAATAAGGCTTGTGGGGCTGGAGAGATGGCTCATGGTTAAAAGCACTGGCCTTCCAGGGGTCCTGAATTAGATCCCCAGCAGCCACACAGTAGCTCACGACTATCTGTAATGGGATCTAACTGCCTCTTCTTGTGAGTGCATGAAGACAGACCACTCATAGACAAAATACATGAATAAATAAATCTTTTAAAAAAAATGCTTGTGGACAGGTGCTTCTCTTTGACTGTTTATGACCCTAGAAATCCAACAGCTCCCAGTAAAAGTTCAGCACCCATGGTAAAAGCTTCCAAGTTCATTATTAGTTAAAAAACCCAAACCCCCAAACAAAAACAAAGCAAAAAAAAAACCCCAAAAACAAACAAACAAAAAACTCAAAGCTCATTCTCGTAATCATTATATATTCTAATAAGTATTGAACCCTGTTCTCAGTTCTAGGGCTACATAGGAAACACAAGAAATAAAAGCAGTACCTGATATTGTACGTCAATCTATTTCTGACTTACCCAAGCCCTGAATTTTTGGAAGAAAAAAGAATTGGTTCAATAAAATTAATATTAGCGTTCAGCTCTAGAGCCAGTTGATTAAATACAGCTTATTAACATTTTTGGCTCAGCGCAACTCAAATGTCTTCTCCAGGCATGATCGCTGGGAACACTTTAAAATAACAAGAGCCAAAACCATGACAGATGGACTTCTTTCAGATTACCTGGCAGATCTCAAAATCCCAAGACTGTGCTAGACAGGCGTTCCCCCCCAGACACGATTTTTACCACTGCTACTTTCTAAATGCTTTTCCAAACAGTCCTCGCTTCCTCATTCCTGTGGCTAGCAAGCACTTGGCTCTCGTCCTTCACTTTTGCTTAGACTGTGGTAACTCCTAGACTGCTTTCCCAGCCTCTGGTTTGTCTTCTGTCCTCCCTTCCAATGTTACAGACTTCTAAAACAGAAACCTGCTAATGAAGTTTTACAGTTGGAAACCACCGTGGGGTCGGACGGCTACCAGGATATAGTTTAAATTCTCCACTGCCATCACATGGAAATATGCAGCTTAAGCAAGCCCCAGGAAAAATCATAAAACAGGTTGCTGGGACTCTGGAACGGTCCTCCATCCCAGGTAAAGAAGTGCACCCCTTTGGAGAGCCAATGTCTGGTAAGCCTCTGCTCCGACATCCTGTGAAAAAGAACACTTGCTCGCAGAATATCAATATCTTAAAATGACTCAGTTACATGCCAGCGAATTCAAACCCAGTGGGCTCAGCCAGTGATACCTATGGTTTAAAAGATCACCTGCTCAGGAGACATGAGACCTACATACCACAGCATCCCCACAAGGCCCACTTCAAAGAAAGGAGATCAGGATTGGGACCAAGTCTGTGCCATTCATTCTGGATTTCATACTGCGAACGGCTGGCATCATAGAATGCTGGACCAGCCTTCTAACTATCTTGGCTCAAAAGCTCATCCCTCAGAAGGGATCAGGTGCTGTCCTTCAGAAGATGTGATTGAGGCCTCTAAGTAAGGCACTGCCCTGAGAAGAAAGAACCCATGGGCCTCCGAACCAAAGCATGGGAGCAGAGTGGCTTCTCTTTGGACACTCCCGTTGTTCCACGAGGAATGTTTCACTTCCCATCCTCAAACCTCTGCTCCTGAAAGCTGCAAGTCCCCAAGATGTATTCTCTTGCCACTGGGCATGGCAAAGGTTCCAGTGGACAAGCTACAGATGCCACAATAGCAGCTAGAACTTTCTGTGCCTGGGGATCTACAGAATATCACACCGCAGGAATAAATGACCCAAATTAGCCGGAAGAGGCTTAGCTGCTTCCACTGAAACCCACTGCAACTGTGAACAGTCAGTGCACCCATCCTAGCCCAAGAAAGGCACAGCCGCAAGACTTCAGAGCCAGTCAAAGGCTATGACAGGCCTGTCATTAAGATCTGCCAAAGTGATGACTAAGTTTCTTTATGAGCTCAGAAAGGACAGGGTGAGACCCAAACTTAACTGCAATAAGGGGGGGATGGTTTGTATCACTCAGCTGAGAGCAGCAGCCCATTGGAGATGGGTGTGGTGATGCTTCTTAAATGTGAACATAGGAAAGTCTGCAAGCATCAAGGGGTGAGCTTTAGCAGCTGGGACCAAGAACATCTTGGGTTTCTAACCATGGGGAGCAAATGAATCCATGACCACACCTATAGTTCCTGAACTACATCACTACATGAACACTAAAGCCTCCCTTCCCACGGGCTGCTGCGATTCATTGCCTAAGCATGTTGTGTCCATTTGGAATGAAGTGGGACTCCTCTGACAGGCAACACTGGCCCAAGGATTCTTATAATTACAGTTTAACATCATATCCTTCTACCCAAGTCTTATCTTCCTGTTCTCTCCCTCTTTCCCAAGGGTGATTCTCATACTGCAGCCTGACAGGTTCCCCTGGTTCCATCCCATGGCCTTCAAAGATGCTTAACCTAATCAGTCTGGTTCAGGGTTGATCCCATCTTAGTGGGGTCCTCCCTCATCCATCTCTACTATCTCTGGGGCATTCTCTCTACTTCCTATACCCCTGCCAACAGTGTGCCCCACAATCACCACAATCATGGCCCAAAAGCTTTCTGCTGCCACACCTGGGAAAATGTCTGCCATGTTGTCCCACCCCTCTTTCCTGTGCCTGAGGTTTTTGAACTAGTCAAGCAGTGGACTTTGGGCTGACCTGCTCTCCTATTTCTGTTTATGCATGGGTTGCCTGCAAAACACCCTACATCACGTTGCAGGATTCCATATGTTGCGCAGGTGTGGATCCACACAAGGTTTCTTTCCCTCTAGACAAGGAAAAGTCAAGAGCAATGCTCACCCAACCAGTCCTCAGAAAACATGCTTCGTGGCACAAATGCTGCCATGAGGATTGGTAAGGAGAATTCTATTGAGGTCTTAATAAAAATCAGAAATCATACATGCATGTGTGCATGCAGGCATGCATACGTGTGTGTGTGTGTGTGTGTGTTCCCTGAAGTTTAAATGTTACACACTCATTCAAAATTAAAAGCAAAGCCAACTTCACAACAAACCAAGTTAAACGAATGGACTGTTTGCCCAGTGTGACAGCCTGTACCTACCACTCTAAGACATTTCCACAGCCCCAGCCAGGAGCCCCTAGAAGTACCCTAAGAGGCTAGACCGATGGACAATTGGAAGACAATGAGTATTTAAGTTCATATGATGTGTCCCAGCCCAGGCTACCACAGACTGCATTCCGCTCACCAAGAAGACAACTGAGTTACTAGCTTTCTTACTCAACAAAAGACCCTAACGCAGGCCAAGTACTGCACTACGTAGTGATTTGATTAAGAACCCTCCCTTTACTTCCAGAAAAATAATAATTCACTAGGAAAGAATAACATGTAAAGGGTACAATTCCATATTACTTTAAGTACATTTCACTAACGTATTTGTTTTCTACTAAAAGCAAACATCTTGATTTTTCTAATATTTCAAACAGGCAAAAATATGACATTAGCAAAGATACTGTTTCAGGAAAGTCCTATTAACCACTCGTCTGTTTCCAGAATGTCAATAGATGAACTCTTGCCCTTACAAAATTAAACAATATAGGGGCTAAAGTGCTATCTTTGTCAGGAAAGCACCTGACTTTCAAGCATGAAGAGCTACGTTTGTTCTCTAAACCCACATGAAGAATCTAGTAATGGTGACATGATTGTTGTCCCCACACTGGGAAGGGGGATGAACCTGTCCCTGAGCTTGCAGGCCAGCCAACTTAGTCTACTTGGGAAGTTCCATGCCAGTGAAAGACACACCCAAGAAGTGGACAGCACCAGATGAACAGTGGCTGAGGTTGTCCTCTGACCTCCACATGCTCCTGCACACACACCAACACACACACATTTCAGAACTGTGAATACTGAGCATTTTAAAAATCGTAGTGGGAGATGGAGAAAGGGCTCAGTGTTTGAGAGCACCGGCTGCTCTTCCAGAAGTCTGAATTCAATTCCCAGCCCCCATATGGTATCTCACCACTATCTATAAAGGGATCTGATGCCCTCTTCTGTGTGCAGGCACACATGCACTCATATGCATAAACTATATAAATAAATCTTTAAAAAAATAACAGTAGCAGGCATTTAATAAATATTCCAGTAAGCGCTTCAACCCTCAAGATCATAGCTTTTCTCACAATACTGACTTTCTTGTCCCCACAATACTGTAAGATATAAGCCAGAGAAAAGAGAATCTGTAGCACAATCCTGCTTCTTAACCAAGCCTCTGTCTGGCTGAAATCCTACCTACCCATTACCTCCCATTTCTAGTGACTTGGGAGTATTAAAAAAAAAACATAAATGTAACAGCATCCATTTCTAGGGAATGTTCACAGATTCTGAGATGGCAGAGGACCTGGCTATCCATGATAAAGGTGCAGCTGGCCAGCATGAAGCTCCATCCATAACTTATTCACACGTGCAGTGCCCTGCAAAGGTTATATAGGGTGTTCTCAGTTGCTATCCAGTGTGCTGTGTACACTGAGCTCAGGACGAGGGTGGACTTGGCACCGGTTCCAATCCTTGGAGGCCACCTTCACCAAGCAAATCGATTCCCAGGCAATGCCTGGGCTCTACAAAGTAGATATGTGAACTTCGCATTCCTAATGACCTTGGCCAGCACTTTAAACACCCAAATTGAAACCGCTTCATGTCAGTGAGTATTGAGAGAATTTTAACAACTGGATTAAAAGGCCAATCAATTGGTAAATCCCCAGGGGAAAAGCTAATGCCAGGGAATAGATTCACCGTTAACTGATTTCAAGAGCAAATGGAAAGTGCAATTCTCAGAGAACCAAGGTGAGCAAGAGAATAAAGAAAGTGGCAGAGGGAGAAAGAGCTGGAAGAATCCGGAGCAGCAGAAACCAGTGGGCTAAGTAGCAGCACAGGAAATAACCCTCTCTTTCCTATTGCCTCCCCTACCCCACATTTCTCATTTTCTTCATGCAGACAAAAAGTAGGCTGTTCTATTCAACCATTTCCTCACATGTAGGTGTAATCACCAGACACTAAAAATGTGCCCAGTATTACAGGGGAGAAAGAACAGCCTTGAGCCTAGGAGCACACTTCTTATCAGTCTATGCGGTTTGCATTTTCTTAACCACGGACAAGTATTCAAAGACATATGAAATGTTTTCTGCAGGATATGTTTAATTCCAGGCCAGCTTTCCCTACCATCTAGTCCATTTCTTGGTCAAACACTTCTACTGGCAATCACTACGTGAGCAAGTCAATTTATTTCAAATTATATCCCACCCCACACTGCCAATCCACTTACTAGCAAAATGGATTTGAGAAGGTCTGTAATAAAAGATTCATAGTAAGGCTGTTAAATAAAACAAGCAAATCAAATGCATGGGAAGGAAGGGGAGATAAAAGGCCCAGGCATGGTATTGACCATGATTGAGCACAGAGCACACGGTTCCAAGTTTCCCACAGAAAAGGCAGACATGGAAACACGATGGGGTGATTACTCTTGTTGTCTGCGAAAAGATTTTATGCCAGTTTGTCAAAGGAGACGTTTTTACCAGGTGCTGAATTCTCAGAGACAGTCTGTTAGGCACTTGGGGAACATTTTGATTTTACAACACTGGTTCTCAAATCTGACTCTGAAGGAGAAAGCTTATTACAGTGGGCTGAGTCCTGCTCTCACAAATTCTGACCCAGAAGTCTGGGGGTGAGTTTGAAGCTCTGCATTTCTGACAGACACCCCAGTGCTGCTACTGCAAGACCAGACTGACGCCACAGGACCCAAGACGACCCATCCCAGAGTACTGTTAATTATGGTTCTGTGCTGGCTTTTCCCCCAACTTGACACAAGCTAAGCTCATCTGGGAAGAAGCAACCTCATTTAAGAAAATGCCTCTCAAATGGGTGGAACTAGAAAAAAAATCATCCTGAGTGAGGTAACCCAGACCCAAAAGGACAGGCATGGCATGTACTCACTTATAAGTGGATATTAGCCATAAAGTACGGGACGACCATGCTATAATCATCAGACCCAAACAAGCCAAATACAAGGACGGTTTAAGAGTCTATGGCAGAATCTCTCTCAGAAGGAGTGGGAAGGAACTGGATAGGAGAGGGGATGTGGAGCCCCCTCCACAGATCAGATGTAGGAAGAGAACAGAAATGGGCTGACAAGAGGGGGCAATCTCTAGAATGTGCCAGTGACCTGAGATGGGGGAGACCTCAGGGGCTCTATGGGGTGGCTCTATCTGATGCTCCTAGCAGTGGGGAGATATGGATCCTAAAGTGGCCACTTCCTGTAGCCAGGCAGGACTCCCAGTGACGAAATAAGGACAGCAACCTACCCACAAAACCTTTGATCCAATTGTCTCCTACCTATAAGATGTGAAGGATAAAAATGGAGTAGAGATTGAGGGAATAGCCAACCAATGACTGTTGCAAATTGAGACAAGAACCAATCCCTGACTCTATTTTGCTTGCAAACAGGACCCTAGGATAAATGTGCTCTGAGAGGCTCTACCCAGCAGCCAACTGAAAGAGATGCAGAGACCCAAGGCCAAGCAGTAGAAGGTGCTCAGGAGTCTTCTAGAAGAGCTGAGAGGAGGATTGGGGGACCCAAAGAGGACAGAGACTCCACAGGATGACCAACAGAGTCAACTAACCTGGGCTTTAGGGAGCTCCCAGAGACAACAAGCACAGGCTGGACCCAGGCTCTCTACACATATGTAACATGGGTCGTAGATGAGCAGCTTGGTTTTCTTTTCTTTCTTTCTTTCTTCCTTTCTTCCTTTCTTTCTTTTTCTTTCTTTTTTTGGAGCTGGTTACCGAACCCAGGGCCTTGTGCTCACTAGGCAAGCGCTCTACCACTGAGCTAAATCCCCAACCCAGCAGCTTGGTTTTCATGTGGGTCCCCCAACCACAGAAATGGAGGGTATCCTTGAGTCTGTTGCCTACCTGCCTGTGGATCACATTTCCCTAACTGGGCCACCTTGTCTGGCCTTGGAGGGAATGGATACACCTAGTCCTGCAGCGACTTAACGTGCCTGGGTTGGATTGGAGGAGGGGGATTGGGGATGGGTGACACCTAGAAGAGAGCTTCCCTTCTCAAAGGAGAAGAGAATGGGGAGTAGGATCTGCATGAGGAGGCACTGGGTGGAGGAGGAACTGATATTGGGATATAAAGTGAATAAATAAATTTAATAAAAGCTAAAAAAAAAAACAGAAAAAAAAATAAAGAAAAGGAAAATACCTCCATCAGATTGGCCTGTAGGCAAACCTGTGGGATATTTTCTTGATTGATGACTGATTTGGGAGGGATGTGGACAGTGTCACCCCTGGGGAGGTGGGTCTGGGTTGTGTAAGGAAACTGGCTGAGCAAACTACGAGGGAGAAGTAGGCGTACAGCATTTCTCTATGCTTTCTGATTCTGTTCCCCAGTGAAGGAGCGTAGCCTGAATGGTTTAAGGTGGAAACTAAACAAACGAACAAACAACCCCACTTCTCCTTCCCAAGTTTCTTTCAGTCGTGGTGCTTTATCACAAAAGTAAGAATGTCAAGATGGTTCCATCAGGTGCTTCCGCTGAAGCCCTGGAGGAATCCTTAACACCACCCAGCATTTCAGTTAAAACACAAAAGATCACCCAGCGGAAGGGATGTCCGATGCTAAGGAGTCAAATATGCTCTTCAAATGATCTAATCAGAAAATTAAACAAGAACGTGAGGATGGTCCTGTGTATGACCCTTCCGAATACAAACGTGTTACAGCGCCTCAGATCAAACGGTGGCTAGAAAGACGCTCGAACACAATTTGTAAAGGGCTGACTCGTTAACAACAGCACCATTTTACCCAGAAAGCTCCTTTCCTGCCAGTACCCGAAATGCATTATAATTCAGTTCCCAAATCAAGACTCAACGATCTTGGGCCAGTTCAAGGGGGGAAACTGCTTGCCGCCAAGGCTCAGTGCCTGAATTTAATCCCCCTTGGAACACACGTGGTAGAAAGAAGGAATCATCGTGGAAAGTCACCCTCTGACTTGCAAGAGCACACACAAAAATCGATGCCTTTAGAAAATCTGCACTCTCGTTTATTTCTTTTCTGTTGACATGGGAAAGGAAGATCAACTACTGTAAAAATGAACAAAGACTTTTTCTCTAGAGGAGAGGGGTTACTTTCAATATTAACACCATCATCTACCTTCCGGTGTGCCTGGGTGCTGTGTACCTGAGCCACAGCACTCGAGTCCACACCTGAGGCCACTTGTCCCTAAATTCTGCTTAGCTCATACTTGTCAGAAGTACTTAGAGCTTCAGGAGACAACGAGTGCATTTAACAACAGCACCCAGATTGTTAAACACAGAAAAAACCCACAAATAAGCACAAACATACCAACACTCACGCTTATAGTAGGCCTGATTTATAAAACTAAAACCACCCCAAAATAGCCAGGCACTGTTGTGCAAGCCTGCAATAAGCGATTAGGAGGCTAAAGAATTAAAATCATGAGTTTGAGGACAGATCCTGAGCTCCCCTGCCCCTTGGGTCTCCAGCATCAACTAAAAACCGATCAGCAGATACTCTTACTTGCTGTATATGCATTTCAGAAAAGATTAAAATAATGAACTTCTAAAGAAACAACAACAAAAATCCTAAAATCTTCAAATTTCAATAACTTAACAAGTTGTCAAAAACTGAGTTCAACACATTTTGGCTAAGCCCATATTGTATAACGGGTACTGGATGAGACGCTGGGAATGAGCATGCAGCCCCTAGCTCTTCTGACTGTAATTAGCACTGTGTTAAAACAGAGATCTCCATGTGACACAGGTAAAGTGGCTGCTGGATGTGTGGCTATGGAATATCAGCTGTGCCCAAGAGATGGACACACTCAACTGTCGGGGCTCACAGGGGTTCTGTGGAAGACATAAGCTCATGAATATCCCTCTGAGGAGCCATAACTAATGGGAACAAAGACGGGTGAATGGTGAAAGACCCTGAGCCTGGCACTAAAGGTTGCATATACAAAAATGACTCACCCCTTCCTCATTGCATACTGAAAAATTGTGTCCAATGGGATAAGTACTGGCCCCAGATCCACTTCCCAGAATTCCTTTCAGAAGTGATTATGGCAGTTCCTGATCAACATAAGTGGAAGCCACTAACAGGCTCCTGCGGTCGCCTCTTATTTAACTTTAGTTTTCCTGTCTTTGTCCTTAGCCCTCCCAGATGCTTGTGACATAGACAAGAAGTCTAAAAGTGTGGCTGCTGTTATGAGGAGAATGAAGTACAGAGAGATGGGCAGAAACACTGGAACTACTACACCTTCCCAGGACTGCCCACATCCAGGGTTTGGACTATGGAGAAAAATCAATTCTGATTTCGTCACCGCCCCGGCCCGAGGGGGGATACAAACAGAACTATCTTACACACAGATGGTGCTGCGCAAGAATCACCACTCACTGTTCTTGTTTTCATAAAGGCCAATAAGCCTGGACACAGGAGCACCAACCTCCAATCCCAGGACCTGGGAAGCTGAAATTGGGAAGTCATCAAGTCCAGCCCACATGAATTACACCATGTCTCAAGACACCAGGGAGGAGTGCCATGAAATAACATGATGATGATAGTTAGCACCATTTAGTTTAAAAGTATTTCCTAACAATGCATAACCCCAGAAAGTAAACATTTGTTTTTAACATTTGCTCTTCATTCTGCAAAAACACAAAACAAAACAAAAACAAAAACAAAAAATGGGAGCTATGAACACTCCGCTCCAATGTGTGTGTGTGTGTGTGTGTGTGTGTGTGTCCATTTAGCATCTCCTTATATGCTATCACTTGCCACAAAAAATAAAAAAAAAAAACCCAAAAAACAAAAAAAGCCAAAAAACCAGCCATCTGTCATCTTAGCCAATCAGCCAGCAAGAAACCATGCCAGGCTTCCAAATTCATAGTTTTTCTTATTCCCAATAGGAAGGCTGGCGCAATAAGAAATCCAAAATGCTCATGGTGGCTGCTCTCCACACAGCAGTGTCAGTCAATTTTCCTTCTGGCCCAGAAGAATCAGGCCACTAGGTTGCTACTGCTGTACCTCTACAACCAGTGTTCACGGCCAACTTCTGGAGCACGGGAACTGTATCCAGCCTCATGTAGCAGTAAGGGCTGGGGAGAACAAAGGATTTCTGTCCTCTATCATGGTTTCAGACTCCTGGACAGTATAGAAGAGTGGCAGGGGGCAGGGGACAGGGGGCGGGAAGCCAACACTACCTTGACTTGCCTTAAGTGGCTATGAGCTAGAACACAGGCACACAGGCTGCCCCATCTCATCCAAGAGAATAATCCCCCAGGGTGAAGCCAGGAAGAAAGACTGAAGTTTGTAATAAAAAAAAAGCAGAGTGTCCCAGATCAAGCAGTTATCTCACAGTCACACAAATAACAGGGGCAAGTGTGCAAACGGTACAGGAAATGGGAGTCAAAAAAAGGGGAGACAGTGACTGAAAACAACAGAGTGCCTTCACTTTGCACTCCACATTAGCTTTTTCTTTAGAAAAAGATTTGCATGGTCGAGCTAATGCCAATCAACAGCAAGAAAAGGGAATCGTGCCATTTGTTTTCAAATAGCTACTTCCTTTTCATGTATCTTCTATGACCCCCCAACAGTTAATAAGTGGCTTAGCTATCTTATTTCTGACTTTAGTTAAACATCGTGAGTGCCTCCTGATAAAAATAATATGCTGTCAGGCACGATGGCTCATGTCTGTAATCCCAACACTCAGAAGAGATAGTCAAAATAATTACTGCAAGTTTGAGGCCAACTTGCTCTACGCAGAGTTTTCCAAGCCAGCCAAGGGACTCTCAAAATATAATAGAAAGAGAGGAAGACAGTCAAAAGCACAGTAAGTTACGGACAAAGGAAAAAGGTCAGACTGGAATGCACTCTGCTTGTGCAGGACCCAGAAGAGAACTCACACCTGGACTTCTATACCCAGTCAAGGTGTCACATGACTTGTAGAGCAACAGAAAATGTTAAGGGAAGATACAACGCCACTGGCGTGGCTGGATTAACAGTGGTCACTTCATGCTGTGGCAGGTCATCTGCAGAGGTGGCTACCATTCCTGCTTCTCCCCCACTCTCCAGGCATGCCAGCCACACTTCTAAATCAATGCATTCAAAGCGAGAGATGGGAAAGCAGTAAGAATTGTTATCGCAGATCTAGCATTAAATCTAAGAGGATAATATACCATGACTAGGAACACGTCAGTTAAAAGTTAGAGTCATGCAGTAAGAAATGAACCCAGAATATTTTGTCATAATAGACAAGAATGGAAGAAAAAAAAAGACCTCAGGAAGAAGCAGAGCTGAAAGCAGGTTGGGGTTGGGGATGGGGGGCAGGGACAGGGACAAAACATCCCTACACCCTCAGTATGAATTGCCACAGAAAACAATTAATATAACTGACTTTAAAAGTAGGGAATCGGTTGCTGCTGCTGCAGAGAGCCCCTGGGCAGCACCCCACGAGCGAACCTGAGCCTCGGGACCACAGGTAAGACCAAATTTTCTGCTGCAAGAAAGCTGCCTGGTGAGCTTGGGACACACGGAAGCAGAATTTCTCTAGGACCGGGCACGTTCTGTGTTTACCGGAAGTCCCACACCCGCGGATCCCGGCCCGCAGCAGCTCTCTGCTCCCAGACCCGGTGAGAGAGAGACCCAACCGCCTGGTCAGGTGGGCACTCCTGAGGCTGCAGAGCGGAAGAGACCACCAACACTGCTCACCCCTGCCCACATCCCTGGCCCAAGAGGAAACTGTATAAGGCCTCTGGGCTCCCGTGGGGGAGCGGCAGGACCCCTGCCAGAGACACCGCCGGACCCTGAAGGAAACAGACCGGATAAACAGTTCTCTGCACCCAAATCCCGTGGGAGGGAGAGCTAAACCTTCAGAGAGGCAGACAAGCCTGGGAAACCAGAAGAGACTGCTCCCTGCACACACATCTCGGACGCCAGAGGAAAAAGCCAAAGACCATCTGGAACCCTGGTGCACTGAAGCTCCCGGAAGGGGCGGCACAGGTCTTCCTGGTTGCTGCCGCTGCAGAGAGCCCCTGGGCAGCACCCCACGAGCAAACCTGAGCCTCGGGACCACAGGTAAGACCAAATTTTCTGCTGCAAGAAAGCTGCCTGGTGAACTCAAGACACAGGCCCACAGGAACAGCTGAAGACCTGTAGAGAGGAAAAACTACACGCCCGAAAGCAGAACACTCTGTCCCCATAACTGACTGAAAGAGAGGAAAACAGGTCTACAGCACTCCTGACACACAGGCTTATAGGACAGTCTAGCCACTGTCAGAAATAGCAGAACAAAGTAACACTAGAGATAATCTGATGGCGAGAGGCAAGCGCAGGAACCCAAGCAACAGAAACCAAGACTACATGCCATCATCGGAGCCCAATTCTCCCACCAAAACAAACATGGAATATCCAAACACACCAGAAAAGCAAGATCTAGTTTCAAAATCATATTTGATCATGATGCTGGAGGACTTCAAGAAAGACATGAACACACTTAGGGAAGCACAGGAAAACATTAATAAACAAGTAAAAGCCTACAGAGAGGAATCGCAAAAATCCCTGAAAGAATTCCAGGAAAACACAATCAAACAGTTGAAGGAATTAAAAATGGAAATAGAAGCAATCAAGAAAGAACACATGGAAACAACCCTGGATATAGAAAACCAAAAGAAGAGACAAGGAGCTGTAGATACAAGCTTCACCAACAGAATACAAGAGATGGAAGAGAGAATCTCAGGAGCAGAAGATTCCATAGAAATCATTGACTCAACTGTCAAAGATAATGTAAAGCGGAAAAAGCTACTGGTCCAAAACATACAGGAAATCCAGGACTCAATGAGAAGATCAAACCTAAGGATAATAGGTATAGAAGAGAGTGAAGACTCCCAGCTCAAAGGACCAGTAAATATCTTCAACAAAATCATAGAAGAAAACTTCCCTAACCTAAAAAAAGAGATACCCATAGACATACAAGAAGCCTACAGAACTCCAAATAGATTGGACCAGAAAAGAAACACCTCCCGTCACATAATTGTCAAAACACCAAACGCACAAAATAAAGAAAGAATATTAAAAGCAGTAAGGGAAAAAGGTCAAGTAACATATAAAGGGAGACTTATCAGAATCACACCAGACTTCTCGCCAGAAACTATGAAGGCCAGAAGATCCTGGACTGATGTCATACAGACCCTAAGAGAACACAAATGCCAGCCCAGGTTACTGTATCCAGCAAAACTCTCAATTAACATTGATGGAGAAACCAAGATATTCCATGACAAAACCAAATTTACACAATATCTTTCTACAAATCCAGCACTACAAAGGATAATAAATGGTAAAGCCCAACATAAGGAGGCAAGCGATACCCTAGAAGAAGCAAGAAACTAATCGTCTTGGCAACAAAACAAAGAGAATGAAAGCACACAAACATAACCTCACATCCAAATATGAATATAACGGGAAGCAATAATCACTATTCCTTAATATCTCTCAATATCAATGGCCTCAACTCCCCAATAAAAAGACATAGATTAACAAACTGGATACGCAACGAGGACCCTGCATTCTGCTGCCTACAGGAAACACACCTCAGAGACAAAGACAGACACTACCTCAGAGTGAAAGGCTGGAAAACAACTTTCCAAGCAAATGGTCAGAAGAAGCAAGCTGGAGTAGCCATTCTAATATCAAATAAAATCAATTTCCAACTAAAAGTCATCAAAAAAGATAAGGAAGGACACTTCATATTCATCAAAGGAAAAATCCACCAAGATGAACTCTCAATCCTAAATATCTATGCCCCAAATACAAGGGCACCTACATACGTAAAAGAAACCTTACTAAAGCTCAAAACACACATTGCACCTCACACAATAATAGTGGGAGAGTTCAACACCCCACTCTCATCAATGGACAGATCATGGAAACAGAAATTAAACAGTGATGTAGACAGACTAAGAGAAGTCATGAGCCAAATGGACTTAACGGATATTTATAGAACATTCTATCCTAAAGCAAAAGGATATACCTTCTTCTCAGCTCCTCATGGTACTTTCTCCAAAATTGACCATATAATTGGTCAAAAAACGGGCCTCAACAGGTACAGAAAGATAGAAATAATCCCATGCGTGCTATCGGACCACCACGGCCTAAAACTGGTCTTCAATAACAATAAGGGAAGAATGCCCACATATACGTGGAAATTGAACAATGCTCTACTCAATGATAACCTGGTCAAGGAAGAAATAAAGAAAGAAATTAAAAACTTTTTAGAATTTAATGAAAATGAAGATACAACATACTCAAACTTATGGGACACAATGAAAGCTGTGCTAAGAGGAAAACTCATAGCGCTGAGTGCCTGCAGAAAGAAACAGGAAAGAGCATATGTCAGCAGCTTGACAGCACACCTAAAAGCTCTAGAACAAAAAGAAGCAAATACACCCAGGAGGAGTAGAAGGCAGGAAATAATCAAACTCAGAGCTGAAATCAACCAAGTAGAAACAAAAAGGACCATAGAAAGAATCAACAGAACCAAAAGTTGGTTCTTTGAGAAAATCAACAAGATAGATAAACCCTTAGCCAGACTAACGAGAGGACACAGAGAGTGTGTCCAAATTAACAAAATCAGAAATGAAAAGGGAGACATAACTACAGATTCGGAGGAAATTCAAAAAATCATCAGATCTTACTATAAAAACCTATATTCAACAAAATTTGAAAATCTTCAGGAAATGGACAATTTCCTAGACAGATACCAGGTATCGAAGTTAAATCAGGAACAGATAAAACAGTTAAACAACCCCATAACTCCTAAGGAAATAGAAGCAGTCATTAAAGTTCTCCCAACCAAAAAGAGCCCAGGTCCAGACGGGTTTAGTGCAGAATTCTATCAAACCTTCATAGAAGACCTCATACCAATATTATCCAAACTATTCCACCAAATTGAAACAGATGGAGCCCTACCGAATTCCTTCTACGAAGCCACAATTACTCTTATACCTAAACCACACAAAGACACAACAAAGAAAGAGAACTTCAGACCAATTTCCCTTATGAATATCGACGCTAAAATACTCAATAAAATTCTGGCAAACCGAATTCAAGAGCACATCAAAACAATCATCCACCATGATCAAGTAGGCTTCATCCCAGGCATGCAGGGATGGTTTAATATACGGAAAACCATCAACGTGATCCATTATATAAACAAACTGAAAGAACAGAACCACATGATCATTTCATTAGATGCTGAGAAAGCATTTGACAAAATTCAACACCCCTTCATGATAAAAGTCCTGGAAAGAATAGGAATGCAAGGCCCATACCTAAACATAGTAAAAGCCATATACAGCAAACCAGTTGCTAACATTAAACTAAATGGAGAGAAACTTGAAGCAATCCCACTAAAATCAGGGACTAGACAAGGCTGCCCACTCTCTCCCTACTTATTCAATATAGTTCTTGAAGTTCTAGCCAGAGCAATCAGACAACAAAAGGAGATCAAAGGGATACAGATCGGAAAAGAAGAGGTCAAAATATCACTATTTGCAGATGAAATGATAGTATATTTAAGTGATCCCAAAAGTTCCACCAGAGAACTACTAAAGCTGATAAACAACTTCAGCAAAGTGGCTGGGTATAAAATTAACTCAAATAAATCAGTTGCCTTCCTCTATACAAAAGAGAAACAAGCCGAGAAAGAAATTAGGGAAACGACACCCTTCATAATAGACCCAAATAATATAAAGTACCTCGGTGTGACTTTAACCAAGCAAGTAAAAGATCTGTACAATAAGAACTTCAAGACACTGAGGAAAGAAATTGAAGAAGACCTCAGAAGATGGAAAGATCTCCCATGCTCATGGATTGGCAGGATTAATATAGTAAAAATGGCCATTTTACCAAAAGCAATCTACAGATTCAATGCAATCCCCATCAAAATACCAATCCAATTCTTCAAAGAGTTAGACAGAACAATTTGCAAATTCATCTGGAATAACAAAAAACCCAGGATAGCTAAAGCTATCCTCAACAATAAAAGGACTTCAGGGGGAATCACTATCCCTGAACTCAAGCAGTATTACAGAGCAATAGTGATAAAAACTGCATGGTATTGGTACAGAGACAGACAGATAGACCAATGGAATAGAATTGAAGACCCAGAAATGAACCCACACACCTATGGTCACTTGATTTTTGACAAAGGAGCCAAAACCATCCAATGGAAAAAAGATAGCATTTTCAGCAAATGGTGCTGGTTCAACTGGAGGGCAACATGTAGAAGAATGCAGATCGATCCATCCTTATCACCCTGTACAAAGCTTAAGTCCAAGTGGATCAAGGACCTCCACATCAAACCAGACACACTCAAACTAATAGAAGAAAAACTAGGGAAGCATCTGGAACACATGGGCACTGGAAAAAATTTCCTGAACAAAACACCAATGGCTTATGCTCTAAGATCAAGAATCGACAAATGGGATCTCATAAAACTGCAAAGCTTCTGTAAGGCAAAGGACACTGTGGTTAGGACAAAACGGTAACCAACAGATTGGGAAAAGATCTTTACCAATCCTACAACAGATAGAGGCCTTATATCCAAAATATACAAAGAACTCAAGAAGTTAGACCGCAGGGAAACAAATAACCCTATTAAAAAATGGGGTTCAGAGCTAAACAAAGAATTCACAGCTGAGGAATGCCGAATGGCTGAGAAACACCTAAAGAAATGTTCAACATCTTTAGTCGTAAGGGAAATGCAAATCAAAACAACCCTGAGATTTCACCTCACACCAGTGCGATTGGCTAAGATCAAAAACTCAGGTGACAGCAGATGCTGGCGAGGATGTGGAGAAAGAGGAACACTCCTCCATTGTTGGTGGGATTGCAGACTGGTAAAACCATTCTGGAAATCAGTCTGGAGGTTCCTCAGAAAATTGGACATTGAACTGCCTGAGGATCCAGCTATACCTCTCTTGGGCATATACCCAAAAGATGCCTCAACATATAAAAGAGACACGTGCTCCACTATGTTCATCGCAGCCTTATTTATAATAGCCAGAAGCTGGAAAGAACCCAGATGCCCTTCAACAGAGGAATGGATACAGAAAATGTGGTACATCTACACAATGGAATATTACTCAGCTATCAAAAACAACGAGTTTATGAAATTCGTAGGCAAATGGTTGGAACTGGAAAATATCATCCTGAGTGAGCTAACCCAATCACAGAAAGACATACATGGTATGCACTCATTGATGAGTGGCTATTAGCCCAAATGCTTGAATTACCCTAGATCCCTAGAACAAACGAAACTCAAGACGGATGATCAAAATGTGAATGCTTCACTCCTTCTTTAAATGAGGAAAAAGAATACCCTTGGCAGGGAAGGGAGAGGCAAAGATTAAAACAGAGACTGAAGGAACACCCATTCAGAGCCTGCCCCACATGTGGCCCATACATATACAGCCACCCAATTAGACAAGATGGATGAAGCAAAGAAGTGCAGACCGACAGGAGCCGGATGTAGATCGCTCCTGAGAGACACAGCCAGAATACAGCAAATACAGAGGCGAATGCCAGCAGCAAACCACTGAACTGAGAATAGGTCCCCTATTGAAGGAATCAGAGAAAGAACTGGAAGAGCTTGAAGGGGCTCGAGACCCCAAAAGTACAACAATGCCAAGCAACCAGAGCTTCCAGGGACTAAGCCACTACCTAAAGACTATACATGGACTGACCCTGGACTCTGACCCCATAGGTAGCAATGAATATCCTAGTAAGAGCACCAGTGGAAGGGGAAGCCCTGGGTCCTGCTAAGAGTGAACCCCCAGTGAACTAGTCTATGGGGGGAGGGTGGCAATGGGGGGAGGGTTGGGAGGGGAACACCCATAAGGAAGGGGAGGGGGGAGGAGGATGTTTGCCCGGAAACCGGGAAAGGGAATAACACTCGAAATGTATATAAGAAATACTCGCGTGGGTTTCCGTAGTGTAGTGGTTATCACGTTCGCCTAACACGCGAAAGTTCCCGGTTCGAAACCGGGCGGAAACAGCGCTTAAATTTTGGGGCTGGGGATTTAGCTCAGTGGTAGAGCACTTACCTAGGAAGCGCAAGGCCCTGGGTTCAGTCCCCAGCTCCGAAAAAAAGAACCAAAAAAAAAAAAAAAAAAAAAAGAAATACTCAAGTTAATAAAAAAAAGAAAAGAAAAGAAAAAAAAAAGTAGGGAATCGAGTAGGCCAATTACTATAGAAGAGATTGGGAATGTGGCTAAATTTCTGTCATTAAAATGGAGAACAGAAATGGATAATTTCATAGTGGGCTGCATGCATCTAATACAGAATAGAAATCATTAAAATTAATGATTCAAGATGATAGAATCTCAGGAAAAACCCTCAACGCCCACCATCTTAGGAGAGTTACTGAGACTTAAAGTCAAAGCCAGTGAAGGTAGGTGTCAAGGAAGTGGAGGCGCTACCATCAATAACAATTACAAACACTCTAGGTAGAATCTAGATGCATGTGGCCAACAACGGGGGCTGGATGGAGTGGGGAAGAGTTTCCATAAGACATTACCATCGTCATGGCAGCCACACAGGTGAACTGAAAGCAGTGGGCTTACAAGAATACCCTTGGCAGGGAATAGAGAGGCAAAGATTAAAACAGAGACAGAAGGAATGCCCATTCAGAGCCTGCCCCACATGTAGCCCATACATATACAGCCATCCAATTAGACAAGATGGATGAAGCAAAGAAGTGCAGGCCGATAGGAGCCGGATGTAGATCGCTCCTGAGAGACACAGCCAGAATACAGCAAATACAGAGGCGAATGCCAGCAGCAAACCACTGAACTGAGAATAGGACCCCCATTGAAGGAATCAGAGAAAGAACTGGAAGAGCTTAAAGGGGCTCAAGACCCCATATATACAACAATGCCAAGCAACCAGAGCTTCCAGGGACTAAGCCACTACCTAAAGACTATACATGGACTGACCCTGGACTCTGACCTCATAGGTAGCAATGAATATCCTAGTAAGAGCACCAGTGGAAGGGGAAGCCCTGGGTCCTGCTAAGACTGAACCCCCAGTGAACTAGATTGTTGGGGGGAGGGCGGCAATGGGGGGAGGATGGGGAGGGGAACACCCATAAAGAAAGGGAGGGGGAGGGGTTAGGGGGATGTTTGCCTGGAAACCGGGAAAGGGAATAACACTCGAAATGTATATAAGAAATATTCAAGTTAATTAAAAAAAAAAAAAGAAAGCAGTGGGCTTTATCAACAGGGTCTAAAAGACATTTGGTGAAACGAAGTCTCCATCTAAAATAAAACTTAGTTCAAGATAAGAAGAAAATTTAAATCTTTAAACTTGAAAAATGTAACCATTAAAAAATATATATCAATTGTAGACTATATCCCACCCCATCCCTCAGACAGAAGATTCCTACCTCACTAGAGGTCAGGCCAGCACCCTGAATCCAAGAAGAGTCTGCCCTTCCCCACCTTGCCTATGTTGACCACCATAACCCCAATCATCCCTTCTCTCCTTGTTCCCACATCCTGGTCAACATCTCCAGCAAAAGTCTCCTACTCGGGCCAGTTCTCTGAAGTCTGCTATCTGAACGGAAGCATGCTGGACTCCAGAGGACCTCCAGTTGATCAGAAGCCACACACATTGACAAATCTCCAGCACCCAACTTGGACCAAAGGCTATCCAGGCTATTAGAAGTCTAGCCCTCGATTTGGGCAGATGCCCCCTACTCAACCATAGGCCACTGCAACCAGAAGACCAGACAGGAAACAGAAACCAAGGAAGAAAACACCCACCCAACAACCGATAATAGCCGGAGCAATGTGTTACCATCAGAGCCCAGCCATCCCACTATAGCAAGTCCTGATATTCCAACACAGCTGAAGCAAAAGAAAATGACCCTAAAACCAACCTAATGAAGACGACAGAGATCCTTAAAGAAGAAATAAACAAATCCCTCAAAGCAATCAAGGAAAAGACAGTCAAAACTTTAGAGGAAACCAATAAATCTCTTAAAGAATATCATGAAAGCCAACAAACAAACAAATTAATAGGCAAAGGAAACAAATAAATCTGCTCAAGAACTGAAATGGTAATAAAGACAATAGAACTGGGGGAATTCTGGGAATGGAAAAATCTAGGTAAGCAAACAAGAACTACAGACACAAGCATCACTCTCAGAATACAAGAGACGGAAGAGAGGATCTTAGGCATTGAAGACATAATAGAAGAAATAGATACATCATTCAAAGAAAATGTTAAATCTAAAAAATCCCTTACATAAAACATCCAGAAAATCTGGGACACTATGCAAAGACCAAAGCTAAGAATAATAGGAACAGAAGAAGAAGATTCACAGCTCAAAGGGCCAGAAAATACTCTTAACAAAATCATCGAAGAAAAATTTCCTAACCTAAGAAAGGACATGCCCATAAAAGTACAAGAAGCTTAGAGAACACCAAATAGATCGGACCAGAAAAGAAAGTGCCCTTGACATAAAATAACAAGAACACTAAACATGCAAAGAAAGAGTGCTAAAAGCTGCAGGAGAAAAGGGCCAAGGAACATTTAAAAGCAGACCTATTGGAATTACACCCCACTTTTTCAATAGAGACACTAAAAGCCAAAAGGGCCTTAAGAGATATGCTGCATATACTAAGAGACCACAGATGCCAGCCCAGACTACTTGTACCCAGCAAAACTTTCTATCACAATACATGGAAGAAACAAGATATTGCATGATAAAATCAAATTTAAACAATATCTATCCACAAACCCAGCTCTTTAGAAGGTACTAGAAGGAGAACACCAATCCAAGGAGATTAACTACACCCCCCCAAATAAATAAATAAATAAATAAATAAATAAAACCCACGGGCAATAAATATTCTCACACCAGCAAAACAAAACAAAAAGAAGGGAAATGTGTGCACACACACAGAGACAGCCCACATATACATATACATATACTACCACCAACTACAACAAAATAATAAGAATTAATAGTTCATTGGTCATTGATATCTCTCAATATCCATAGGAGTCCCTAATAAAAAGATAAAGACTAACAGAATGTATGTAAAAAACAATATCCATCCTTCTGCTGCACAGGAAACACATGTCAGCATCAAAAATAGACATTATCCCAGAGTAAAGGGTTAGAAAAGTATTTTCCAAGCAAATGGCCCCAAGAAACAAGCTGGTCTAGATATTCTAATATCCACCAAAATAGACTTCAATTAATCAAAAGACATGGGGAAGGAAACCATACTCATCAAGGAAAACTCCACCAAGAGGACATCTCAATTCTGAATATCTATGTGACAAATGCAAGGGCACCTGTATTTGTAAGAGAAACATTATTAAAGCTTAAATCACATATCGACCAATGGATAGGTCACCTAGGCATAAACTAAACAATACTAGATCTAACAGATATTATGAACCAAATGTACTGAAGAGATATCTTACAGAACATTTCACCCAAACACTGAAGAATATACATTATTCTCTCCATCTCAGGGAACATTCTCAAAAATAGATCCTATACTTGGTCACAAAGCAAGTCTTACTTAAAATAACCCTGCATCCAATCCATAGTCCATCCACCACAGACTTCTGGATACCACTGGGTTTCAACAACAGAAACAACAGAAAGCCTGTAAACTCAGAGGTCAAGCCAGAAATAAAGAAGAAAATTAAAGACTTCCTAACATTCAAGTAAAACGAATGCACATCATACTCAAACTTAGGGGACCCAATAATGCTAAGAAGAAAGTTCATAGCACCAAGTACCTACATAAAGAAAGAAGAGAGATCTCCTACTAGTGACTTAACAGCACACCTGAAAGTTCTAGGACAAAAAGAAGCGAACACACCCAAAAGGAGTAGAAGGCAAGAAATAATGAAACTGGGGGCTGAAATCAATAAAATAGAAACAAAGAACAGTACAAAGGATCAATAAACCAAAGAGTTTGTTCTTTGCAAAAAGCAACAAGATAAACAAATTCTCATCCAAACGTACTAGAAGGCAGACGAATATCCAAATTAACAAAATCAGAAGCAAAAAGAGGGACATAACAACAGACACCGAGGAAATCCAAAGAATCATTAGTTCATACTTCAAAAACCTATACTCAGCAAAATTGGAAATTCTACAACAAATAGACAATTTTCTCAATAGCTATCACTTAGCAAATCAAGATCAGAAAAACAATAAATAGAACTATAACCTCTAAGAAAATAGAAGCAGTCATTAAAAGTCTCCCAGCCAACAGTACAGGGACAAATGGTTTTAGTGCAGAATGCTACCAAACTTTCAAAGAAGAGCTCGAACCAATCCTCCTCAAACTATTCCACAAAATAGAAACAGATGGAACATTGCCAAATTCATTTTATAAGGCCACAGTCACCCTGATATCCAAACACACAAAGACTCAACAAAGAAAGAGAATTACAGACAGAAATTACGAAAGAGAAATTATAATTTCTCTCATGAACACTGATGCAAAAATAGTCAATAAATACTTGCAAACTAAACCCAAGAACACATCAAAGAGATCATGATCAAGTAGGTTTCATCCCAGAGATGCAGGAATGGTTCAACATATGAAAATATATCAGTATAATATACAATAAACAAACTGAAAGAAAAAAAGGATCATCTCATAAGAGGTTAAGAAAGTCTTTGACAAAACCCAACACCCCTTCATGAAAAGTCTGGGAGAGATCAGGGATACAGGGAATATTTTATAATTATAATAAAAGCAATTTACAGCAAGGCTGTAGCCAACTTCAGAATAAATGGAAAGTCAAAGCAATTCCACTAAAATCATGAACAGCATAAGGCTGTCCACTCTCTCCTTATTTATTCAATATGGTAATTGAAGTTATAGCTAGGGCAATAAAATAACTAAAGGAGAACAAGTGGGTACAAATTGTAAAGAATGAAGTCAAAGGATCCCTGTTTGCAGATGATATAATAATTAATACATGTAAACAACACCAAATATTCTACCAGGGAACTCCTTCACCCTCATCGAACTGGATACAAGATTAACTTAAAAGAATCAGCTTTTCACCAAGATGGAGTTGAAATCGAAGAAGGAAGCTCCTGCCCCTCCCACAGCTGAAGTCACTGAAGCCAATGCAAAGGCCTTGAAAGCTAAGAACGCAGCGCTGAAAGGTGTCGACAGCCACAAAAAGAAGATCTGAACATCACCTACTTTCCAATGGCTCTGGAGGTAGCTAAAATATCCTTGAAAGAGTGCACCCAGGAGAAACAAGCTTGACCACTATGCTATCATCAAATTCCCACGGACCAGTGAGTCAGCCATGGAAAAAAAAAAAAAGAGGACAACAAGAAGTTTATGTTCACTGTGGATGTCAAGGCCAACAAGCATCAGTTAAATAGGTCATGAAGAAACTCTACGACATTGATGTGGCCAAAGTCAATACCCTGATAAGGCCTGACAGAGAGAAGAAGGTGTGTGTTCACTTGGCTCTGGATTATAATGTTCTGGATGCTGCCAACAAGATTGGGATCATCTAAAGTGAGTCCAGATGGCTAATTCTAAATATACCCTTTTTCTTTTTCCAACACCCCCCCCCACACACACACACACAAATCAGTATCCTTGTTACATACTGTGGTAGTTTGAATGTAACTGGCTCTCATAGGCGCATTGAGAGTAGCACTATTAGGAGGTGTTGACAGCCTTGTTGAGTAGACGTGACCTTACTTGAGGAAGTGTGTCACTGTGGAGCTGGGCTTTGAGTTCTAATATGTTCTCAAGCCATGCCTTGTGGGACAGTCTCCTTCTGCTGCCCGTGGAACAGGATGTAGAGTTCTCTGCTCCAACACTGCCATGCTTCCTGCCATGATGATTATGGACTAAACCTCTGAACCTAAAGCCAGTCCCAATTAAATGTTTTAAAACTTCAAGTCTTTGAAGAAGAAAACTGAAGAAGATGTCTCAGAAGATGGAAAGATCTTTCATGCACATGGATCCATCAGCTCAAGATGATAAAAATGGCCATCTAACCAAAAACAATCTAAGTTTCAACACAATTCCCATCAAAATTCCAACACAATATTTATGTACCTTGAAATGACAGTGCTCAGCTTCATATGGAAAAAAAACAGGATAGCTAAAAACAATCCTAAATAATAAAAGAACTTCAGGAGTTATGACTATACCTAATTTCAAGCCATGAAACAGCTATAGTGAAAAAAATTACATGGTATTGGCATAGAAACTGACAGTTTGATCAATGAGATCAAACTGAAGATCTAGATGTAAATGCACATACCTGTGGACTGATATCACTTTTTACAAATAATCCATAAATATACAAGGAAAAAAAAGAAAGCATCTACCACAAATGGTGCTGGACTAACTGGATGTTTGCATGTGGAAGAATGCAAATTGATCCATAATTATCACCATGCACAAAACTCAAATCTAATTGGATCAAGACTTCAACATACAACCTAAAACACTGAATCTAATACAGTGGAGAATAGCCTAGAGTGTGTTGGCACAGGAGACAACTTTTTGAACAGAATGCCAATCACACAAGCACTAAGATGAACAATTAATAAATGGGGCTTCATGAAACTGAAAAGCTTCTATAAGGTAAAAAACACCACCAATAGTAGAAAATGGCAGCCTACAGAATGGAAAAGATTTTTACCAACTCTACATCTAACAGAGGGCTAATATCCAAATATAAAGAATTCAAGAAACTAGACATCAACAAATTGAATAATCTGATTTTAAAATGGAGTACAGATCTAAACAGAAAACTCTCAACAGAAGAATCTCAAATGTCTGAGACACACTTAAAGAAATGTTCAGCATCCTTAGTCATCAGGGAAAGGCAAATCAAAACAACTTTCAGATTCTACACACCTGAAAAATGGCTAAGAACAAAAACACAAGTGATACTAGCAAGGATGTGGAGCAAGGGGAACACTCCTGTGTTGTTTGTGCAAACATGTACAACTACTATGAGAATCAATATGGTGGTTCCTCAGAAAACTGAGAATCGATCTACCTTAAGACCCAGCCAGATGACTCCTGGGCATGTAACAAAAGGAGACTTCATCTTACCTCAAGAAAATTTGTTCAATGATGTTCACAGAAGTTTTACTCATAATAGAAGAAACTGGAAACAACCAACCAAAGAATGGATAAAAAAATGAGGAATATTTACACAATGGAGTTAATACTCAGCTATTATAAAAATGGCATCATTTGGAGAAAGGATTGAAGGAACTTAAGGGGTCTGCAACCCCATAGGAAGTACGATAATATCAACCAACCTGAGTTTCCAGGGACTAAGCCACCAACCAAAGAATACATACACATAGGGGACCCATGACTTCAGCCGCATATGTAGCAGAGGATGGCATTGTCTGGCATCAATAACAGAGGACCTTGGTCCAGTTTGGGAAACACCAGCATGTTGAGGTGGGTATGGGTAGGTGGGAGGGGGAGCATCATCATAGAAGCAGGGGGAGGAGGTATGGGAGAGGGGGTAATGTGGAAAAGGGATAACATTTGAAATGTAAATACATAAAATATAAAATATCCAATAAAAATGACATCATGAAATTTCCAGGCAAATAGATGGAACTAGAAGTAATCATCTTGAGTGAGGTAACATAGACCCAGAAAGACAAGCATGGTACATATGCACTTATAAGTAGATGTTAGCTGTGCTTTAAAGAATAACCCTGCTACAATTCCGAGACCCAGAGAGGCTAAATAACAAGAGCAGCTTAAAGGGGGTGCAAGGATTTTCCTGGGAAGGAGAAATAGATTTCAAGGGTGGACTGGGGGCAGGTAGGGATGAAAACAGGAAGGGTTAAAGTGAGATTTCAATCCAGCCAAACCTCCAATCTACAGTTTTTCAGGCCTATAGGATGTGCTGGGACCAGAGCCTAGCATAATAGTCATCAGAGAGACTTCATCTAGCATCTGAGGGGAGCAGATGCAGAGTCCCACAGCCAGATATTAGGCAGAGCTCAGGGAATCCTGTGAGGGAGAAGGAGGAAGAAGAGGAAGAGGAGGAGGAGGAAGAGGAGTCAACACCACAGGGATCAATGACACCCTAAGAACAGAGCCTACAGAACTAACTAACTGGGACTCAAGGAGGCTCACAGAGATCAGGGAACCTGTATGGGTCTGATCGATGTCCTCTGCATTTATGCTACGGTTGTGTAGCTTGCTGTGCTTGTGGGATTCCTAACCCACCAGCCACTGTGGAACAGAGGCTGTCTCTGACTCGTTTGCCTGCCTTTGGCACCCTCTGCCTCCTACTGGGTTGCCTTGCCCAGCCTTGATGTGAGAGTTATGTGTCTGGTCTTATTGTAGCTTGCTATGCCATATTTGGTTGATGACCCTGGAAGGTCTGCTCTTTTCTGAGAGGAGGTAAAGGGGGATGTAGATTCAGGGGAAAGAGACGTGAGGGGTGGGAGAGTTGAGGGAGGGGAAGGTGGGAGAACTGTAGTGGGGATGCAATATACGAGAGAATGAAAAGAATGCAAAAAAGGGTCAATTATAATCCTCACTCCAATCAAACAGAAGCAACAATTCAGAATCACTGCAGCTCTTCCAATTCATCAGTGAAGGGCATACTTTATAACCACATCCCCTTACTTAAAACACTCCCTCCAGGGCGGGCGGGGGACTACTCACAAGGGTACTCTACCCACAAGCCCCTCCCCAAGGTCATAGAGGAAGCAACTTCTGTCTGGAAGAGGAAACTGTGAAGGAGCTGGCTGCAAGGGAGACAGGGAGTTCCAGAGGTGGAGCCATCAGAACTCCTCTGGCTAGGGTAGCCGTTCATGGATGCATCGGCTTTTAAGTTACCCATGCCTTGGGAGGACCATCGATATGTCCATGGGCTCCCTATGCTGCTGCTGAATAGAACTGCTTCTTGGGTCTATTGCCAGTGTCCTATCTTGTTCATTAAAGATAGTACCAGTAAAGCCCAAAGGCATATCCAGTGATGTCTGTCAACAATATATAATATGATTTAATCATTGGGAAAATAGGTACATGCTACATACCAGTCGGTGCATATAAAGTGAGAGAAATCCAAATGTCAGTGGTCATCACAGAAGTGTGAAATGTCAAATGACTTTTAGCTTACATGTATGACAAGAAATATCAGAGACAAGATTATGATGTATTAGGAATGAGTGACAAATCAATGGTGTGGGGAGCATTCTCCATATTGTTTTTCAAGATGTTTAGAGTAGATAAGAGGGACGCATAGCACAGTACCTGAGACAGAAAGATTGCTGTTAATTCTATTCCTTCCAGAAAGGTAAAGCCCACCTGTGGAAACACTGTCAGACTCTGGATCGTGCACAACTTCCCCAGAGGGGAAGGAAAGTCATTAGCACAGAGGGCTCTGGACTCACCACTGTCCAGAGGAATGACAACTGCTGGCTGACTTCCTCAAAATAGCATCTGTGCGGGAGAGAGGATGGCATTACAGCCCGTATATGAGCTAAAGCCAAAACCTTCACTTCTCACTCTGCACACAAAAGCCTCAAAGTACACTTGCCAGCTGCTGGAAAGGGGCACTCTGTTTGAGACCATCAACCCTCCCAAGTCACAGACAAGCTTTGCATAGTATCTCCAGAAGATCTTCCCAACGCAGTGCAAACCAAAAGCATACCACAGAGGATGAGGCGGGGAGCTGAAGAGCTGGCTTGATGGTCAAGAACACTTACTGCTCTTGGCGAGGACTTGGGTCCAATTGCCAGTACTCACACAGCCATTCACAAACATCTGTAACTGCCTCTTCCAGGGCATCCAAAACCCTCTTCTAGCCTCGGTAGGCAGCAGGCATCCATGAGGTGCACTTACATGCATGCAGGCAAAACACCCATTCACATAAAATAATCAAATAGTTTCTTAAAGCTCACCACAAGAGAGAGCAAGTCTCTATGATACCGACACAACCACACCTGTGGTGATCTGTATGCTGGAGCCCCAGGATCTTAATGTTAAACTTAGAACACCCTCCATTCAAATTCCGTTCAAAACCTACTTATTCTTGTTGATTGGGGAAAGCCAGTCTCATCTTCTCTCACAGCTCTCTCGCTCTTCAGATCTGTGCATGGTACCCTCTGATACTCAAGTGCTACCACGTCCAATAAAGCAGTTCCTGGGCTCAGCCAGGCCTCTGGGACCAGATCCTTGTACACAGCAGGCAAGATATCAAAAAACATCCACCCTCTTGCTGAAGCTACCCTGCTGTCTTCATCCACTCTCCACGGACTCGGCTAGCCTTAATGCTTGATGAACTGGCAATTTAACATCTTCTACTACCCCGAAAGAGCAACCAGGGATCTTTTCCCCCCTCAAAACGAATGCTTCTGTAGTTGCATGTTAAAAATAAAGCAGTTACCTCCACACAGCTAAGAGCTCTGAATTAACAAGCTCACCACCAGTTTTGACCAGACTGACTTCACCTGTCATCCTGCTGGAAAGGCTAGAAACACAGATTGCATTCTAAATGGCACCTTTTCCAGCCCAATCAGCCCTCAAAAAACCCTCCTGATGGCAGCTATTTACGTGGGAAACTGAAAAGCTACGGATGCATAAATGTGTTCAGATGACTGATTATAATTACCATGAAAAAGGGCTCGTAGCTATCACTGAATCATTTCAACTCTGGGAGGTGGGGAGGGGTAAAGACTTGCTCAGGGCTCTGCGCTGTCGAGAGGATACAGCGTAAGAATGCAAGACCGTACATGCATTTTCCATCCCAACCTGGGCCACGGTGCAAGAGTTTGCACTGTGGTCCTGCAGAAAGCCACAGCCATCAGAACTTTCCTAGAGTCTCAAATCTGAACCTAAAGAAATTTGGGGGAAAAAACATATCCAGCACCTTTGTAAAGCTCCCAATAAATAAATAACATCAAACACACACACACACACACACACACACACACACACACACACACACACACACACAGCCCCACTGTACAGCAGCATCCTGCTTATGGAAAGGACAAATCCCACAGTCTGATCACAGCATCCCTGTCCCTCAGGACAACTCAAGAGTCCTCTGAATTTTATAGAGCTGAGGGGAAAACTCTATAAAGTGTTCACAAATTCTGCCCTCTCTACTCCAAATTCAAACAGCCACCCAGGGGTTGCTTTCTACAGGCATATTCATGGTGCTTTCCAAACCTGTATTTGTATGTCCGCAAGCTACTCAACTGTTCTGACTCATGTACTATAGACCACGCCACAGTCTAAACTGTGCTGTCCCTTTCCAGCTCACGGGGTGAAGCCCCAGCTCCAGGGAGACAGCATTTGGGAACGGGACTTTGAGAGGTCACCAGCATAGGTGTGTTCCAAAGGAAGAGACTCTCCTGATAGGCAGAGACCAGAGTAAGAGCTTCTCCCTACCGTCATGTGAGTATGGATGTCTGTGAGCCAAGGGCAAGATTTCACGAAGACCAGATTCGCTGGCACGTTGCTCCAGCCTCCGAAATTATGATATAATAAATGCCCAGTGTTCAGAGAAGCCAGTCTGTGTGCATTTGTCATGGCAGCCTGAGCTTACTGAGACATCTGCCTTCCATGCGTCCCTGCTGCTCCATTTCCTGGCACTACACGACCAAACCATTCATCCCACTGAGGGCCCTTCAGCTGTTCTTCGCTGGGATATTGAACCACATTTCCTTCTAGTTGATACATCGCTTTTCAGAAGCTCTATTCTTCCTGCAGCATCTGTCCGTCTCTGTAACCAGAAGGGAGGCATGTCACGGCGAGCGGGAATGCTGGGTCATGTCTAGCTCACCACACCTCTTGGGACGGCCTATCAGTCACTCTGCGAAACCAGGTTCAATGTGTCCCCTGTGAGGCTCAAACGATGTTGTGAGAGGCCGTGTAAGTGTAAAAAGACGAGTACACTTTCTTAGCTCGTCTTTTTTTTTTTTTACATCTCACTGCAAATCGATGCAAAAAGCACACAACACCAAGAACACAACCACAACAATGGCAACAACAACCTAGATACATGACAACAGCCGTAGTAGACTATGCCTCACGAACTAAGTTTCAAGTAACGTCACTGCCTATCCATTCTTTGCAAAGTAAGGGGAACCCTACTTCCTCAGGAAGACCACACACACACACATGCTGCAACCCTGAAGTCAAGTGCTTGGTGGTTCTCCCAGCCCTGGGAATTTAATGTCTGACTGGCCACGGTGTGTCACCTGTCCATCCAATTGATGCGACTGTAAAATTGCATGTGGCTCCTTCTAAACTTGGAGAGAGTGGGCATTACAGTTTGTTGTTTGTAACATGCATTTTCTCCATAGCCAGAAAAAGAAGAGAGAATAGAGTATGAGAAAACGTAACGACATTTTGAATTTTTTTTCTACACTAGCCAGAGCTGCTGGGCAAGTGGCCCCATGCCTGACTGAGACACTCGATGTAAGTAAGGGCCAGGTCTTACCTTTAAAACTTCAGACTCCCTCACAGTACCTGGCACATAGCAAAAACCAATTATTCAGCAAACAATCGGGACACACGTGGAAGGGAGTGCTAGTGAGGGTTTTTCTCCTGCAGGGAGCAGGTTCCTCATCCTGACCTCCAGAGGTCTCCTCAGAGAATGTGCAGCTGCTGAGCCCAGCCCTGGCTCTGAAGTCAGAACTATGGCTTTGCACCCCACAGTGACGGTGCTCCTGCTTCTGACATGTCTGAACTCCTTTCTCCATAAAGGAGGGGGATTGACAACCACCATGAAGGCTTGTTGTAAACGCTGAAGAGATACACACACAGCTCTGAAAACACAATCCAGTATACTATATGTAATGAAGGTTGTTTTGTATGTTTGCTACACTGAGAGTCAAAACCAGGACTGGGCGTGTGCTAGACACGTGGCTTACCAGTAAGCTCTATCCCAGCCCCCAAATCTATCTGCCTGCCTGTCCACCAGCCTGCCTATCTACCCCTCCCCCTCTCTTCAATTCTTTTTAATACCATGCAACTCTGGCTTGTCTGAAATTCACTATGTAGAAGAGGCTGGCCTCAAATTCCCAGAGATCTGCTTACCTCTGTGTCCTGAGCATCAAAGATGTACAGCACCACACGCCGCCTGTTTTAATTGTTTCTCTCTGAAGAAAAGGCTACACAAGCCATATAAGTCATAGGCTGCTTTGCATCTATAAATTATATCTAGCAATATCTCCATGCGATTATCTGTCCACACTGTTCTATAACTTAATGAATTGTATATTTTGAGCTGGGGGGGGGGCATCAGTAAATCCTAATATTAAGAAAACCACAGACCTTGCTGTAGGATTTCCGGTCCTCGGATTTAGAGTCAAGTACATATCCTGACAAACAGCATAATCAAAAAAGACAGGGCCTGTGTGACTGAGGAGTGGACGCTGCTGCAATTCTCAGCAGAAATGTCACAAAGACTTTCCCAAAGAGCCAGCTATCTCCAAATAAGGCCACTGAACCAGAATAGGAGCCAACTGCAATTCTGCAATGACATGGATCTGCCACAAAGGACTGGGTGAAAGGGAAACAAACCATAGTCAATCAGATCTTCTTAAATTCTCAAGCCAGGGAGAATGAAACAGGCACTCGAGTTCAGGGCTGTAGCATGTGTGTGGGATTTTCCTAAGAATCAGGGTTTCCCCTCCCACATACACTCCAATACATACCACGCACATGCTTTCTCAAAAATGGATAGGTAATGAAACACAAAGCTATCAAAGGTAAGAGGCAAGAAAATGAAACCAAGGGGAGGGATCAGCTACTGTGAGCTAAAGGAGTTTTAATGTCTGCTGAAGCTTTCTCCAAGATCAATAAAAGCACCTTGAAAACCCACCAAGGATCCAAAGCACAGATGAGAGACACCTGGATGGACTATCTGCTGGCAGGGAGTAGAAGGCAAAATAATTATCAGTTACAATGAAGAGCCTTGTACTACGGCTCTCAGAGGGAGAGGGGTCTGGTGGAGACAGGACAGATGACTCGAGAAACCTGGGGGAGGAACTGGCTGATTAGAAACATGAAGCCATTTACCCTGCTCCAGGCCTGGCTCAGGAAATCAGCTGTGCCTTGACCCACAGACCTTAAACAACAAAAGCAGACACACAAACTAAGCCCTAAGAGGGACAGGTCAATACCCTTGATCCTGAACCTTTGCTTCTTCAAACGCAAACGTCATAATGAACACATCATAATGAACTCGTCCCTGGTTGCAGGCTGTAAGCCAAGGAGCAGATGTACACGTGCTCCCAAGGGCCATTCATTAATAAACAAAGCCATTCTGGCCTCTGTGGTCCTGATTTTCCTATTTCTCCAGTTTGGTTGCCATCCTCAACATGCATGTATGGAGCATTCTCTCTGTGTGATTTGGCCCTGACCCTCACAAGCAGAGGTGGGACACTATATCTGTGGCGAAAGAGCTAGCTAGCTTAGGAAAGATTAGGGTGAATGTTATCAGGACGGAAATTGAGAAGAGTACCTCATAGAAAGTCACGAAGGGGCTATAATGTCATCCATCTTTAAAATATAAGGTAATTCCATTTAGGGTAATTTTTTAAAAACCTCTTCATTACTCTCCCTTCCAGAAACCAGGGCATAATTGGCCTTTAAATAAAATTGGCCGGAAATCTACTGCGATCTGATAAAGCCCACTGTAAGATTTAACCAAGAGTTAAGTACAGTACTAGCAATCTGTTGCACAAGGAACTTTCTGGAACTTCCCTCATCCTTCCAGGGAAGAAGTGAAATAATATGCCAGTATTAGAGAGCGTGACATTCACCAAGCTGTTGACTATTTTAATCTTTCTTTGAAAGTCATATTATCATTAATTTGAATGTGACTGAAAACAGGGCTTTTTTTTTTTTTTTTTTTTTTTTGGACTGCTTCATAAGATATGAACCCAGCCAAGGGAAAGAGGCATTCCAACGTCAGTGAAGTCAAGAACATGTAAGGAACAGGTTTTTTACATCTTGTAAAGGGAAGCCAAGCATTGAAAGATAATTTCAGGACTCTCTCTCTCTCTCTCTCTCTTATCCACCACACCCCAGATTCCCCAAGCCTTCTTTCCCATTGAGCTATGAAAGCCCTGTGGGCATTAGCTCATCCCCAGTTAGGACCTCCTGACAAATCAGTTTTTCACACAGACTTCGTCATGGGGCTTTTCTTGATTATGGGTTCCAATATTTCTTATTCCCTCTCTTCAACTGCCTCCAACTGCAGAACAGAGTACATTCCGACCCAAGAGACAAGAGAGACTCAGGACAAAGAGTAAAACGTAGAACTAACCTTGATAGAGCATGTCTGCTTTCTTAAGAAATAGCATTTTGCTCCATGACAGCTATGAACGTTTCTACAGAATCTACAAGCTTTTGAATCCCTCAGCACAGTTCAGCATGCTGGGCCCTGGTGGACCGCTAGCCCCCTGAGAGCGTCACTTTACACAAGCTTTGATTTCTGTGGGAATTCCCTCAAAGCTTTAACTCTCTGTAACTGAAGATACATGTTAAAAGAAAAATAGGGTCAGGGGAGTAAAAGAAATGTTGCAGGACATTTAACTGTTTAAATAAGAATTAAATCTTTACTTGGAAACATCCAGGGGAAAAAAGATTTCAACTTTTTTCTTCTATCTTTCCTCTCCTTGATTTGATTCTCTGGTTTATATATCATGGACTAAGGTATCGAGAATCTTTGTTTTCCTGGAGATCACCCCCCCACCCCATGCTAGTGAAACTTTTATACCAAGCAATTACGGTGGTTAATCTTCCAAACCAGATAAAGACTGATGTTTGCCTGACCTGGAAGGAGTGCCTACCTTCCCAAGATTGATCAGAAATGGGAAAAGCCCACTAGAGAGCTCTACCTGTGCCTGTTCCCCAGAGCGTGTGAGAAAGGTCCTTTCCTCTATATTGCTGCCATGTGAGATACCCATCTGAAGAAGTCAACGTCCCCCTTTAATGCCTGAAATGTCCTTCTAAGAATTAGGTCAACTCATAGAAAGAGTGCTAAGGGAAAGACAGAGGATATTTTAAAAACCCAGATAGAAAAAGATACCCATATTTGAAGAGAGATTGACACAAGGAAGAAGAGAATAGAAGCCTCATGAACCTTGTTTAAGCCCTGGATTTCACTCTGTCTGAAGCAAGACCACTTCCGGCTATGTGAATAAAAATACACTTTACACACAATGATTGGTATTCATTTTTAATAGTCATGCTATACTTTCTATAATGAAAGTATAGACATGTAATAGCTAAAATCAAGTCCGTCAATGCTTCCTTTCAAAAATGTAGAAGGAATGAAAACTTCTAGGTAGAGAAGAACCAAGATCATACGCAACCTAAAGCTCACTTTGCAAGGGTCAAAGGTGAATGCTGGATGAGGGTTGGTTCAAGACACTCTATGTAATGCTGAGGGGAAGATGCTATTCTCTCAGTTCGTTCTATTGTTCCTAGTTGTGCTCTCTGTGTTTTCTCTGACTTGCCCCCTACTGCCTGACCCACAGCCTTGCTCGAAGTGATCGATGCACACTGTGTATCAATACACACCCTTCGACCTCCACTAGAACTCAACAATTTGTATTCATTTTTAATGGTCACTATACACTTTCCAAAATGAAAATATGGACCTGTAATATCTAACCCTTTCCTAAAGAGTAGCCAACTTCTTTAACAACACTCAGAGTAGGGACAGCATCCTGACACACCCAACTCCTGCCTCCCACCAGACCAGGAGCTGCTCCAACCTGCATCTGTCCTGTTTACTGTCACATCTCCAGCAATGCCACTTTTGTGGTAAATCTGTACATGAATATGTACTGAATAAATCGGAGAATAAATTCAGGAAATTTGTTTACACTAATCGGTGATGCTTTCATAAAAGAAAAGGTAAGAAAGAATGAGATTTCAGCTAGCTTCTCTACCCAGAGCCCTACCAAGACTACCACTCATGAGAACATGGCTTAAAAGAAAAGCATCCAAGGACTAAGTCACAGAACCATAAACATAAAAGGATTTTCTTCCCCATCCTATTGTCTGCCCTCTCTCCCACCCTCCTTTCTTGATTCTATTCATTTGAGAGAAGCATTTTCTTCCCATACTCATGGAAATTAAGAGCCCCTTCACTCAGGAAGGAGCTATCTATTCTTCTAGAAAAGCATACTTCAGTGCCGATGGAGGGACATAACATCCCGTGTACATGGGGTCTTTTGTTACCTACTGTTCTCTTATTGTCACTGCAGTCCCCAACATCTAGAAACCACAGAACCTGCTAGGATGGGATGGGTCAGGATTCCAGGAGTCTTCATCACTGCAAAGTGGGGTGCTTGGACCGTGCCTTGACTTGTGCACAAGACGCAGAGAAGTTTGGAAAGGCATCCCAAGTCTGTGATCTTAATTTACTTTTATTGTTTATACTCAACAGCTAGGGAACATGAGGTTCCACTGCAGCTGCCCGCTGCCTGCTGGCTGGCTACAGGCTGGCACACGGGAAGGAAACAGTGGCCAACCAGAGACTCCCGCTGGGTATTATCTAGGCACACCCTTGTTCCAACTCTCCCTCTTTAGAAATTCCATCGCTCATCTCTGGGATGCTCTGCGGAAGACATCATGGCTCTTCACGGCCAGCATCACCCCACAGTCCCCCGCCTTAGCTTCCGCAGCTGGCAATACATCTATAAGCCAGGCTCTCACGGTTTCCATCTGGGAAGCAGGTAATGGGTCCCCTTCTGAGTCTGATAATCAAGGGCCCATTTCTGCCCTCACTGCTGAGAGCTGTGGCTGCAATCAGACTCCTTTCATCCAGAACGGTTCCCAACAGCTGAAGGTAAGAGGATAAGGATCCCACGGAGGAGACAATCAGGACCTTCCGTGTCAATAACAGCATTGAAATGTGAAGCCTGTGGTGGGTGAGCAAGCTGAAGTCATCGAGTGAAGAGGAAACACTCAGGCAGGCTGCCATGGAAACAAAATATTCTCAGCTAAGGGCTACAAGAAGCAAAGCTATCCCTCCGCCATGGCTTTCCGAGGATTTATCTTCCCTTATGATTAAAACCGGGTTCAGGTTAGCTTCCCTCTTCAAGACGTGAAGCTCCCACCCCAGACTAGCAGTCTTCTGACTGGTTTTTCTAAGGTTAATGTACATGACTTTAACTTTTAAGGCCATTTTCATTTTGGAAAACACAGGCACTTACATGGTGATTACAGGTTTGGGCGCAAATCCTGCTCTTTTGCCAAGATGGATCCATTTACCACTCATGGAGAGCAGCAGCTGTCCTCTGGAGCCTGGTGCTCCCGAGCTGGCCAGTTCCTAGGACGAAAGCCCCAGCCGGCATGGGTGCTTGCCATTCTTCAGTTGTTTTGTGCTCCAGTGTTCTCTCTTCCCCCCATCTCCTTGCCTTAATTAGGAGTTCCATTCTTACCGTAAAACACCATGGCCAAAAGCAACTAGGGCATAAAAGGGGTTATTTCCTCTTACTGAGCATAGTCCCTCATCAAGAGCAGAAACGTTTCAGAGGAATGCTGCTCACCAGTTTGCTCCGCTTGCTTTCTTACAGCACCCAGGATGCCTCGGGGCGCCACTACCCATGGTGAGCATTGTCCCCTCCCACATCAATCACCAAGCAGAAAACGCACCACAGGATGGCCAACAGACCATGCAGGTGGGGGCATCTTCTGAAGAGACTCTAGCAGCTAGGAAGGTCGAGAATCATTGTTCTAGCTTGTGTTGAGTTGACATAAAGCTAGCCAGCACATACATACTCTCTCTCCTTTTCCCTCCCTCTCTTTCTTTTCCTCCCTGAATGTGCATGACTTGTCCAGTGCCAGAGCTGATCCGTTCTGGAAAGGGGCAATGACACACAAGGCTTGTTTCTCTGTTGATGACAGGAAAAGAAAATTCAGTACCTGTAAAAAAAAAATCTAATTGCTCTCAGTAACTTCACCGGTCATTTCCCTCTAAGGAAATAAATAAATCTCCCCCAATCACTCAGCCCAGGAGGCAAGTTAAGTGCCCGAATTCTTACCAAAAAAATGAAAAAGGATAGCCTCGGGCAGGCATGACTAATATTAGGACTTGGTTTCGAGTTCTCTAAACTGCCTATTTCTCCAACACACCGTGGTTAGCCTCCAGCTGATAAAGCTCAAAGAGAATTCTAGAATGTGTTTGTGGAGGCCTGGTGGAATGAGTGCACTGTCCGGGTGAAGGTCCCCATGCTGCGTGCTACCTGCAGTGAAGAGGGTCTACAGAGAGCAAGGCTGGGTGTGCACACGTTACACAAAAGGACGCTTCTGAATCCTCCATCCTCCTCTATCCCACTCTACCACCGAAAGCTCCAGAAGCATTCCTTGGTGGTAAAGGAGGCAGCAAATGGAAATGAGCAGTAGATGCAGAGAGACGGAGATGGTGAAAGAGGAATTTCATGAAGCCGTTTGTGGGGAGAGCGATAGGTGAACACAGGATCAGAGCCTGAGGACCCACCAGTCCCTCTGGCGGGTACAGATATAGGGTGACACATGTGAATGGGAGCTCATTCTCTCTGGTGCCGGAGACCTTCGCCCAACAGTAAATGTCGTATGGAGTGGAATGCTGGCCTAGACAGTGCCCAGGCTTAGGACCAGTGGAGAACCTGAACATGGTGACAATGTGCACAGTGAAGAACCTGCAAGCTGGCTTAGAGGACCTGGAGCAGACATGGTCCAGGTAATGTCTTCTCCGTGCTTGGGACAAATTACCCAGATGTCTACAAATGTCTTGCAGAACTACGTTGAGTTTCTAAGATCACTGGAAAATGCTTGTGTATACATGGTCACTTCAGGTAGCATCAAAGAAGGGTGCTCTATTCTCATATAAAACCGGGCTCTAGATGCTATCTGTTGTTGATTGTCTTATTAAATAAACCATGAACACCCTGGGAATAAAAAAAACTGTCAAAACACGAAAACTCAAAAGAGGTGCTTATCTTGGATGAATACATTCAGCCAGCCATTCATTCAATAAAGCAGGCAACAAGTATTTATGGGGTTCCACTGTGTACTGGGAGCTTTGCTGAGGAAAAAAGACATAGCTTAAGAAGTTTCCAGTGTAGGAAGAAATGAAATTTTTATAAGGGTTTTGTAGAGTCTTATTAGACCACAAAAGAAGATTATATGGCCGTATATGTGACGGGATGGAGGCTTCACAAGAAACACCGTAATTCAGATTCCTAAGGGATGGTAGAGAAGTGGGCATTGGATACAGTAAGCACTTCACACTCAGGAAAACCCTGTTGTATTGTTGGGCGATATCTATTATATGATAACATATATATGTTTACTAGCAACCATCACCACTGTCTTCTTTTTTTTTTTTTTTTTTTGGTTTTTTTTTTTTTTTTTTTTTTTTTCGGAGCTGGGGACCGAACCCAGGGCCTTGCGCTTCCTAGGTAAGCGCTCTACCACTGAGCTAAATCCCCAGCCCCCACCACTGTCTTCTAAAAGCAAATGCTTTACTCTGGAAGGTTGTAAGTTTGCTCCCACTAGCCAAGGTTTGTTTAGATTTTCCAATCTGGTTCCTTTCAGTGGTTCTTACCCAACTCTGGGAAGGTTTGGACCACTAATGGCTCAGCAAGATAAAAGACTTCCACCCTCACTCATGTCTTCATGCTTCCTTTAGTCTCTGTTATTTGGGGGTCTCTTTAAACCGAACCAACTTTAATCTCTGGACTGTACATGTGGAAGCACACATGATCATCAGCTCTCTTTGATCTGAAACCAACAGATGTCGGGCTCAATTTTGTGGTACTTTGATAAAGGGATTGAGAGAAGGCTCATGAAAGCAACCTCTTCACCTGGAAACCCAAACTTGAACAACAATCCATGAGGCTATCAGTGTGGTTACACTCAGCCTAGCAAGAAATGAACATACTGCGAAATAAATCCTCATGACGAATAGCTTCTACCCAGGGTCCATTCACTGATCCGTTGAAACACAAAGCATTACCAAAGGTGAGTCAGCTGGTATAGAAAACGTCTTATACTTTCGTGTCATTTAAAAGGCACCTGCTGTGCTTAGGGTAATAGGAAGTTTCTGGCAGTAGATGGTAGTTATAGGTGGTACAGCTTTATAAGTTAAAAGCTAAATAGCAGGTTCTGAGTTACATATTTTTCATCATAAAACTAACTCGTTGGAATATTTTCTTTGCAAAGCAGGCATTGATATTGAAAGTTCTTATTACCCTCTCCCATGAGATTCTATAAGAGGGAAATACTCTGGTTGGCCTCCATTACTTTCACCCACGGCAAAATCATGTGTGACAGAGACGTTGTAAGAAAACCAGTCTATCCTGAGGAAGCCTCGGAGACAGTCTGCAGGGTTTTCACGCATCCCTTCAAAATCAACGAGTTAACCGAATTACGACGACGCTCTCAATTTGAGTGTCCACCACTTTTAAAGAAATTCCGAAGTTATTTGGATCCCTGTAGTATTTTGTGTCTGAAAATTTTCATAGCTAAGTCATCCAGACTCCGAATCCAACCAGATCTTGAATCAAGCTCTTTCAGTATTTAGACTCTCCCAAGGATTTTTGGTATGGCGATAGTGTCAGCCAGCAAAGTTGACTGATGCTAGGGTGAACTCATAATCTAAAGCATAGGCGCAGGTCTAAAGGACGGTGAACACAAACACGCAAATTCAGAGCAGGAAGACATAGGAAAATTAGCATTTTGAGGAGAAACCGGAATTGTTGATGAGGCTACTTTTAATACAAAAGGGAGATAATTAATCCCACCTTAGAAATTTTAATCAAACCGAAAGGAAAATGAGAGTTATTGTTCCCCAATATTACTTATGCATGTAGCAGAATTAGCATGAGACATGACTGCAAAGTGAGAGGAGTAATTCTACACACCTCAGTCCTGTTTATGATAATACTTTGCACTTAAGGAAATTATAACTTCTCATGCTAACAGGAGGATCTCTAAAATGTATTTATGGTCTGGAAAGCAACCAGAGTCTCCATTAACAGGGCTATGTTTTTCCTATTAAACAGATTTCAATTTTAAACTCTGGGCGGATTTTCTCACCATTAAACTTGCTATATCCTGGACCACAACTTAAAATGATAGGATTGAACACTTAATAGTAATGGACAGAGAAAATTAAATCTGATAATTTTTCCCCTTCAAGACTACTCAACCAGGTTGGGGATTTAGCTCAGTGGTAGAGCGCTTGCCTAGCGCAAGGCCCTGGGTTTGGTCCCCAGCTCCGGAAAAAAAAAAAAAGACTACTCAAAGGGATAAAACAGAGAGAAGGGAAACTAAGGTTCGAGGATTCCTTTCATACCTGGAAATCACCAGTAATTAGGATTCATTTGCAAAATATATTAATATAAGGAGGTAAAAAAGAAAGAACGTCTATGCTGCAATTCGGAAGACCACACTCCAACCTCAAGAGTGTGATGTTACAATGTCCAACTCTGCTGGCCACAGAGATTGTTGGGGCAATCAACATATGAGAAAGTACTTGGTAACTGGAAAAGCCCTGATATGTGCATGTTTGTAAAAATGACCATGAGTAGGAATGAGTCTGCAGTGCTTGACAACAGGACTCACATGGCCTCTCACTATCTCGCCACCCTGCAATCAGACTCTAGTCCATACTTTACTTCCACTTTGGAAGATAAGTCATGTCTCCTGGTACTGGGGAACCTCTCCAGCAGACCCCACTCCTGCCAACTATGACACATTTCTCCCTCTGTGTCATGGTCCTCTCTTTATTAGATCGGTTCCTATAGGAAAACCATACTGGGAACAGCAGAACAGCCCTCCTGACTAACCTGTAAGGCCCCAGGGTGATTTCCATTCTTCCCTTTGCAGCGTAACTCTTAAAAGTCTTCATACCCACACAATTCCTGTCCTTCCAGTTTGTCTCAAGCTTGCCCACCACCCCACCCAGAAAGTTCTCAGTCAGTCACGACTCCAGGATGAGCCCAAAGGGCTGTCCCTGCCGACAGCTTGAACTCTGCACAGCTGAAGCCATCTTTCTGTATCTATTGCTTGGCTTCCACGATGCCGGTGTCCTAGCTTTTCTTCTTTGCCAACGGTCTTCTCTCACTTTCTTTGGCAATTCCCACCTCCCATCCAGATCCTGAGCCCTGAGTACTCCAAAAATCAGCCTCGAAGCCTCTTCCCCATGAGGTTTGATATGGTTTGGATATGACTTAGACATGTTTTCCTGCAGCTCATGAATTGGAAGCTTGGTCCCCAGTGTGTCACCATGAGAGGTGGTGGATCTTTAAGAGGTAGAGTCTAGTGGTAGGCTACTAGGGATATTGTTCTCACAAGGGAATAATATAGATTTGTATGGGACTCTGAGTTAGTTCCCGCCAGAGTGGATTATAAGACAACAAAACTGGCCTACTCTCCAGTTTCCTATCAGCAGGTGATGGCTTCCTCGGTACATCCCTATAGTTAAGCCATCCAGCGAGGCTATATGGGATGGAGCTTGTGCCATGCTGCTTGGACTTGTGGCCTTTTAAACTGTGAGTGCAATACATCCCTTTCTTCATAACTCACCTAGGCGTGGGTTGTTATAGCAATGGAAAATAGGTTAATACAACTTTTTTCTCATTCACTCCAGGATGATGGTTCTAAACACCAGCTACACACACGACTCTCCATAGACTACATATTTTCTTTCCACATCTCTGCATAGTTTTGTAGTTAGCATCAAATTAGCAGTTCCTAATGTATACAGAGAACTTGAAATGCCTTCCAAAGAAAAGTTGCCAACTGTCCCCAAATACCTGTTGCACTAATAGGGCCTCTTGCCCTGTTAGTGACAAATCTGCCTTCTGAGTTTGTGACAGTTAATCTTGTCATCATGGCAGAATTTAGAATCTTTTAGCATAAACACTTTTGGAAGAGGTTGTTTCCAGGGGTTTAGCAGGTGTGCAGACCTACTGTGACCAAGGACAGCACCATTCTATGGGCTCCAGGTTGAATAAAGGGGGCAGGGAGCAAGCTGAGCACCAGCATATCTCTCTCTCTCTCTCTCTCTCTCTCTCTCTCTCTCTCTCTCTCCCTCCCTCCCTCCCTCCCTCCCTCCCTCCCTCTCTTCTCCCTCCCTCCCTCCTTCCCCCTCCCTCCTTTCCTCCTCCCTCCCTCCCTTCTCTCTCTCTCTCCATTCTCTTCCCAATCCCTTCCTGATTATGGATGTGAGGATACCAGTTGCCTCACACTGCTGCCACCACAGCTAAGATGACCATTCTCATTGCCACATCTTCCCCGTGTTAATGCCACACATGCACACAAGGAGCCCAAACAAGCCCTACCTTCCTTCAGATGCTTCCATTAGCTCTGTTGTCACAGCACCATGAAGACTAACTCCCAGAATTACTCAGGCCAGACTGAGATGCTTGACTGCACACTCTTGTCACACCTTTCCTCCACGTTCAAAATCCCCCAAAACTACCCAGAGTCTGGCAGCTTCCTCCCATTTCTCTGCCTCCAGAAACATCTCCAGAATGCTGCACCAGTCTCTAACCTGACTTCCTGTTCCACCCTTTGCTTCTCTACGGTGCCTTTGCAGCCTTTGGAAAAAATGGACCAATTAATGTTCTTCCTTTACACTGAACTTCTTGTGGCTCTTTCTCATTCACTGTAAAACCAAGAGGCACACCAAAGTCTTCCAACACACTTCATAATCTAGCCCCTGGTGGTCCTTGTATCCAGCTCTCTGGCTCCTCTCACTGCTTGCTGATTCTCGACTTGCCCACGAAAGCTCAGTTGCGATCATGAGTCTAAATCGTCCACTGAATTATTTGGGTTGAATATAATGCAAGTTGATAAGGACTCAAATATTATTTCCCCCCAAAATAATTTTTAAAATGAAGGTCCATTCTATCCCAGACTCAGATATCCCTTGGTAAACTGTTTTTAAAGTCTCAAATTTGAACCACTAAATAGTGGTTTACCAGTCTTACATACAACCAGCTACAGCAGACACAGCTCCTACCTCACAACCCCTGGCAGCCTCTGCTTTGTCACCCCCTTCTCACTGCTGGACCTGAGTCTTGCAGACTTGGTACAAGGCTGCTCGTCAGACTGCCAGGCCAGCCCTGGGGCCACACTACACTGTAAAGCTTCTGCACAGCAAAGGAAATGGTCATCAGAGTGAAGAGGCGATCTCTGCTGAGTGTTCATGGGCAGCAGATTAATATCCCGAATCTATAAAGTGCTGGAAAAGCTAACACTGGACTGGGGCTGGATCTCAGTGGTAGGAAACCTATCTAGAAGGCTTGAGGCAATCTAGGTCTAAAACCTATCATAGGAGAAAAACATGTAACACCAAACGGATAAATAATTTACTACATCTTTGTCACAGCTAACTCCAGCTGTAACTCAATACAATCCAGAATCACCCGGGAAGAGGGACCCTCAAACGAAGAACTGACTCCATCAGATTAGCCTGTGGGCGCGTCTGTGAGTCATTTTCTTGGTTGCTAATTGATAATATGCGGGCCCAGCCTGATAAGAGGGGTTTGATCCTTAGGAAGGTGGACCTAGCTGAGCAAACAGGAGGAACAAGCCAGAAAGCAGCCTTCTTCTGTGGCCTCTGCTTTCAACTCCTGCCTCTAGTCTCTTGTCTTGAGCTCCTGTCTTGGTTTCCTTCTGTGATGAACTAAAACCCATAAGCCAAATAAACCCTTTCTTCCAAAGTCACTTTGGGTCAGTGTTTTATCACAAGGACAGAAAGCAAACTAGGACAATCTTCATCCACGAGGGGATCCCATCCCCTCGCAATCAGAAGAGTTATCATCAAGAATATAAAAACAAATAAAAATAATAGATATTGGCAAGGAGATGAGTAAAGAGGAACCTGTATATATTGTTGGTAGGCATGTGTATCAGGGACACCCTTACGGAAATCAGTGTAACAGACTCTCAAACAATGAAGACCTATCAGATTATCCAGCCATGCCACGCCTCCAAATACCTTAAGAAATCAGTCAGCATAGCCCAGATAACCTGCATACATATTACAGCACCATTCACAATAACTAAGTCACAAAGTCAGCCTAAGTGCCTGCAGTGAACGAATGGATAAGGAAAACACAGAACACAGATGGTGCGGCATCACTTAGGCACTAAAAAGAATGACATCATGTTATTTCTGGGAAGACGGATGAAACTGGAGGTCATCGTGGAAGTAGAATAAACCAGATTCAGGGAAAAGTGTGTATTTTTCCTGTAGGTGAAACCTAGGAAGAATGGAGATGGCATGAAAATAGAGGAAGTAATAGAAGAGAAAGGGGAGGAAGAGAGAGGTGCAGAAGGAAACTGAATTATAAATGTGATTAAGGTATTTGCATATTGAAATATCACAGTGGGGCCAGTGGAATGGCTCAGCAGGTGAAGGTGCCTGACACTAAGTCAGGAGACCTAAGTTCAACCTGGACCCACATGGTGGGGAAAAAACAAAACAAAAACAAAAGCAACCAACTCTCACAAGTTGTGTTCTGACCTTGTGTATACAGATGAACACATATACACACACTCCCACACACATACTCATATACACAAACAAACACACACACTCTAATGCTCCACACAGACATTCAAACATACACAAACACATACACACACACGCTCAGGCTCACTTGCATACATAGATAAGTAAGTAAATAAATGAATGCTATGCATCATCTCCCGTGGATAAGGGAGCATACAAAAATATTTGTTACTAAATTGGGGCTGCTTCAATAAGTTAAAATTCTGCTGCTAAACTTACCACTTAAGAGCAAAAGAATCCAAATGCAATGGTGGGATGACTGGTGCTCTTAAAGGCTGGATCATATGGGCTTTCTAGCTCTGCTAATGAATTGGACACAACTAGGAGCATCATTTGCAAGGATGGGCCAAACTGGGCATCTCCAGGCTCACCGGAGCAAATAGAAGAAAAAAACAAAACAAAACAAAACATGGTTGGGAGCCATGTCCACAGTGGGCTCTCCAGGAGCCAGGCCTGGGCCTGTCACATGGGAGACAGTGAAGGTGTGAGAGAGAGTGAAAAGCAGTTGCCAAGCCAGTGACAAAGATGCTGACAGACTGGAGGATCAGAGGACCCTGACACAGCTTCCTTTGCTTTGCTCTATCATAGCGTGCTGGCCCTGTGAGAGCCACTTGTGCCCCGGTTAAAGCCACACCTGGGAGCACTCGGTCTCCTGCAGCATCTTTTCAGGTCTGATAAGCAGCTCCTGAGCCTGCTTCAACCCAAGGTTTGATCAGCAACTGTGGTTTTCTCAAGTCATTAAACAAAGCAGGCAGGTCCCTGTAATCAGCTCCTTGCACCAAAACCTGCCAACGGGCCATGGAAAATTCATTATTCAGTACATTTCCATAAAGAGAGGAAAAGGAAGGGGGAGAAAAAAAAACTTAGTTCACCACAGAAAAACCACTGGTCTGATTCAGAGCAGAGCGGACTCTGCATCTTTCCTGTTAGACAAAGTACTAAACCGGAGGCCATCAATTTTCTCAGCAGCAACGGTCTAAAACCCTGTCAGGACCGGACTCCTGTGGTGAGATGGCTCATCCGTGCACGGCCATGCACAGTACACGTTGGATTTAATGTCATCTCCTACTGCTGGTGTGAAAGAGGAGATGGAAAGGATGGGGAAATAGGGATTGCAGTGTGGACAGCTAGAAGAAAATCAGGACAGAGAATCACACAGGCTTTGAGCTGCGCTGTATTTAATGAATGTAGGCATCACTGCGGGGATCAGGTACTAGACAGCACAACCTGAGACAGAAGCAGTGGTTACCCAAGGGTTCCGCTGTCAGTTCTAAGTTCAAATCTCCATTCTTAAAACATGTTACTTACTTGTCTGAATGAGACACTGTCTGTACGGCCAGCGGTGTAAGGGTGCGGTAAGCACACAATATTGCAGCGTTAGGCCATTCATACCTGTGTGCTGTCTAATAATAATAAAAGCATAAGTAATAAGACAAGTAATTGCATTCGGTTATTGTAATGACCCTATAATGGAATAATTACTATAACATCTTACAGGTAAGAGTTCAGTATACCTGACTCCTGTCTTTATTCTATGGTCCCTCCCCAGAACACCCAGTGAAAGCAGTTTCTCCAGACTGGGTGGGACTCTGCCTAGAAGGTCAGTAAGCCACAGAGGAGAGAGTGTATGTTGGGTGTATGAGGGGTTGCTGCCTTGGCTTATTTTCACAGTATCCAAATGAAACTGCAAGGCACCTAGACAGATACGTAACGTGAATCTCCAGCCAGAACGCTCCTCAATATCACCAAGTTGAAGAGCAGTGCTCCTTCTGCGCTGGCTTAGGCTGTAAATATGGAGACCATATAGATAGAGCTGTCTTCCCAAGGCCTACAAAATCTAGGCCCAGACTATAAGCTATACATTGCAGCTCAGAGTTACCCAACCTGGCTTCTGTTTTCCACTCCCCGGTGGTTTCCATGCCAGCGCACGGCCCTTTTGTGTTTTTGCAGTTCCGTTCCCGGCTTCATTTGTTTAGGTGCACTCAGTATCTGCCATTCAGCTGCCTCCTCTGAGGCTAAAATAACATTTGGCTTCTGAACTGAGCGAACACCACTGCTGGGATTTTGCAGTGGTAGCACTTTCTGGACCCAGACGCCCAAGTCTGTGTGCTTTGTGTTTCTTGTGTTTGCAGCACTGTTATCTTTAGTCATATCCTGTATAACTGGCCCCAGGTCTCAGTTCCCCGGCTTCCCTTCAACCCTGCACATTCCCTCTCAGACTGGCTTCCTTGCCTCTCTGCAGCCATAGGAATAGGAATAAGAAGAAGAAGAAACATCAGTAACAGTAGCTATGTGGTCCGTCGTGCTGCAAAGGGATTCCTGAATGTCGCAGTGTTGGTGCAGAAATGGCCTACAAAACTGAAAGAGGTGAGGAAGCGAAGGTGGACACAGAGCACACGACAGGAGCCTCAGTCTACCTGGAAACGATGCTCTCTAAATTGTGCTGCACACACAGCACAGGGAGTGAGGTCTAAGAATACACGTTTTCTGTGTTTCATTTCATGACGTAGAAGCAGTGAGCAACAAACAATAGGTATCATTCTGACCAACTAACCTTTAGAGGAAAACAGACGTCTCACCCAACTTTCTCCTCATCTACTTCTAAAAGCTCCAGGACACACAAATCCATGTAGCTTGACACCATCAAAGGCTACAAAGCCACACACACACACACACACACACACACACACACACACACACACACGCACGCACGCACACGCACACACGTACACACATACACACATACACAAAGGGGCACATATTAGAGAACTCCTATACCCTGATAAAATATCTCCAGAAACCAGGGTAAGTCCTAATTGGGATACCCCAAAATAAATCTGCACACACTCCCATTTCCAGCTAAGAAGGACGTTCAAAAAGTTCTTTGGATCTAACCCAAGTAGACCCTGCTCTTGGATGGACATCACCAAGTACCACTGCTCTTTTGAAGAGTCAAGTTCTCCTGAGCCAATAGCTCAGAGGCCTCTGGGAACTCTTACTCAATGCCAGAGCCCACATAGAGCCCATGAACTCATAGAACAAAGAAGACCAGAGATGGATACCTCCTCTGTAACATTACTTAGTATTTATTTAGTACCATGCAGGCGCATCCCTAGCTAGGCTGTTATCTAGATAAGACCCAAATCACTGTCATTACTCTTAGGATAGGATGTGTGTTAGAAGTCATTGCAGCTCAGAACATGAGAGGCACAGTCCACCTGTACTTTTGCTGACCCCAACTGCTTACTGACCAGTGCCAATCACACTTTCCAGCCTGAACACCTGAGCATAACTGCGAGCCCTTATTTCCCACTCAGTCTATGCTTGCTTGTTGTAGATTGCAACACCGTTTGTTTGTTTGTTAGTTAGTTTGTTTGTTTGTTTGTTTGTTTGAAGTCAGACCAAACAGTAGGCTTAACTTCTGGAATGTGGTATGAAAACCCCTACCCTGGAAATTCAGAATTTCTGCAATGACTTAAAAAAAAAAAAGACACTATTCATTTGGCGTGAGGGACACTCAGCCTTGCTACAAGTTGGAGAAATTCAGAACCCCAGAAATTCCCGCAATGCTTCAACCCCTAGAGCCTTGTAAGCAGAGTGCTTATGAACTCCATTTCTTCACTGGTATGAATGGCCGGTGAAATGACCCCTTTCGAATCCTACTGAGTAAATACATGGACTGAATTTCCCGCAGCACTTTCTAAATTCAATTTCTTTCACTAAAATAGCTAGAGAAATAAGGCACCTAGTTATCTCCCTTTACATTGCCCTGTAAAATGAAACTTCAATTTAAATGGTACATACACTTGATATTACGTGAAGGACTGGTGTTTTGAAAACATGGCTCTATCTCAGGAGAAATCGTTCTTGCCTTGCCTTGCCCTATGTGGCTTCTCCTACCACACTTCCACAGCATCCATTCTGCGAGGTGACCCACAGCTATGAAGCCACTAAGGATATCAGTCCTCAACTATCTAGCCACCGTTGACCTCTTCCACTCCTGCTCTCCTTGGATGCTTTGCACTCCTTGTCTCCTGACCCCTCTGCTTGTCAGTCTCCTTCACAGCCTGATCTCTCTGACTATAGCAATTCCTAAGGCCTCTCCCTAGAGTCCCTTTCCTTCCGTTCCATTCTCTCTCTCTCAAAATGATCTCATGCATTTGCATGGCTTTAAATATCAAGCCAGCAACACTCAATTTTATGAGTTTAGTCCCAGATGTATTTTGTGAATCCAGATTTATATATTTAATTATCTACTTGTCATATTATGCATAAGAACTTTATGCACTATGCCCTTAAGGATGCCTCACAGGCACCCAAAACATGGGTCTGTAGCTGAATGTCCATCTCTAGACAGTGGTCCTTTTATACACTCTATACTGCTGGGGGACTTCAAGGACTAACTCTTAACACTTCCTTCCCCCACTCATCCCTCTACCCATGCCTGTCCCCACTCTGATAATCTCTTAGTGGACCACTGAGAAAGCTCCACAGCCACTGTCATCTCTCACCCACCAACGACCAGACAGGATTCTTCAAAGTGCAAGTGAGAGCATTGTAGTAGCTTCCTGTGCAATTTTAAAACCAGAGCTTACATTGACGAGCTGTAACAAAGCCTGTAATCTAGGATGTAAGGCATAAGCTCCTGAATGAGACTTGCTCTTTTTTCACTGATTCGTTGTCCTAGTTAGGGTTTCCATTGCTGTAAGGAGACACCATAGCCACAGCAACTCTTATAAAGAAAAGCATTTAATTGGGCCTGCTTACAGTTCAGAGGTTCAGGTCATTATCAGCACTGCAAGAAGCAGGGTAGCATGTAGACTGACGAGGCGCTGGAGAAGAAGCCAGAAGTTCTGCATCCAGATCTGCAGGCAGCAGGAAAGAGAGTGAGACACTGGGTCTGTCTTGAGCTTCTGAAACCTCAGAGTCCAGCTCCAGTGACGCACTTCCTCCAGATAGGCCACACCTATTCCAACGATGCCGCTTGTCCTAATCCTTTCAAATAATGCCACTCCCTATAAGCCAGTGTGGGCCATTTTCATTCAGACTGCATCATGTCTTATGGAATTATATATCCATATGCCCGTTGGGATGGTTGGGATATCTGTCATCCCCCAAACTTATGTTGGAATTTGACTGACAATGGAAAAGTATTGAAAAGTAGACGTCTGATCTGTCCTCTTGAATAGATCAATGCAGTTACAGCAGGAGATGGCTCATTAACATGGGACTGGCTACTTCATAAAAGTCAAGTTCAAGATGCAGTTTGTCTCCCTTTACCCTCTCTGTCTTTTTGTGGTGAGATGACAGAAAGTTCTCACCAGACGCCAGCTCCTTGAGGTTGAATTACTCACACTCCAGAGCAGTGAATCAATACATTTTTGTTTGTGAGCTAGCAAGACAGATCAGCAGATAAAGGCATTCACCTCCAAGCCTGCTAGCTAAATCCAGTCATATTGAACTTTTATAGTAAAGAAGAGAACAGACTCCTTCCAGTTGTCCTCTGGCCTACACATGTATTCTGTTTCATACCTATGCACATACACACACATACAAACACATATACACACACAAAGGATTAATAAATGCCTGTTTTCTCTTTCATTCCAAAATGAGGCGTTAGGGAAAGCTGTAGGAAACAAAGGGATGAGATATCTGGGAAACATCAGCACCATCTCAAATTCTTTTTGATGAACTGAATCAGAAGACCTGAAAGGGGAAGAAAAAACACCTTCAGAAGCTCTAACCACCTTTGAGTGTGCCTTCTCTTCCTTACTATAACTAAAATTCTCTTATACCTCATGCTAGTAAATCTCACTTAACCTGCCGATGATACAACTAGCAGAAACTTCCAGATCCTTTGATGGGTGGGAGTGTGAGTCCAACTATGTCGTTAGTTTTCATTGTCAACTTGATATATAATCTAGAGTCATCTAGGAAGAGGGCACTTAAACTAAGGAAATGCTCAAGTTAGATTGGCCTGTGGCTATGTCTGTGAGATTTTCTTGATTGATGATTGATCGATCAAGTGGAGGATCAAGTCCACTGTGGGTGGCACCATCCCTAGGCAGATGGGTCTGAGCTGTAGAATGAAGCAAGTTGAGCATCAGCCAGGGAACAAGCTAATAAGCAGAGTTCCTCCATAGTTTCCACTTCAGTGCCTACTTACTTACTTTCTTCAATGGTAGACTGTGAGCTGGAATTTTAAGCTGAAATAAATCCTTTCTTCTCCAAGTTGCTTCTTGTCACGGCGTTTATCATAGCAACAGAAGCAAACTAGAATACCAGCCATGCCAGACAGCTTCTCCTATATTCCTTCTTCACTAGTGACAATGGAAGTTGGGAGGAGCCCATCATCTCAGGATCCCAACACTGCGTACCGAGAGCCAGCCTCAGAGAGTAGAGAAATGATGGCAGACAGACTGGACAAGACCTTGTCAGCTGCCACCACCCCCCTTCCACTTTTTCACATGCTTATATTTCTCCTCACAGAATGTTCTTGGGCTTGCTTAGGAATTGTGCTTATCTGTAGAGCTATAACAAAATAGCAGATTAACTTATTTATAAGCAAAAAAATTGTTGTTTATAGTTCTGGGGACTGGAAAGTCTAGGATCAAGGCAACAGGAAATTCAGTGTTGCAAGACAGCTCATCTCTGCTTCCACAATGGTTTCTTGTCACTGCATCCTTATGCAGAAGAAGGGCTGCAGAGGCAAAGGGTACCATAAGGCATGAGGTCAGACAGCTCCCCTGTACTTATTTGGTAGGGTCATTAACTCCATTGATTTAATCTCTTTTTTAAAAACTCCAGTTCTTACTACTTTACGACTATCAGATTGGTGATTAAGTTCATGAGGAATGCATTCGAAGCACAGCATGGATGCAGGGGCTTTACACCAGACAAAGAGCCTGCATTCAACTGGGAGCCCCAAGGAAGAAGCCTACCTCAAGCTATCCACACCAATCCATAGTATGTAGAATCCTAACCCCTGTGCTACAAAAGTCACACAATCTGCAATTTTAAACATTTGTTCAGCATGTTTAAGGAGCTAGAGAAGGACCTTGGGTTTTGTAAAAAAAAAAAAAAAAAATAAGAAGAGGAGGAGGCAGAGGAGGAGGAAGGGGAGGGGAGGGGGAGGAAGAAGAAGAAAGTAATCCAGAACCTGCATTCGACTCCACTCTTCCCTCACTACCAAAGCCGAAGGCCTCTCTCCCTTCCCTGCCACACACCTTGGAGAGCTATGGCCACTTCCTGCCTGTTGATCTCACCTCCTCATCTACTACACCTCCTTCAGCTACGTTTTCTGCAGTTCCGGCTTACAAGCATTTCAAAGTCTTCCATCACACAGAAATATGCTTCCAGGATTCCTTCCTAGGTAAAAGGCAGTCATTTCCCTCTTATGCTCACAGCTACTCAAATGCATCAACTCAGAATTCTCCTCGTCTCCCAGCTGGACCTCCCTGTGGGATCAGCAGCATCTGTAAGGAGAACTATGAGTAAGTAGCTACTTCTTACTCCTTAAAGTTCTCTCAGCTGGCTTCAGCTGGCCCATCATACACACACACACACACACACACACACACACACACACACACACACACACACAGAGAGAGAGAGAGAGAGAGAGAGAGAGAGAGAGAGAGAGAGAGAGAGAGAGATGTCTTTTCAGCAGCTCACAGAAGACATGACCCTAAGATAGTCCCCTTTCTTTAAAGCTGACTCTGGCCCAAGTGGCTCGTAAACAGCCATATTTGCCTCGTATGGTCCCATAGCCACCTTCCAAAGTTAAAAAAAAAGTCACTAGATTATGTCTCTCAAGAAATTAGATTTGGGGCTCAGGGGAGGCCAACAGAATAGTGATCTCAATGGAGAACTACACATTTACCTCAAGTAAAAATATCAGAGGGAGAGTAAGATTAGACTGGAAAAGAACGGAGCTTTGCTTAAGACCTAACGAACTTGTTCTGCCCAGACAGAATTTTAAGTTACTAGTTCTAGAACGCTGGGTACCTCCCCATCCTATTACTCTTGCCCCCCAATAACCTCCCTCAAAATATGCACTTTGCTGAGATAGCCTGACTCCGCTCCTGTGGCATGAAACCCTTGAGTACCCCAGCACTTCCTTCCCTGTGCCCCACCATCTCTTCTCCCCCAGCTACAAGGGTGGCAGAATCTCATCCTTGAACTCTTATTCCCTTCTGGTGACTTCTTTTGGTTATCTCTATAATTATATTGGGATAGGCAACACCATAACTAAGTAACCTGGCCACATCGAACCTACAGGCTCCCACGTTCCAAATACTGCTGGATCCTCACCCTACGATGAATAACCCCAAGGTTGAACTCAAAGCCATGAGTTCACTGATATACTGTAGAATCAAACCACCAAGCACTACATGTCAGGTACGAGTCCAGTTTCTCTTCTCCGTCGTCCTCTCGCCACAGCCAAGACAACCTGTGTCTCTACGGTACATCTGCGTGCATCATAAATGCGCCCTCTATACTCATTTCACCAGCATCTCACGTGGCTTCTGAATCCCCTAACACTTCGATCCCCTCTTCCTAAAATTCAATCCGATGTGGCTGGATGCAGTTCAAGCCTTTCAAAGCAATTTCATCCCCATGTATTTTTTCCAGGGCCATGCTTTGCCATTTCCTAAGTAAGTGCTGAGATCTTTCCAGACGGAACAACTTGCAGGCACCAAACTTACCCTGACTTCACAACTCATGACCACCCCTCCCTACAAGCCTACCCACCCATCTTCAAAGGCCATCTCCAACCGACTCACTTCAGCCTCCCGCATTCCAGGCAGTCACCCATAGGTGTCATCTCTCAACCCCAAGTAAGATTAGGGTTAAGCTTCTATGTCTCTACGTACCTCTCCCAAAACCCTTCTATGGGCTTTCTGATGGCATTCGGTCATTATCCTCTTGTGTCTCCTCTGCATGGCACAAAGGATAATATCATCTTTCTAATGTAGTTATACAAAGCTTAATGGCAGGGCTATGCTCTGAGAAATCCATTACGGGGTGATCTTGTGGGACAGCACCACAGGTGCGCTTACACAAACGAAAGCAGCTATGATGCTACTAGGCAGTAAAATTTTATGGGACCACTGCTATAGACGTCGCTTGTCATTGACTAAGATGTCACTCTGTGCTGTGTGACTGTATTTATATTCACAGTGCCTGCCAGTGGGGCGAAAAAGGCTTTTGGATATTTCCTATTGAACCATCCACAGGAAGTCAGTGAAAGAAAACACTGAATAAGCTTTCAAACCAACACGTCCCTCCTCTTCTGCTCCCACACTGCAAATGAGAAGCTGGGTGTTTTCTGGTGTTGGTGGCTAGAACTCTTGAACCTTTCTTTCTCTTGCATGAGTCTCCTCAAGGAGGCTCTTCTCTGGATTTGCATGTGCTGACTCAGAACTTTAGAATTCCAGGGAAGGTGCTGGCCACCACCTAGCCAGGCCTCCATGGGTATCACAACTCAGAAAAAAACACAAGGTGTCAGCTCCCACAAACTGGAGGTGTTAAGGGGTTAATGGCAAGGAGTCCTATAGCAATGTTTAAGGAATTCTTAGGTGATCCCCAACTAGACACTAATATTCTTGTGTCATCTCCTGCCCTTTTAATGGGGGTCTGGTGACACTCTAACCAGGGACACATAGTGAAGATGAAGGAGTGTCCAGCAAGCTGACTGTGTTTAGCTTTGGCCAAACCAACTGTACTGTGGCAAAGCCCAAGGAACAAGCCTCTGAGGGCCTCCTAAGCAGCCAGGAATTGAAGCCCTTGGGCCCAAGGCCAATTAGAGACTGAACAATGCAGCAAATGGCTAATCCTGGATGTAGACCTTTCTCTGGCTGAGCTGTGGATAAGACCCCTGCCTTATAACAACTGATTTTGGCCTCCCTGGACTCCTGGAGCAGACCCAGCCACAGTGCCTGGGCATTTCTTTTACTTACAGCAGCTCGCTCTGCAAGAATAACTAATCCTGTTCCCTTTAAGCACACTGGAAGTCTAGCAACTGGAGAAAATAAAAAGAAAAAAAAAAGGAAAATCCATATTCTAGTTCTTGCAGACTGACAGGACCTCATCATCAACTGCTTGTCCAATAGCAGAGCAATCTCATGAAGAAAAAAAAAAAAGCACACAAAACACAGAATTAAATGAAGGGGGAAAGGGAAGGAAAGTTGAACCTTTAGAGAGGCCCTGGAGTAAATGAGCAGGCTCTGCTGCTTTATTTAACTTCGAAATCTTGTTGAATTTGCTGGATGCATGTTAGCGTTCACGGTTCATTTACTTTTATTCCGACTTCTACACTCAAGCGCCCTGTGAGCCCTGATAAATGACTGAAAATCCTGCTTGACTCCAATAAAGAAATTAGCATGTTAATCTTAAAATTCTACCCATAGGAAAAAAATGGAAGCCTACCTTCAAAGCCAGCCTCCACACCCCAAAAAGGGTCCTTTCCAGTCCCTACATCCTCCCCACCATGCTGGTTCCTCTGCTCTGGCTGGGTTATTAGACCTGGCATCCTCTAATGTAGTTCAGATCTGGCTTCCTTGTGAAAGCAAACAGAAGCTGCCCCGGGGCTCTTTATGTTCCCTCATTTACATTCCTCCTTGCCAAGGGTCAGGGCTGTCAGAGTAGGTGGCAGCCGGTCAAGCTCAGCACGGTATGCCTTATCTACCCACACAGTGTTTTCCTGCCTTGGAACAAACCAGCACTCATTTCTCTAAAACTGCAGCTGGAAATATATATACCTGAAACAAACTGAAACATTAAAACCGAAACCTGAGAGTTCCACCAAGAACTCTGACAGCGACTACACAAGAGCCCACGAAGCTCACAAAGAAGGTATAGGTGTGGGGACATTGACCATCTGTATAACTGATGGAATGTGGAAAGGAAAGGCCAATGGGTCTGTGTGGTAGTCACCCAGAAGGCAACTCGAGGAACAGCTCATTACAAAGTAGTCTTTCTGTGAAAGCAGTTAGTGTGTAGCCTGTTACCAGCCTTCGGCTAAGGGAAAATTCAGTTCCGTATGTCAAACGGCAGCTCCATCAGCTACATGTTTATGCCTGTACCATCTGTAAGGCAAAAACTCCCCACTCCTTTTCTGATAAGAGGATGAGGATCATCAGAATTAGTTTGTACACTAACAACATGTTTGAGCCCACAATTACCTTAAAACTGGTCATGGGGTGTAGCTTATCAATCCTCCTCCTCCTCCTCCTCACCCTCCTCCTCTTCTCCTCCTCCTTCTTCTTCCTCTTCCTCCTCTTCTCCTCCTCCTTCTTCCTCTTTCTCCTCTTCTTCTTCCTCTATCTCCCTCTTCCTTTCTCTTCCTCTTCTGTCTTTTTTCTCCTCCCTCCTCCTCTTCTTCTTCCTCCTCCCCTTCCTCCTCTCCTTCCTCTTCCTCCTCTTAGTCCTAGCTTTCTATCTGGTAATATGATCGCTTCCTCTTTTTATAAACCTGAAAGGGTATTTTTATCTAACCAAAGGAAAGTCAATGCCAATGCCATATACTTTAACTGCCAGAATTATGGGCTACCTAAACTTTTTTCTCTGTAAAGTTACCAGTCTAAGGTATTGTGTTACAATAACAGGACACTAGCCAATAGGAGAAACCAAGGAAGGAAATGACAAAACCTTGGATGTGCCAATATTTTGTGACCCTCTAAAGCTCAACTCTTACTGTAAGATTTAATCCCTAGCATTTATTTTCTCTCATTAGGAAGAACTTAAACTTAATATATTATTTCTCCTGGGGGAGAACAGACAATAATGAAAAAATAAAAGATGCCAAGAAACACTACTCTAGTTGCTTGGCATTCTGGATGTGCACTCAGTAGGAAAGAAATTGAGAACAAGAAGGGCACATGGAAACCCTTCAGGCACTAAGAAAAATCTCCCTGGAAGAGCTAAGAGTTGGGTCCAGGGGTTGGGGATTTAGCTCAGTGGTAGAGCGCTTGCCTAGCAAGGGCAAGGCCCTGGGTTTGGTCCCCAGCTCCGAGAAAAAAGAAAAAGAAAAAAAAAGAGTTGGGTCCATTCATGTATTAAGTCAGAAGCAGAAACAGGGATCCCAGAAGCCAGCACTGGGAACTCTGAACGTGAGATGAGGAGACTGGTGGCTCAGCTCCTACCACACAACCAGTGGCCGTACATCCTCAGAGAATGGCTACTCATGATGTAGATCTCTTTCTCTTACATTAACAGGAGAACAAAAATGTCTAGTTCACAATGCCATTGTAAAGCTGTATCATTAGTGAGGAGCTTTGCCAACAAGCAGACATTGTTATCTGATAACATGATCGAGATTATCAGGTGTGCTGGGACACATTTGTAATCCTAGAATTTCAGAGGCAGAGGCAGGAGGATCAGGAATCTGTCTCAAAAAGGAGAAAAAGGAAGGAGAAAAAGGGAGTGGGTGGGGGAGGGAGAAGCAGGACTAGGAGATGGAGGAGAGAGGGAGAAGAGAAGGAGGAGGGCGCCCCAACACTGCCTAGTGAAAGGTACATCATCCTGCAAACATTAAGGGTTCTACATGGGCCAGTGGCCATTTCACAAACCCTGGAATTGATGCTACTGAGAATTCGCTTTAAGACAGTGTTCAGAGCCAAGTCTCCAGTCTTCAGGTCAGTATATAGAGACTGCTCATGAGAAACAGCATGTCCTGGATGGAATATACGAGGAGTGGTCCAATGAGATGCTTTGAGGGAAACAGAGTCATAGTGGGGAAATTTTTCCTTTTCCTCTAACATGCTCACATCGGTTCAGCTTACACCTAGAATCACCTGGAGTCTGAGCCTGGAAGACTGTGCAAACTCCATGAATGTTTACAGAATACACACTCCCTGGCTCATTCCGCAATGTTTACAGAACACACCGCTCTCTGCTTCGAGCTATGCACTCTCACGTTCCATAGGCAGAGAATGAATTAGTACAGCCTTTGGGGGTGGGGGTGCAGTCTAAGAATAGGAATCCAAATTTTTGTTTCCTTCAGTTTAATGTTTTGTGTTCAGGGTTCTTGTTGAGTAATCCCATGGCTGAGAATCCGTCCCAAGGAATACGGTCATCAAAAGGAGGAGACAAACATACAGAAGGCTGCCTGCCAGCCTCCCTTCATGACCAGATGGGGCACCGTGCAGGTCAGCAGACCCACTTTGAACACAAGCATTCCTACGGCACTTAGACTCTACAGACCTACGCTGTAATAGAATATCTGACCCATAAACTGTTGTGCTTTGTCCTGGAGTTATCTGTATTTTGATGCTAATTCCACTGTCCCAATGACAGTTGCCTAGTCTGCCTAGTCATACTCAGGATTCAGGTGACTTCACCAGAACCTTCTCCCAACTGAATTGGTAAAATACAGGTGAGGGGCAGGTACAGGATAGAAGGAGGCCTGTCATTGGATGAGAAGGAAGGACGGGCGGGAGAGAAGTCTGAAGGAAGAGGAGGAGACTGGAATGGAAAGGAGGAGAGACAGGAGGGACAGGGAGAGAAGCCGTGGCAGGACAATATGGCGGGTGACGTTAAGATTCCACACTGTACCCTTACAGGTTGTTATGAATGTTTTTAAGGGGTGGATGCATATTGGGTATTGTATGTTTAGGTGGGCAATTATATCTTATCAATTGGGCCAAAGGTTATTGTGCTGTGTGTTCTTTTATGTGACAGTTTGAGCGTAGGAAAGTGTGTGGCGGTTGGAGACACTGGGCCGCCGTCACGGAGTTGGGATGTGTTTCCACCAAGATATCTAGCAGATATCTTGGGGCACCATGGTGCCGAACCTAAAGTGGGTTATACTTTTTTATGTTTTATATTTTACAACAACAATAAACAAAAGAAACAGTAAATCAAACAGCAGGTAATCCCCAAGAAAACTGTATGAAGGAACCAGTTACACACACACACACACACACACACACACAGAGGGGGAGGGAAAAGGGGAGGGAGAGGTGAGGGAAGGGGGAATGACTGCTGCCTTCTTTTAAGCTCTCTATCTCCTCAAGTCAGAACACCCAGGATTTGCAGCTCATCAATGGCCTAAGATTTTCCACCCCAAAGGATGACAATCCTCAAGAGATGAATTGTTCTCTTAAAACACCACCGAAAAGCTGCTGAAATCATTGAGGGTCTGCCTTCCTGTGGGCATCGAGAGAAATGTTCTCAAGGATTCGATAGGAAGTGCTTGCTTTGAAAGGGAGAGGAATGAGTTGCTATGCAGAAGACTAATGTCTGGGCTCCCACATTGTTAGTGATCGTTGCTTTAAAATACAAGAATGATAACCAAAAGGGAAAAGACACTTATTTATGGAATGTACTTATCAAGTATCAGTTAAGTCTCGGCTCAGCTAGTAAGTCAGCCATCATAGGTAATCATTGTGCATAGAAAGATCTGTGGAAGTATGCCAGGCACCAAACAGATAGTGGTCCCAGCACACACGCAGTGGCCCATATCTCAAAGTGTGCTGTCCTGTGACGTATCATCTGATCCTCTACCGACCCCATAAGTCAAGCAGGAAGGGAAAGACTTGACAAAGGCAGCCACAGAGATCTAGGAGCCAACTCAGAGTTACTTAAAACGCTGATGCTCAAACGTGCCTCTTCCAGTTTCTTCACACCTTACAGCATACTGGGGTGGCAACACATAAATTCTATGCCTGTGATGTGAAGAACAGAGTCTGTAGCCATGGGCCACAGGCCAACCCTCCTCACTTCTGAGCAGTACCACCTCTTCTTGGGGAAAGTGAGGTGAAGATTAGTAAGTTACAATGTGCATCAGTTTCTTCATTTGCCAAGTACGGATGACAATGGAACCCAGGCACAGGATTGGTCTGAGGATCAGGAATAAGGCTCTGACCACATTGCCTGGCACAGAGTGAGAGGCTCAAAAAGTGGCCCATGGTCACCATGAAGGACACTGTTTGAGGATCAGGAGAATGTCTGATTTTTCCAGATGAGAAGCAAGTAAAATTGAGTCTAGCTGTGTGCCAAGTGCATGGTAGGGGTGCTCAGAACATACTACCCCTGAATATGGCACTCAGAACATACATACTTCCCCTGAATGGAACTCCTTGGCATCCAATGTACTTTAACTTGAGAATGCCACAGAAGCAGTAACCTCTCCTGCTTTCTCCGACCTCCTTCTGCGCCTGCTCCTCTGAAGCATGGCTGGAACACTTCAGAAGGATTTCTCTGACCTTCCTGGGGTCATGAGACCCTCCTACGAGCCCTGCCTTCACTATACTAAAAAGGGAGGCATTCCTCGGAAGACGTGGATCACAGAGTGGTTACGTAGGCCTTCCTCGGTCTCCTCCAGTTAACACTATTAAATCGTATCCAGTTCCCTAGTCATCTTTCCCTATGACCTTCCACTCTTCATCAAGCTTAGCATAAAAACAGCCTCAGGCGTTGCTTTGGGTCTTCATTTCTACAAAAATTATTACATAAGTATGAGTGTCTTTAATCTTGTCAGTCCACCTTGTCATGAGCACCTCAGCCACAGGTGGGCAGGGGCAACATTTCCTTCCCTATACTACATGAGTTTCCTACTGTGGCTACAACAAATCACCATAACTCAGTGGCTCCAAAATGGCACAGACATCATCTTACTGTTCTAGAGATCTGTCTTAGTTAGGGTTTTACTGCACCCATAATGTTTTACAGACACCATGACCAAGGCAACTCTCATAAGACCAACATTTAATTGGGGCTGGCTTACAGGTTCAGAGGTTCAGTCCATTATCATCAAGGCAGAGAGCACGGCAGTGTCCAGGCAGGCATGGTGCAGAAGGAATGGAGAGTTCTACATCTTCATCTGAAGGAAGCTAGAAGACTGACTTCCAGGCAGCTAGGACTAGAATCTTAAAGCCAACGTCCACAGTGGCACACCTACTCCAACAAGGCCACACCTTCTAATAGTGCCACTCCCTGGGCCAAGCATATACACACCATCACAAGATCAGAGGTCTAAAGGGGCCCGGCTGGACTGAAATCAAGTGTTGACATTGCTACCTTCCTTCTGGAGCTTGTAAGAGTCCTCTGGCCATACTTCCAAGCTTCTCCCTTCTTGGCTCCTGGCTCCTTCTGCTGTCCTGGAAGTGCACCACTCAAACCTTGGCTCCTTTAGCTCTTCCTGCTTCCCTCAGCAGTCACCCTCCCTGAGCTTAGTGCCTCCCCCTTCCTCTCTCCTACAATGAGCACATGATGAAACTGATACCTCCCTGTGACGGCTGTTCCTGGAGGTCAACTTGACTACATCTAGAATTCACTAACCCTCCACCACCACACCACTACCCTCCACCCGACTCCCACCAAAACTGGACATTCCTGTGAGGGATTCTTTGCTTAATCATTTGAATTGGAAAGATTCATTTCAAATCCAGATTTTTGAGGTGGGAGGGCACACTTTTAATAAAGATATTTGAGGTGGGAAGACCCATGTCTAATCTAGGCCACACCTTCTTCAGGAAGCCTATATAAAGAAAACAGAAGATGAAGGCTCTCTCTCTCTCTCTCTCTCTCTCTCTCTCTCTCTCTAGTTCTCTGCCTGCTTGCTCTTGCCCTCACTACGAAGTCCACTCCCTCACACTAATATTAATGCCTACTACTTCAGGATTATAGTACATACTGAAGACCAACCAAGACATTCAGCCTTATGGACAGAACAACTGCTAAAGTCCAGGACTTTCCATTGATAGGCAGCCGCCATTGGATTAGGTGGACACAGCCCATAAATCACTGTAACAAATTCCCTTTCTAAATGTAGAGGAAGATTCATTCTCTAAGTTCTGCTCCCCTAGACAACCCTGACTAATAAACTGCCCCATCTCAGGATCCTTATCCTATGTGTTGAACCTTCTTCTGTAGGTAACATAACCTCAATCCAAAGATTGAGAAGTAGACATCTTTGGGGGACCCTGATGAGTCCTGCCAGTATACAACAGAAGCAATGTGCTTAGAGGAATAGATATTCAAATGCTTTGGATCTGATCCTCATGCCTTATATCCAACTTGACTACATCTGTTCCAAACAGCCTATGGTATCCCAGGTATGTACAGAAAGGATTCACAAACTATGAGGTAAAACAGACATTCGAAAAGATTAGCAATTGTCTTAGTCAGGGTTTCTATTCCTGCACAAACATCATGACCAAGAAGCAAGTTGGGGAGGAAAGGGTTTATTCAGCTTACACTTCACATTGCTGTTCATCACCAAAGGAAGTCAGGACTGGAACTCAAGCAGGTCAGGAAGCAGGAGCTGATGCAGAGGCCATAGAGGGATGTTACTTACTGGCTTGCTTCCCCTGATTTTCTCAGCTTGTTCTCTTATAGAACCCAAAGCTACCAGCCCAGGACGGCACCACCCACAATGGGCTGGGTCCTCCTCCCTTGATCTCTAGTTGAGAAAATGCCTTGCAGCTGGGTCTCATGGAGGCATTTCCTCAACTGAGGCTCCTTTCTCTGTGATAACTCCAGCTTGTGTCAAGTTGACACATAAAACCATCCAGTAGAGCAATCATGATCTGTCCCTGGAGGCCTGGAGAGAGGACAAAGTGCTGGGAGGAGGTGATTACAGAGGTGGGACATTTATCTCAACTAAGCAAGGAAGTGAACTCTCAAAATGCCAGACAATAATCTGACGAGAATGCCAAGCCATGCTACCTTAAAGAGGGTTTGTCTTTAACATATGGATTGTTGGAGAACCTTCAGGCCCAGGAGAGGCTCTGAAACAGGAATTTCTTCATTGAGGGAATTTTATATCTCTAGAGGAAGTCCCTCATATGGACTCCAGAGAAGACTAGGGCTGGAAATCAAAGACCCGAAGCTACGAAAAGCTTTCATGTTTGCTTCCCCCTTTTGTTCTCTCCACCAGGATGACAAGGTCTACAAATCACCAGAACCTATCAGAGGGGAAGGCCCTGGCTTAAACCTGCATAGCAAATCTTGCCCCTTTCTTGTGCTTCTCTTGGGACAAAACTACACCGGCAGCACTCTTCTTTCTGTGACTCACTTGAAGACATTACTTAGGCCTGAATGCAAAGCTACGTCTCTAAGAACGGGCTTTTTCTTTCTGTCTGTCTCATGTATGCATGAGGCACATAACAGTAAACTTCTGTTGGGTTTTTCCTTGTTAATTCGTCTTTTTCAGTGCTGGCAGCCGTCCTAATTTAGAACTGGGCAAGGCAAAAGGAAGCTGATTCCCCCACCCAGCGTGGTGACGCTGCCCACTATCATGTGCTTCATTTATGATGAAAAAGGGAACCCAAAAAGTTAGAAATACTGATGGACCAGTAGGATTAGTACCTTGAAAACTACGGGAAGACAAACACCCAGAAAATGTTAGAGAGGAACATTCAGGCCTTATTGTGAAGGGCCACATCAAAGCAGAGGCACTTTATGCTGACTTAGCTGTTTTTGTAAGTTAGTGGATATAGAGTCTCCCTCAATAACCATGACTCCACCAACTATGTAGTTGGCTAGGCTTCAAGCACCAGGCATGGTTTTCTCCTCTCTGAGTGGGTTTTAAGTCCAATTAAAGAGCTGTTGGTTGCTACCAAGAATGCTTGTATTTTTGTCCTCTATTTTATGTCCTAAAATACACCTTTCCTTTTAGTCTTTAAGATGTTTTCATGCTACCAGAATAACAAATTAGGTTTCTTTGAAAATATTTGGGATGGGGGCTAGGGAGGCAGGGGGCATTACAGGAGCCTAGAGAGAGACAGAAGAGGCAAATACATAGGTTCTAAACTTATTTCGGATAAAGAATTATAAATGACATAATGCTCTAATAAGGTCAGTGACATTGAAGGCAATATCAGGCACAATGTAAAATTCTCCAGTGGCTTCTATAGCCTCCAGGCAAAGGTTCTTAATGTAATAGAGGTAGGGTTCATCACAGCCATTTGGGAGTTTTGAAGATTACTAATATATCATTTTTACCACCTACAAGATTCTTATACCTCCCTCCAATCACAGGCATATTCAGAGTCCTCCTAAGTCTGAGGATATAAACAAAATAACAAGAAATATTACTATTTAGAATAAAATTTATATTCTAGCCTGATACATCTGTTTCTCCAGTTGGGTCGTCTACTATCTTTCTTGTGTCCCATTTTGACCTACCAACTCCTTTAAATACTACACTGTAACCACAGTCAAATAGATGTCTTCCTCCAGGTCCACACCCTGCTTGATACTGTGTCTTTGTTCACATTCTTCCCTTTGTCCTTGCTGGGCACAACCATTTCACAGAGACAGCCCACTTGACAACTGCCTCAGCTAAAGCCAAGCCTGAACTGATTAGCTAGCCCCTATTTTTGTCTTACACTGCACTTTAGGCTACCATTTCCATATCTTTTTAATTGTAGGTTTGTTACACGTCTATCTCCCCACACTGAGGAATAATAATTGATGTCTGGTGAAATGAACGCATGTTATACTAGATGAAATAGCAAGTGTGTTACATGGTCTCGTCAAATCCATTTGCATTTCCAAAATCCTATTTTGTTTGCTATCGATAATTAAGAACTTTTTAAAGTGGTGTTTCATTTTAAATATAGTACATGACGTGATTTAGGGAGCAAAGTATAAATCATACATACAATGCGTCAGTAAAAAGTTATTTTGGCATACATGTGATACACATACTCAGGCACTTACAGCACATACACTAAAAATAAATATTTTGAAATTTGATTTTTTTTTGTCAAAACAAAGACTGAGGTGGGGGAGGGGAGGGAGTAGGAATTGAATTGTCCCTACATTAAGTTTCATGTAGCAGTGGGATTTCTACATGGGACGCTAAAAGGATGGGTTATTTCTTTCTGTTCCATTGTGCTGAAGCAAGTGCGGTTTTATGCGTTGGGGAACCTTAATGGCCATATCAGTGAACAAGGCCAGCAAACCAGTTCCCAGGCATCATGCTCCCCATCAAGGACAAGAATAAAGGAGGCAAGTCAACACGTCGGTGAGGCTGTCTCTGACATGGCCATCTATAGATGGGAACCTGGGCAAAACTGTCAGAAAAGACACAATCCGTTCTCTCTCCCACCTGAAAGACAGCAGGCCATCTCGGCAAAAGTGTGTCCTCCTTGTGTGGACCACAATGCAAACACAGCAGCCAGAGAGAGGCACAGACTCTTGAAATTAAAGCTCCTGAAGCTCTCTCTAGCAGGATGCTCTAAGTCAAGGGTTAAATGCCAATCAGGGCAGGATAAGCAGGCATGAGCTGAGAACATGAGCTTTAGGAGTCCACCCAAATCCTCTGGGAAAGCATCACCACTGCACGGCTGTCAGAAGCAGAACGCAAGCGACTTTAGGCTCTTAATTTACAGGAGAGAGGAGAATGGCTTCTGATTAACCTATAGAGAATCTGGCGAAATTGCTTAAGAGCTGAAAGTTAAAAGGCTTTGGAAAACTTTCTCAGGCTGGAGTCTATGCAAAGGAACCTGAATAAAGCAAACGAACCAGGAATCATATCTCCTAAGCACACCCATTACGTGTTATATACCTATGCAGACAATAAACATCTCTGAAGGAAGTCAGGAAATTTGGGCTCATAACTGGGCCATTCATCTAAAGAAAACATTTAGCCTTTGGAAAAGGGCATCATCTCCTGGACCAGAAGCAGATGGCGAATGTTGCTGTTTGACCTCTCCTTCTACCTTCTCCTTGGCTGCCACCTCCCTCTGCTTTACAAAAAGGAGGATGAGGCCAGTGGAAACAGAATGAAAAGATTGGAGAAGAGCTGCCCTAACTCACCAACCTGCCCCTCTTCTTTCACACAGGATGTGTCTCGCCTAACCATGGCAGGGAGAGTGGCATCCAGGACAGATCAGAAGATGCCAGGCAGACATGATTGGGCAAGTACCCATGAGTGAGACAGAAACTCATGGCTGTCATGCTTCTTCCATCTACAGAGATTCCTCAGTAATACACAGTAAAGGGACCACCAATGACAGGCCATACATTATAGTCCTTTCTCCAGTCACATCGACTGGTCCACATTGGTACCAACTATAGCAATGACCTCCATTTCCCCATGGTGGCTTGGTGGTAAGAACGACAAGTTAGTCTTTCATAGTGGCATAAATCACGAGCGTTGTACATCACAGGAACATTTGATCACATAATCCCCACATAGCTTGCATGGTCTACAATTAAATATATAAAACTAATAGGCAACATAGGACAGATATAGATGCTGGTCTCTGCTGGAGAGGCCCAGATATGGCTCCATTCTAACACTATTACTATTTCTAACTATTCTAAGTATAACTATGTATCTATTTCTAACTATTCTAAGTATAACTATGTATCTATTTCTAACACTAACTGTATCCATTTCACTATCAGTTTCTCCCTTCAAGTGTTCTATTCTGGCATGACTGTGGAGTTTGTGTTAGGTTTACTGATATGGCAGACCCTGCCCGCTGTGGGATTCACCAGTCCCTAAGCAGAGAATCCTAAGCATATGTCAGAGTGAGGAAAACAGGCTGAAAGCAAGCAAATAAGTGAGCACACGTTCATTCATTCTCTCCCTGCTCTTGACTGGGAATATGATTGTGACCACCTGTCTCCAGCTCCTGCAACTGTGACTTCCCCACACTGATAAACTGTAGCCTGGAACTGTGACGCGCAATAAACTCTCTCTCCACAAACTTGCTCTGGTCAAATCACTTTGACATGCCAACAGAAATGAAAGTGTAACACCACCAAAAAAAAAAAAAATAGTCTGTGGTTTTCTAAGATTTATGAAATGCTTGCAGTTTCATAAGCCCTATGAAATGCTCGCATTAAGATTTATACAATAATAATTAGAAGACTGTGACTTAAGCAATTAATTGAAATTAACACTGGAAGTCATTTCATTCCTGCCACACCCATGTAAGCTATATACCTTATCAAAAGGCAATGTTACCAAACATGCATCGCAATACTAACCACTTTAATAGTCACTGAAGCTTTTCTGGTAATAGACTGTCGGTAGACCATTCTACTGGTCTAGAATATTTAAAACACTCTGAATTAACATTAAACATATGTTTGAAAAGATTAAGCCATTTACCAGAGGCAAGTTTTGTCCCACAGGAAGAAAATGTAGGTAACAGGGAAGTTTTAATTAAAACTAGTTTTAATAAAATTCTAGTATTTTGATAACAATGTCTCAACAAGTACTTCAGAATACCTAAGTACTTTGGACTCACAAGTGTTGTGGTTCCTCAAACACCCCGTATGCCCCAATTTGCAGGGCCCAGGCAAACACTGCTATGCACCGCGAGTGGGTACAGTAAGATCAATTTCCAGCTTGCCCTACCATTACATAAGCAATCCCTCCAAGGTTAGCATCACCAGGTTTGCGGGCCATTAATATTCTTGAACGTCAAGCTGGAAGCAGATTGCCATTTTCAAAAAGCAAAAGGTCACCTGCACTCTCAAACTCCTTACGCTACAAGGAGGGAAAGGGCGAGCATGGGTAGTGGAGAGGATCGTCCTGGCCTTGTGGTGTTTCAATCAACACAGACACACTCCTTCAGGCAAATTAGGTTACTGATCCATAGGGCACCACCCTAGTCCTACCTAGTCTCTTGTTTCACCATCACGGGCACTCTGAACCTCAGTAACAAATAGTTTGCATCTTCAAATAGGGGAAGCCACAGATTTGATCTAAACTACCAGTGGAAACAGCTACGGCCACCATCATTACATGTCCCCGTTTGCCTGCTTTAGACACCAGTGCAATGTTCGCGACGTGAGCACTGGTATTGCTGCAGGATATTTGATCACACTGTGACCCCTCCGAGATTGTGCTGTTTACTTAAAGAACTTGTTTCTGGCTGAGGTGTGGCTCAGCCCTTAACACACGCCTTTAATCCAAAACAATGAAGGTAAAGTTAGTTTGTAGAAGGAGGCAGCCATGTTTGAAAGTGACGTCTAATTGAGTGGCAGACAAACTGACGAATCAAAGAAAGATATGCCCGACTCTCACAAGAAGAAAGGGGAGCTATTTGAGGGGCGGGGCAGGGCGGGGCAGAGAGAGAGAGAGACGAGGAAAGAGGCAGATTTACTGGGAAGGTTTTACAGAGATAGGTAGAAGAGAGTAAAAGCTAGACACAGGTAAAGACAAAATGAGCCCGAAAATGAGAAGGAATCAGAAGAATAGAACAGGTTGCCAGAGTTAGTTGGAGGCTAAATAATTGGAAGCCAAGAGAGAAGCAAGACAGAATCAATCATCTTGGAGAGAAGTTTGAGCCAGACAGCTGAGTTCAATCAGCCAGCTAGCGCCCCGAAGGAACGAGAAAGGATGAACTTATTCAGCAGTAAGTCTCAGACACTGAAAACATTCTAGGCCTAGATAACATTTACAAAGGCTAGAAGCTTCCAGGACTAGTCCTAGGTTAGCAGATGGCCGCAGTAAACTTCCGAGATGACAATTACAGCAGCTGAATAAAAGATACTTCAACATGTTGGAGGTATAGGGTTTTCTAGACAAGAGACACACAAGCCCTTGTTTAAACCTCTTTAACTGAGTCCCTTTTCCTAATTATACTTTTTCATGCCTGACTTTAGGATAGAACTCACTTAAAAGAAACCAAAAGGACTGGAGAAATGGACCCATGGATAAGAGCACTTGTTGCTCCTGCAGAAGACCTGGGTTCAGTTCCCGTCACCCACAGAGTGGTTCATAACCATCTGTAACTTCAGTTCTCAGGAGATCTGATTCGTTCTTCTGACCTCCAACAGGCACCAAGCACACACAGAATGCACACGCAGGCCAAACGTTTATACGTGTAAAGTAAAAAGAAGGAAGTATTTTTTTTTAAAGAAAGCTAAATACAGCGCAAAATTCAAATGAGCTTCTCAGAAAAGCTCTGGCTTGCAGAGTGGAAGGTAAAGCCACCCCACGTGGCTCTTCACAGCAGCAAACCTAATCTAAGGCTCCACCACTGTGACTACAATCTGTGGCGCTCCATAGCTTCAGACTTACATGCTGAAGAGCTGGAGAGAGGAGACTTCACAAGATAATTTTTAAATGGGTGCATTTACATTGTGGGAGCCGAGTTCAAAATTCAAGTCACATAGGAGCCATTCTCACAGAGGGAGGAGTAGCCGGATGTTCAAATGCATTTGCCTCTCGTTTTGAAGTAATTCATCTTTAAAATCTCTGTGAAGACTCTATAGAGTTGCCCAGAAAATGGCACCAACCATCTGTAAGTAAAAACACCGGCTAGCTCTAGTATATATCACAGGTTCAAAGCACTTTGGCACAGGCAGATTGAACGTGTTATTAAAAGAATTTAACTGCGAGAAGAGCTCCCATAATTACACAGCAGCTGGTCTAATGTTGACAAAACAACTTTTAAAGGCTTTCAGAAGCCTTAAAGGCTAATCAATTAAAAAGGCATGAATAGTAATGCGCATCCTATCCTGCGCACTGCAAGTGACATCTCCTGAAATGCGGCGAGGCTTCCATTCTGGAACAATAATTTCTTCTATATCCTACAATTAAGCTGAACATGTGAATAAATTCAGGTTGTGTCTAGGTGAGATGATTATACTTAAAATAACTCCGTAAAACCCAATTATAAACATTCACCCTAACAAGCATTTCCATAGTACAAAGTCATTACCAAAATGCCGACAACAGCTGGTGGCCAAGTTTGTGCGTTCCTTATCAGAAGCAGGCAAAGAAATGGTTTGGAAAAGTCCTGGAAGCACAGTGAACGCATGCATGAATGACGGTTGGAGTTGACCTCTCTACTGCATTCAAGAACAGTGGTTTAATCCTCCTGAAGAGCAGGATACCCAAGCATCCTTGCACAATGCCCTCCTCCATTAGAACCTGTCTGTGTGTTTCCTTCAAGAGCGAATGGAAGTGGAACCCCACGAGAAGCTTTCTCCAGACATTTCCACATACTTGGAGTTTTCTTTTATCTCTGATTCCCTTTCAAAGACGTTGAAAGGATCCCATCTATTATAGGTCCCCAACCCTTTATAGGATCTTTTCTATAAATGCAAAACAATAAATATTTTAGGCTTTGCGATGCAATGTCTGTCATGGCCACTGACCTCAGCTACAGTAGGGTAACAGCTGCCACGTGTGACGACGTTGAAATGAATGGCATGGCTGCATTCTTATAAACCTTTACTTACACAGGGCAGCAGCCAGGTGGGTTTGGCTGACCCATACTGTCCAAAGTGAGTGCATGGGGCAGGCATAGCTCCTCGCACATTGGGTCTATTTAGTCTCATGACTGGATATAGGAGATAGGCCACAGAAAGATCAATCAAAACTGCCTTTAAACACTTGCTCCAGCAAATTCTATTGTGATGCTTCTGAGAGGTGGGGGTGGGGGATAAAGAGCAGTAACACTGCCTCTTCCTATGGGAAAACTGGCTCCGAGGCCAACCTCTTCCACCTTTTGCCATCCACGGTAAACTTGGAATACAGTGTTTATTGCTACACACACAACACCAATGTTCAATGCAGGGATTCTGAGGTTGGGCCCTGTGTATTTTGATTACCTACTTGGCTCTTAGTTGGATTGATGGGACCCAATCCTGGCCATTTTAATATCCTGTGCTACTTATCACTCTCTTCCATAGCCCCATCTCAAAACGTACATGGATTATATTTCCGTAAAGGCACATAGTAAAGCTTCGATAACTTACCTTTACGTATTAAAAACTAATAAGCACCTCAAGAATATGCTTATGAACCTGCAAATGTCCTCATGCCATGGACTAAGCCTTTCACAGGAGTCTTGTATTCAGAACACTGGCAAAATGGCAGCCCCCATTATGCTAAGATCTACTCGCTAGGATTATTCTCCTGCCCAAATGGTAGGAATGCACTGAAGTGGGCTAGTTTGTAATATCTGCACAAGAAAGAGGGTCTTTAGGACTGTCAGAGTGACGTCATCTCCTTTTATATCACCCTGCTTTCCCCATCACTTGATTATTGGTTGGCATGGTGCAGCCAACACCTTGAAGCCTCAGTAGGTTCTGATGGAGGCAGGGAACTTCAGAAGGATAGAACCTCGTGCGTGATAAACACTCACTGACAATAACCAAAAGCTCAGCTGTGGGGGTTCAGCAAGATAGAGGCCGTGTGGACATCCACCCACCAGCTCAAGCTGGGCTATCAACTTAGGCCACACCTTCATGTGAGCCAACATGTCTGGAGAGCATACACCAGCCATATGTAGCTGCTTAAACTAAATCACTTAACTGTCATTTACAGTCCGGTTCCTCCAGTAGCTATACTCCAATGCTGGGTGGTCACAGCTAGCCTACCATATTGGCCGGTACATACACAGGCCTTGTTGTTACCAAAGAACAGAGCGGGAAAGTTCTTCTGAATAGGGCTAGTGGGTCCGTGGGTTCTTTATCCATCCTCACACTCTCCAGTCAGCCCCTTACAAAACTCAACATTGCATACACTTTTCAACAGGCCCTGCTGGTATTACACTCTGTACCTCCCCAGAGGGCGGATGGGGATGTGAAATGATGCCCTGGTCATTCAAAACTATACCACACTGGGGTGTCTGGTTTGTTGTTTTAGTTTGGTTCTGTTTTGCTTTTGAAGCTTCTTTCAAGAAAAACGAGTGATGAAACCCCTAGTTTGTTCCTTCATCAGTCAGGGAGCTGTGCCAAGGTCCCTTGCTTTCACAAGGTCACCAGAGACTGTCGCACAGAAGGCCATAAGACTGGATTGGCATGACTGTCATGTCCATTTTTTTCCCATTAACAAAAATAAAAGTCAAAGAGGAGGCAGACAGAGGGAAAATTTCTACCATTTGTCCTGAGGTTGGAATCCTTTGTAGTGTTTTATGAGGCTCATCGTAGCTTTAATTATCATGTTGCATCAAAAAAAAATGCAGAATATTTTTATCTGTAAAAAGAAATATGACTCCAAAGTTCAATAGGAAAATGCCAAAATGCTTGTAGGCTTTGAGTTTATCACCACGAAAGCAAATCCGCCCCTAGGTATCAGAGCACAGAATTTTTTTTTTTAAAGGTGTAGTTAAATTGCCACATCTCTGAAACCTAAGAACAAAAGAGAATGCTGCTAATGAATTAAGGTTTTCCACAGTTACTTCGGAGAATGTGAAATTATGAGAGGAATGAAATTCAAATTCCAGGCTACTTTTCGAAAGATAAGATGACCTCCCAATAAAGACTCTATAAAACCCGGGAGACATCTGTTGTGTTAATGTATGTGCTTTAAATTCCCCGTGCGTCAGTTTCAAGTCAGTACAAGGCAAGGCACACCAGCTGCAAAGATAAGAAAGAAAGCTGTTCTCGGGGTGTTCCGTTGGGAGAGACTGAAGACTTGAATGAGCCCTAGTCTCCCTCTCATTCACGTACCATCACCCAGGATGCTGGCCAAGCAGAGATTCCATGACACTGTGACTCAGGCATGTTGTCCTGGTGACCCTTCCACTAAGCACTGTCGTGTCTTTAATTCTGGTATCCTTTAACCAAAATGCCTCCCCCTAATTACGTGTAGCCCTCCAGTTCCTAGACATCCGCAAGAACCATTTAAAACTCCCACTTTTCAAGGAGGTTTGTGTCTACCGACTACTTCTCTCTGTACCTAAGAAGTAACCATACAACTTCCCTGTCCCCACTGTGTTTCTGACAGGAAGTTATGGTTTATCTGCACCATTTCATGGTTTTTACAGACTGGAATACTCCAAAAATTGTATCTTCAGCTCACATGTCTCTCCCAAACTCAATCTATTTTTCTCCCCCACCCACTCCAACTGTCTGTTAGGCAGTTAACAGACACCTCAAGTCTATGGTGTCAAAGGCCATCTGAACCCCCTCCAACCCCGTTCTCTTTACAGCTCACCCTTCCTGGGATCAGACCACAAACCTTGGACCTTTCTTTGATTCTGCTTTTACATCCATAACCCAAATCTTAGTCACCAGGAAATCGTATTCCACTTCTTCCAAAGAGTCCGTGAATGCTCCTTCACCATCCCCTTCAAAACCACCCAGAGCTAAGCCACATGGACTGAATTATTTCAATAGCCTCAGTCTCCCTTCCTTCCAATCTCCCACACCTATCATTGATTCTCACAGAATCCTGGGATTTCTTAAATCGTGTGTGTAATCGGGTCATTCCTCTGTACAAAGCCTACCATGTAATGTGATAAACTTCAGAGTCTTGCAGTGTAAACGGCCTACTCGATACATCTTAGAGCTCCAAGAGCTCTCCCTCTGGCTCACCTGACTTCTACCCTGATCTACTCAGAGAGCAAGCTAGGTATGCTGTCTCTCTATATTAATATCTAGATGATATTGTATAACCAATACCTAAGACAATAGGATTGAACATGACAGGTTAATTGTGCTCATAGTAAGATTTCAGTCAACAAACACCTAAGCCCATTGCCTTAGACCCATGGTGACACATAATATCATAGTGAGAATACATGGCAGAAATTTATGCACCTTAAGGCCTAGTGCAGAAAGAGACCATGAGCTCCTTCAGAGGCACATTCCCAGTAACTTAATTGTTCCCTTCAGGTTTCATCTGCTAAAGGTTCCATCACTTTTCAACAATGCCACTCTGATGGTGAGCCATTTTGGGTTTAGTGAGCTTTGGGGAACACTCTAGACTAGTGGTTCTCAACCTTCCTAATGCTGTTACCCTTTAATACAGTTAGCTCTTCGTGTGTGGTGACCCCCAATCACTTTTGTTGCTACATCATAACTCTAACTTTGTTGTTATGAATTGCAATGTAAATATTTGTGTTTTCCGATGGTTTTAGGAGACCCCTGCAAAAGGGTCAATTTCACCCCTAATGAGGTCGTGACCCACTTGTTGAGAACCAGTGTTCTAGAGCCAAACTAAACCAGAAGACTTTTCCAACTTTTCTCACAGAGGTCTACAGGGCTTTCATAGCTGTACCAGGTTCTCAGGTGACACTTTTCCAGTAGCTTCCAAGACCATCATATTTAAAGATTCTAGCTTCCTCCTGTCCACCAGTCACTTCCGTGCCCTCTTCCTCACCCTAATGTCCCCACAGCACTCAGCACCACCTGTCATTCAGAGTCTCCTGTTTCCTTGTCTTCTGCTTTCTAAAATGTAAGCTTTACTCATGTTGGGGGTCTGTGGGTTTATTTACTTTATCCCAAAGATCTTTTCCCTGCTTCATGGACTATGGTTTTTCTACTTAGAAAGAGTTCAGTTCCAAATACTGAAAGAGAGAAGCAAGGAGAAGTCAACCAAAAGGTCCATGAAGGCAGCCACTTGGCTCTGTATGATGTTTATATTCCGGGCAGGGGTTCCTCCAAACCCATCCCACAGAAAGTACTCGGTGCTTGATTACTGATTTTTGCATTAGAAAATATAAAATATTAAGTCACTCACATCACTGGATAAGTAAGCTATAAATAGTGCTGATGCAATCATAAAGGATGCAATCATATTTGAAAGATTTCAAAGGCTGGAATGTAGCTCAGTTGGTAAAATGCTTGCTTAGCATCCATCAAGTCCTGACTCCAACCTCAAGCACCACATAAAACTGGACATGGTGTACATTTTGGAGGCCAAGATAGGAGGATCAGGCATTCTTAGCTACATAGCAAGTTCAAGGACAGTCTAGACACATGAGACTCTTCCTCAAAATTAAAAAAAAGATTGCAAAGCTCATTAAAATGTAATCTCAATTCACACATGAAAATTGCCAAAAATCACAAATATAAGAAAATTTCTTGGGACAGCAGAGACAGCTCAGTGGTTAAAGCACTTGCTTCTCTTGTAGAGAATCCTCATGGCAACTCACAGTCTTGCCAGGGGATTCCCACACCCTCTTCTGTCCTTCTCAGGTAACAAGCATTGCATATAGTGAATGCACATACATACATACATACATACATACATACATACATACATACACACACACTCATTCACATGAAATAAAATCAAAAGGAGAGAGAAGTTTCTTTAAGTGCTAGGAAACAATGACATACCTTCTCAAAAACAAATCTAAAAAAAAAAAAAAAAAACCAAACCAAAAAAATGAACAAACAAACAAAACCCTCAATCTTGTCACTTTATGGAGTTCTATTATAGCAAAAAAAAATACACTTTGATGCCATATCCCAAAACAAGACATTTAAGTTGTTTAGCCATTAGGTTGATTAATAAAACCCACAGGTACTTTTACATTTTACAGGTCAACTCCCCTTTGCCAAGCAATGATCCTTCTGAGGACATAGTCAAATTAGTAACAAATTGAGAAAATCATAAAAATACATTAGAAAGACAAACGACCCTTTCTTCTCCCCACCCCCTGTCCTTGAGGAACATTCTCACCTATAGAGTGCCAAATCCAATATAGTAAAACTCCAAATCTCCATCTGATGGTATCTGGAGTTGGGTTTTTGGTTGTAATTGGGTCACAACATAGGGCTATTCCCAGTCAGATTAGTGCTCTTATTAGAAGAGACATCAAGAAATTGCTTCTTTCTTCATCCTCTCTCGACCTGCCATCTGATGGTACAATCAAAAGATTACCATGTTTAGCCCAAGGAGATGCCCTCACCACACATCAGATTTGCCCACACAGTGACCTTGGCCTCCTCAGCCTCCACAGTGGTGAGTGGTGAATGTCTGTAATTTGAGGCACTAAGTCTGTGGCAGTTTGTTCTACATGTCTGCCCTAAGACCCAGTGTCATGTCCCAGCAATCAGTCTTTAGTGAGGGAGCCTTATAAATCCACAAACCTGACAAATAACTAGGGAGCCTCAAGTGTCCCGCATGTTGAGTGCTGTCTATAACAATTTAGAGATTACCTGCAGACAAATGCAAACTCCATCCCTTTTCATAGAAGATGACTTGAAAACTCTATAGAAGACTTTATAGAAACCTATCATCCATAAAACTGCTAAGAATTCCAGAGGGCAAATGCTGAAACACACCAAAAGAAACCCTACCAAGTGGCTTTATGCCACACATGTTCAGTCCCATGACTCGGGTCTCCTCCAGTGCTTAAGAACTGCCCTGATTCACACGGACACCAGGGTTCAGCTTTGAGGGATCTGTGCCAAAGTTTCTATGCAGAGTTCTTTTGACTTTATCTGTGCATCTTAGAAAACATGAAAATAAACACAGAACGCTAATTAGTATCACATTTGTGAGTTATAAAAAATATACTTTTAATTGTTCAGTAAAATAAGTGTTGGATGCCAGGTAATAGCTGCAGTACTGGGATGAAAGCAGGGACAATTAAAATAAATTAAAATAAGTGCTGCTCATTAAGTAATCTGTTCGTTTACTCAGCAAGCACAAGGGAGAGTCTTTCATCGGATACCAATCCAGCATCTGCTACGTGCGTGAAGCGACTGATGAGTGACTAACAAACACCAGTGTTTAGAAAGATAGGAAAGGCTGTGTGGTTTGAATAGCAATGGCCCTCTCACTGACGCTGTGTGTTTGAATGCTTGGCCTTTAGGGAAGGGCACCATTAGATGTGGCCTTGTTAGAGGAGGAGGGACCTTGTAGTAGCATGTGTGTCACCATGGGCTTGGATGCTCAAGCTACGCCCAGTATGGTACACGGTCCCCTTCTGCTGCCTGTGGATCAAGGTGGAGAACTCTGAATTACTCCAGGACCATGTCTGCCTGCACACTGCCAGCCTCAACTAAATGTTTGTCTTTATAAGCGTTGTTATGGTCATGGTGTCTCTTCACAGCAATAAAACCCTAAGACGGGCTGCTTCTAAAGCTGAGAGAGCAGAAATTTAAAATTAGACATGATACAGATAACTCCTCTGTAAGGCAAGGCAAGCAGGCCAAGGAGGCAGGGGACCTGAGACATGAGCCCATATTATAAAGACTCTGCATTTTACTGTGTGTGTGTGTGTGTGTGTGTGTGTGTGTGTGTGTGTGTGTGTGTGTGAGAGAGAGAGAGAGAGAGAGAGAGAGAGAGAGAGAGAGAGAGAGAATGTGTAGTCATAGGGATGCCAACACACATGACTCTAGGAATCCATTCTCTCCTTCTACAGTGGGCCCCAGGGAACAAACTCAGAGTGTCCGGACTTATGCAGGAATTGCGAGCACTTTTACATCTTGCCAGCCCAAATGTATATTTTATAGCTGGGAAACCATAATTACTAACTGTTTCATGAAATTTCCGAATGTAACTTGCCATTTCAAAGTATATATAACCAAATGTATATGGATATAACTGACTCTTTTCAGACTAACTTAATAACATTTAATTTAGTTTTGGTTCACAGGATTTCATTTATACTAATACATACTGGTAGTACATATTAATGGAGCTCAACATGAAGTTTTCATTCATCTATGCATCATGCACTGATCGAATTCAACCTCCCTTTCTCTCCTCCCCCACTCATACCTTTCCCAATTTACTTCTACAATTTACTATTGCACTTTCAAGGCAAAACTCTTACCTTCTATATTAAAAAAAAAAACATGGTATTGACAATGTGCCTAGTTTGTTTCATTTAATACAATGTCTACTTCTTCTTCATGTATTCTTTTGACAGGCACTTGGCTGACTTTATATCTTAGTGTGAATGGCGCCACAATAAACAAGGGCATGTAAGTATCTCCCTGACATACTGATTTCTCCCTTGGATTTATATCCAGAAGAGGCATAGGTCACGTGATACACATTCAGTTTGTTAAACAAGACCAGAAAGACTAAAAGTAATATTAGCATTTCAACACATGTCACTTTGTATTCAAACAATACAAAACTGCATAAAATTATTTAAATTTTAAAATCAACGCATAGGATAAACAACCAAATGTTCGAAACAGTGATGCATGTAAACTTAATTATGAAAAGGAGGTTGTAATCAGATTTTAACTTTTTTCTAACACTATCTAATAAATGATTTCCTTAAAAATCATAGAGTAGACAGAGAGCCTAACATCTGGTACCTGCTATAGATAAAGTAAAAGTTACTGCAAAGATTTACATCTCCTAATTTCAGGAATTTCACAAGGTAGAGTGGCAAGCTACACAAAATCGGTAATATGGACGCTTTCTCTTCTTGACTCCACAGAATACCTACATGCACATTCTGTTCACCCATACCCAGCAACCTTTACATAAGGCACCATTGAACAGACATGTCTGACCCAGATCTAGCCATGCTCTACCCGCCTCTCCTCTCCACTCGTGTCTCACAATCTCTTCACTTTCACCAGCTCCTTGCCACACCAGAGCCTGACAGAGAAATCAAGCTGGAACTGACTTAGTAATTTCCAAGCATTCAAAGATACTATGCAGGCTGCTTGGGGAAGAAGGGTCATGACTAGACTTGGCCAGCAGTAGACCGTGCACACTACGATACTGGCCTGCCAGGTAAGGTGTGCCCATGGGTGCAGTTGTGGCAATGACACTCACAGGAGTAACCAGCTGCTTTCTGACAGGACTTAAGACCTGCTCCATGGGATGGAATTCATACCTGTTACTGCAAAGCAGATCAAAGACCATAGCTAGAGGGGTCGCACTTCCTTGGTGAGCCCCTGCCACTGTTGTTTTGCTAAACAGACATACTGGTCAGCTGACTTCTAAATGGTTTTGTTTATAGCTGTAGATCAGTCTTGCACTCAATCTTGCTCAAAGACATCTTTATCTTATTTTATCTTATTTTGTTTTGCAGTGGGCAGAAGAGGCTCCTAATTGGTCAAGGTATTCATAGTAAGTGACCATGAGTATTCAGCCCTAAATTAACCTTCATATCAATAGCCCCACCTGAAGCTCAGGGAACATTGCAGATGTGAGGGCAGAAGAAATGTTAGAGGTGGTAAATAAGAGTGTTATGGAATCCTATCGACTGTACATGACAGGGCTGATGTCCTCATGTACTCTGGCTAGCTACACAAAAGCCAGCCAGTCAACACTCTACAACAGATGAGAGAGCGGCTCCTGGGGTTTCATCGAAACATGAGTTGCTATTGGTGACTGATTGGTAAGGGAGATAGTCAGATTTTTCAGGGGTGAGGGTGGTGATGAGTTGCCGATGCTCCAGAGGACTACCCTATACCTGAGTGTAGGCTGGCGGCACTGGACAGTGTGTTATAATAAAACAGAAAAGAATGTATATAAAAGAACAGAAAAGGTGGGGAGGTAAAGTCCTGGGGATACCAAGTGGGTAACGGGATGGGGATTTGTGTTGAATATAATCTATATGCACCGCACACGTGTATGACATTGTCCAGGAATAAATTTAAAAAAATCTCTCTTTTTCAAAAAGAAGGACATATCTTACAGAAGCCAATACAGAGTCCAAGGGTGGTGGAGGGGGAGGTAAATATGTCCCACAATCACAATCCCAAGGGGAAGAATGCTGCACATTCTGCACATGCTCAGTATCCATCTATAGCTGTAGTATCTCCATGCTACAGCTATAGCATTAATTGTGCTGCTTCGCTCAGAAATGCTGTCAGAATAAAACCTGAGTCTTCTATACATTGCTTTTCTTCTGAAGTAATATCCTCTCTATTAACATAAGTGTTTCAATGTTTTATCGAGGGTGTGTGTGTGTGTGTGTGTGTATACAAGCACTTGGAGAGTTTGTCATTTGTACTTCAATTGTCTGTGACTGAATTCGGTCTACAGTATAAAAATAAGGGAGATACACAGCTTGAAGTGGTCTTCTTCCTCGATCTGGGTTCATTTTAAAGCAGTAACGGGGATTTTTCTAACAGTGAATTTCTGATCAAAAGGCTCACAGACAACACTCTCTTCTAGGCAAAGGGTCTGGCTGCAAAAGAAACAGGAGAAGAAATGAATTTATCTTCTGTGGATTCATAAAATTTTGAAACCAGAAAGGCCTCAGACATCAGAGAGTTTTGTATTTTGTGTTACACAGATCACTGACAACAAGAATAAGTACACGTGATGGGGTCCACTGTCAGGTAGACTGGGGAGCGGGGGTGTCTCTCTGCCGTAGCATGCCTCTTACAGATACTTAATATCTGTATCTAGTTACTAAAGTCCTGCGACTTAAAAATAAACAAATGAACTGAAAAGCACCCCCACCCCACAAAAGGGTGTTTTAACTTGCTCTCTCCCAGGCACACTTGTCTTTGATGGCTGCTAGGTCATGGCCTTCCATTTCAAGACATTGACCATGCAAAGAGAGCTGAAGCACCCAACTTTCTTACTTCCTACGATACAACATAGAACCTCAAACCGTCCGTGCAGGGGTGGCCTCTTGCTTGGACTCGAAGTCTCTCGCTCAACCTTTGCTTCCTGTTAGATCCCTGTGGTCCAGCTTAGATTCATCCACTAATGCGCACGTTCCTTCCTGAGGGAAGCCTTTTCCACTAATCCAGACTCAGGAGTTGAGGGTGGTCTTAATATGGGAGCAGAAGACCAGAGAGATGAAATATTTAAGACAGATTGGTTTCTGGAGTTCTCCTCTGGCTTATTTGTTTGTCTCCAGGGCTTCCCTTGATGGCATCAGAACAGAAAGTGTCATTAAACTGACAACACACAGGTGACACCCATCACTATCACCTGTCTGTCAGCTCCCTCTCCACAGAATCTCCTTCCTACTTTGTGTCCAATCATCCTTAGTTCTTGGCCACTCCAGGACAGATCCAAACCCACACGCAGTGTCAGAGCAGCCCACTCGCTACAGAAAAGGACATTGCCTGCCATGTCTTACAGATGCAATAGTGTACTACACTCGTTCAGTGTGCATGGCCTAGCTGAAAACTGTCTCCTCCAGCAAAGGTCTCTCTAGCACAACTCCCAAACGCAGAAAGAAGTGCACCACTTTGACAGCCTTTTAAAATGCCATTCCACGTTATGAGATGGGTCTCTCCCTTCGTCGGGAAAGTTTAATCTGGATGGCCTTGGTGGGAAAATATCTTCCACACCATGATGTGTTCACTCGTCTCACTTACCTGCATTGAGAACTGAGAGGGCTAGCAATGAGAGGCGCTGAATTCTGCATCATTCCTCAGAACTGATCAGCCACACGCCACCAGATACTTCTTAAAACATTTCAGCTAGCCGAAGTTCCAGTCTATGACTGTGGGCATGAAGAACGCTGGCTACGTAGAGATTAAACAGACCTTGCCCTGTCTAGGCCTCCGTTTTAAAAAGCACCTTTGCCACTCTCTCTGACAAGGGGGAGGGGCTTCATAAGAGATGGTCCTTGGAAGAGGTGTTCAAAAGCATAGGACAATTGTATCTCTTGCCCATATATATATATATATATATATATATATATACAAATATTGGACACAGTCTGTATTTATAACTCAGAAGCCTGCATGTGACCCAGAGATACAGGTAACAGTGAAGAAGTAGTAAAGAAATTACACAAGAAGAATTAAGTCTGGATAAGAAAGAGGTGTCATTATTGTCTGCCTTGAACTTTTAATAGAAACTGCTTAGCCAGCTTAGCACGCTTTCGTACAGAGAACAATGCAGCCCGGTTTTATTTTTATCTGTGAAGGTTTCAGCTGTAACTTTCCAAAGCCCTGATTGCAGGTGACTCACAGGTTTAAGTCTATTTCCCTGCATCCTCTATACCTGGAGGGTATTCCTCAGACACAGGGGCAGGGAAGGTCCTGTGGAGGACCTCCACAGTTTGTGAGATCCATCTGTTCTCCTGGACATCAAGAAGCCAATGACAGTTGTCACACTATACAAAACCTACCTTTCCCATCCTTTCTGATGCTGTCGTGGATCTTAATGTCCATTCTCCGTGAGAGTTATCGTCCCAGTTGGTGGCTTCACTGAGAGCTTTGTCTGTGCTTGACAATATGCTCAGGCTGGCATCCAAGAGAAACACATCACCATATAAATAATTAGAATATAATAGTATCATATATAAATAATAGAATGCTGGTCCCTTGGAGGATAAGAAGGCGTGTCAACAGAGAAATGGTGGAAGGCCACGCCTGACCAAGCCATACATCTGAGAGAACAAATCAGAAATGTTGCAAAAGGTGCTGTGAATTCCCTGAGCTGGGTGTCTGGAATTCTACATTCAAAGAATTTGATAAAAAAGAAAATGTTTCTATGAAGTTCTACATAAAAGAAAAAGCATGCATTTCTAGTACAGTCCTTTGATCTGCAGAAAGTCCCTACATAAATGCCAAATATTACTTCTATTCAAGTCAGTACTTTAGATGGCCATATTTCAGAATAATTGAAAGTAGACTTTTTTTTTAAATCTCCAGGACAGACATATTCTAAGAAATTCAATGCATTCCATATGGATGATCAAGTCAAGATAAAAATTCCAGGAAGATGTACAAGGCCTCCAGTTATTTATTATAGATCTATGTCCTTGGAAGCCGGCGTTCCTACATGCTGAACTCCATTGGGCTGTATACCCAATTCATTTCCAGTCCATCAGAACTCTCTCATTAGATCAGCAGAAATGGGAAGAGTTTTAAATGTCAGAAGACAGTATGCTGTTTCCTAGTCGTGTGGGACTTTAAAGTTTAACTGCAGAGCCCCTTGACTTTATATTTGAGGCCATGAAGTCCAGACAGTGGGTGACCAACTCACTAAATGTCAGCCAGCCAATGAAACTGAAGGGAAATAACTTGCCACAGGCAACACAGGAAGGTGACTGCAGAGCCAGGGCATGAGCACAAGCAAGGCACTGACCCTCGAACTTGCACACAGTCTAGCTGCCAAGGAAGAACGACGCTGGTGCTTACAAGGTAGACTGCTGTAGACTCAGAGCTTCTGAGAGAGAAGTGCACTCCGAAGTAAAAGACGTATGCAGAATAACTGAATCTCTGTACACAGGATTGGGAATCTCTGGATGTCCCAAAAGAAAATGTAAATATCATACACAAATGCTAATATTATATACTTGGGATGGAAAAAGCAAAAAGAAAAATCAGAATGTTGCAATCTTTTCTTCTGCTTCTTAGAGCAGTGTTCAGAAGTGTTAAGAAAACTGACACCATGCACTTCAGGGGCAGTGCCCAGAGGTCCCTGGGATGAAAGTAACTTGAACACCCCGTCCCTGAGGAGTAGCTTGTACAGTACCAGAAAGTGCTATTCAAGCATCCAAAGGAGGGAGTTGACCAGTTGTTCTCTCTAGCTACAGTGCTTATGAACCACAGCACCCAGCACAGCACGATAGCCCTGAGGATACAACAGTGGTACCCATACATACCTTGGTAGTACCCAATGGCTCTCCGATTGGCTCGATACATTGTTCTTACACCCACAGATCAACACAGCTTCCCCCTCAGTGAGTAAACTTCTCTTTGCTATGACTGAAGGCCAGCATAGAAAACCGCAACCAATCAAAATACAGACTTGTGGAGCCCAGTCCCAAGGTATACGTCTGAAAACAACCCCCACATCTAAGGGTTAGGGAACATTCCGGAAGAGAAGGGAAGATTTTAACAGTCAGAGGATGAGGGAGTTTGCTGTGAGACTGTCTCCTAGTAATGTCACAACCTATGGCCATAAAGTCCCATCAACATAAACCGTTAGTGAAGAGAGGCCATGAGGGAGAGTAGGGGGCACAAGACTGGAAGGTTTGGAGGGAGGAAAGGGAAGTTACTATTACAGAGTTAACTTACAGTCTCAAAACCAGAAGAAAATAGCAAAAGATACCTTCTAATGTTCCTACCTTTCAAATGCATTAAATGCATGGCTCTTTAACGATTTGGAATATTCAAAGATATTCCCATCAATAGAAAACAGTTATTTTAAATGGGGGGGGGGGCAGAAATGGGAGCATAACACAAAGGATGTTTGGGTTCATCCTAAGAGCAGGGGAAAAAGAATCACAACTTAAGCACAGTAACCAGATAATCCTGTATGTAAGAATTCTTCTATCTACGATTTACAAAAGGTCTACAGCAGATCAGGATTTTATACCCAATATTCATTTGCCTAACAACCCATTTTTGTGGTAACCATAAATACACTAAAAAGCTTTTTAACCTAAGTTTTTCTCTGTATCCTCTTATCCAAGGAGAACGAGGATAAGCAGACGGAGTGCAGGGCAGGAGGCATGGAGTTACATTTAAGCTTGACTTTTTATCTAAATCCCTTGTTTGCAAATAACAATGGGTGTGTTCTAATGTTTTATTTTTCGTGAGAAATGACCCAAATTTATTCTACTTGTAACGATGTACACTAAGTTACAGTTGGACTTCGGGTAGCTATCTAGATCGTCTACAAAACCCAGTCAAGGGTCAAAGTCTCAGAGCAGCCTGGAAGAAAACTAAAGTTGCTGATGGGGCATCATACTTAGGCACTCTCTGAAAGCCAGGAGTCTCTAGTAAACTAGGCACGCCCACTGGGGCCAGGAGGCTGTGAGACTTCTCTGTAGAGTCATAACAGAAACGTTGGTATCTAGAAGGATGAGGCTTCTAGGTCAGCTGATCTTTCCCTGAACCAATCCAATGTAGTTGTCATTATCTCACGCCCAAGATGCACTGCGTGGACCATTTCAAGGACTCCCCCAAAGGAGTGCCTATCCTAGAGCATTATCCCTTCTAGCCAGGGTTCTTAACGTTACATCATCAGTTAACAACTACTTCATTCAAACCCCTACCCACAATCCTAGGCACTAAGTCAACTCAACATCTGTCTGCTCTTGTCTGACTTTTCGTCACCCAGCTTTCAGAAATGACAGGAAGAGCGGCATACCTTAACGTAGACAACAGAGTTTACGTAAGAACAAAATGAAGCTCTTTATTTCTTCTATGGAGAGTCTTTCTGACAATATGTGTAATATTTAAACCGCAATCCCTCATTGAGCTGATGTTAGAAAACAATATATAAAAGCTCCTAAGCCCCTTGTATGGGTTAAGTATGAATATTTGTCTTAATCCACCCAAGTTTCCATAACAAAATGCCTTGGACGGTTACTTTACAAACAAGTGGAATTTGTTGCTTAGAGAGTTAGAGGCCCGGAAATCCAAGGTGAAGGAACAAGGAGATGTGCTCCCTGGGTAGGGTTCATTCCCTGCCTCTCAGATGGCACATGTTGCTTATCTTCACAGGACCACAGAGCAAGACAGTCTCTTCAGTTTCTTTGGTGAAGGTACCAATACATGGGGCTGGGAACTAAAGGCCCCACTTCTAACACCTGGATTGGGAAGGGTACCAAGTTCAGACCATCAAAAACCAATAGTAGTTAACAGTTCCAATGTAAAGTGCTCCCTTGCAAAGACATGAGTTTACCCAATGAGCCAAGGATAACTGGACAGGTGTACACCGGGGTCCACAATTTGGAAATTCGGTCACCCCAGAGCAAGGACTGAGGGACAGGCAAAATCCAGAGCAAAGAAAGTACCAGTCCCCAGTCAAGGAAGCTAGAAGGAAGAGAAGGATACAAATGGTCGGAAAGTGATCAGAAGTCAACATTACCGTAGAGAGAGTCTACCACGATGTACAACTGAAGCTTTCATGATACAAGAAAAGTCAGGAGAATAGCCAGATAGGAGACTAAATCAAGACCCGTGACTCACGCTACGCCAGAGGGTAAACAGCCCTCTGAACTCCTTACTCTCATGACTGCAAATCTCAGAGGCTTCCAGCCCCTTCGTTTAGTTCAGCATACTCAGCAGTATATATTCCTGGGAGATTTCTCTATGCCCTGTCCTAAGGCAAGTACTAATTCCTCCAGAAGGTAGAAATGCATTGGTTCCTGTTTTCACATGGCTTACCTTCTTGGTTCTCCATATCCTAAGAGCCCTGGCAAACAGAATCCCACCAGGTTCTGACCAGCTGTGACTGTCTATAGAAGCACCACTGCCCACCAAAACTGATAAAATCCTCATTTCAACATGATGCCCTTTAGACAGAAAGAATCCAGGGCAGGTGTGCAGCCAAACTCTCATCCACAAATGTTCAGAAGACAGAAGGGGAAAAAAAAAGATACGCGCACAAATGAGTCTTTCTTTACAGCAAGACTACACAAACAGTTCCAACAGTGTAACTTTCCCCCCACCATATGGTTCTTTATAAGAGCAATGTATCACAAGTACTGTAGGAATTTTTGATCAAGGGTTAGTGGCATGGCTCGGTGGATAAGAAGATCTGCTCTGCAAGCATGAAGACCTGAGTCTGGTTCCCTGACACTCATGTAAAAAGTCAGGAATGACGATGCATGCCTGTAAAACCTGCACTTGCAGGGTAAATGCATGCAGATCATGCCCAGCTCAAAGAACAAGTTGCCAGTACAGTGAGAAATGCCATCTTAAAGCAGTAAGGTAAAGAGTGAGACACGAAGACCCCCAATGTTTTGCTCTGCCCTCTGCAGACATGCACAGGGCATGCATGCAAGTAGGAAGACACAACATGTGCACACACACAGGCACACACAGAGAATAATGAAGTTTTAAGAGACAAGAAAGCCCCTTGAAAATCTGCCATACCCAGAGATAGTCATTGCTAATATTTTGAAGGTTTTTTTTTCATTGATAAGTGAACAGATCAGGAAATTTTAGATAAGCTCACTCCATGACATACTCTTAAAAATAGTAACATGCCGATGCAGTTTCATAAGCTTCTCTTCTCTTCACACTGACTTGCTCCTTTTTACTAAAAAAAGGAGACCTGAGAGATACCATGCAGTCATGCTGTCAGCAGCTAGGGACGGACTTTAAAAGCACACACCATAAGCACACTAGGAACTGCTTCTCCAGGGGAGCTTACCACCAACCTTCCATTCTGACTTTAATCATATTCCTTTTTCTTCCCATTCAGGCTGTTCCCACAGAGTCACGTGACCAGCGTGCCCTTACTATAAGCATGGCCTCCTATCTGTTCACATCTTCAATGGTGCCAAAGCTGACATGTCCAACCACTTGCTGGAAGAGCCTATGTGTCCACTCAGAAGCACCTACAGAGCTCCACTGTGCTCGTTTCTTGGCCCATTTCCCAGTCCTAACAAAAGACTGTGAATAGACAAGAAACTGGGACTTATAATAGGAATTAAGAGGAGCTATTTCCCTCCAATCTCTAATCTGAACTCCCCCTCCTGTTTTTTTTAAAATAAGTCATTATTTTATTATCATCTGTTTGCTCTTAATAGGGATAGCCCTGTCACAAGGACACAGTCTGATGGGAGCTTCCTAAAGCCTTTGTCCTAAGGAGAGCCCTGCAGGGCACCAGCCAATGCCCCAATAATACTCTGAAGAGCTGTCTTATGAAGCAACCTCTCGCACACACTTGGAGGAAGGCCATCCAGCCTTGGTGCTTTATCTGTATCTAGTCTGTTGATCAGGTCTGGAGTCTTCTGAGCACATGCTGCTTTCTTGATCTATTACCTCCAATGTTGGAACTGCCTGAGAGAGCCTGAGTGCAGGGATCTTACTCAGCAGAAACGGAAGCGAAGAATTCATTTACACTGTTTTATCTCTCTTGGCCTCTGAATACATGTTTGGCATATCAAAGCCCATCAGGCCCTCAATGCACAGCAATTGTGTTTCAAAGCTGTTTCAGACATCTATCCATCCCAATGACCCTTTACCACATTCATTTCTGGCTATCTCATATCTATTGTGCATAGACTGTATCAGCCTTTGTGGTGATCTATTATAATAGTAATTTAATGTCAGCCCCTTCCAATAGTCCATTTCATTACATGTATTTAGGCATTCTCTTTGTCACTTTCTCCCTACGTACTAAGTGTTTTAGAACGCTTGGGTCTAAGACCTTTATTTTTCTGACTACATTTGGATACCTATACAGTAATTTACTCATTCCCTCATTTTCTTAAGAGTCGTTTGATTTTTCAAGTATTTCCTTTATTTTCCCCCATCGTGTCAGCACTAAATTTCTTCTTAACAAAATAATTGCATATTTGACCTCTTTCTCTCTTTCCTTCTTGACTATATACTATAATCTGTGTTTTATACAGTAGCCACTAGCTCCCAAGTGGAGGGATGGTACCACCAGCAATCCGCCATGGGGCAATTCCTAGGAAGCACATCCCACGCTGAAGACTTGACACACACTCAACACTATGCTCAGGTATGGTGACTGTGACCTTCAGCGGCACCTGGAGTGGAGCTGCTACAACTAGGACATCAATAAGAACTTCACAAACAGACTGAAAGACTGCACGAAGTAAATCCAGTTTTCAACACCGCAAGGAAATTCAATGATAGAGCGGTCTGATCACTCTCTGAAGCCTCACAGTAGTATGTGACGCCGAGACTTGAATCTAAGGCCCACGCAATTAACTAAGACTTAACACTTGTAAAGTCAATGTGCACCTACATTAATGCAAACAAAATTAACCTCATAAATCTCAATAGATGGTACGCCATACCCCAAGTAAATATACTGAGCCATGATTTTCCAAGAAAAGATCTGAAATTGATGGGTCCTTAATAAATAATCCCTGAGGCAGCAATCTGTCATCTAGTCATGCAGGTAAACACTAGCCATGCAGGTAAACACATGATCTCTCTTTCATCAGTAGCTTCTGCTAAGGTTCTCTCCGACTATTCGACACTGGATACTTTTTTCCCTATAGTGATTCTGGGTTGATTTGACTCAGAATAACAGAACTGAAACGAGCAACAGGCGCTCGTGGTTTTACTGTAAATTGTCTACAGAACCCGTGAGGAGTTGTTGCTTAAGAAGAAGAAAATGTGCATGCCCCTCACACACCCTTGTCTGGAGCTGGTATTTCTGAGACACTGTAGCGAGCAAGCAGGCCATTCTTCAGATTTTCAGGGCTCCCACCTCTATCCACCAGCTACAGCACACAGTGGCTCCTTAAAGCCATCTTTTGCTTTCTCCTCAACTCCTCATTCAGCCGAACTTTAGTGGAAACATTAGCAGACAACAAAGCCTTTCAGCAGCCGCATACCCTGAAGCCATGGGTTAAACAACCAAATGCAGCACAGAAAAGTCAGAGATCAGCAAGCAGCAACAATGTAAGTGATGAAGGTGGGAATTTTTAAAAGGGAAGAAAGACAAGAAATACAGATGAGGCAAAGGAAGAATTCAGAAAATTCTAATTCAAGCACTATCATTCACCTTGGGGAGGGGAATCAATCTGAAAGTCTCAATTGTTCCATCTGGAAAGGGGGGTGGGAGGTAGGGAGAGTGATAGAGTATCACTTCCTCACAGGTATGTCAATGTATCACATAAACTATACCATAGGATACAATATATGTTGTCATTTTCTTCTGTCCTAACCTAGAATCAGTCCCATTTATACACACTACATACCTTTCAAAGCTTATCCACATCTTCAAATTATTGCCCGTTGACCCATGTCTGCCTGTTTTGGGGTAGGTCTGGAAACATTTTTGATATTTTAACCCCATATAATTCAATCCCTAACAGGCTTTGTGTGCCTACAAGCTTGGAAAACTACTGTGTGTTCACAGGATGATCACTGTAAACCACTGTTTAAACAAGGAAGCCTCTTCTAAGTCCTCCCTCAGTCAGCTGCCTTTGGATGAGGTACAAACTGAAACTGAAAAAAGGCATAGGTGTTTCACATTTAAATAGGCTTAGCATCAATGTTCATTAAACTGTTGCACGGATGATTGCACAAATACCTTTTGCAAACTTGGTACATGTGTGAGCACATACACAGCTGTCTACAGAAATCGGCCCCGGGTTCAAGTTTTTAAACAGCTACTTGGAGTTCCTGTCAGTTAGAAGAAAATGCAATGGCTTTAAGTAAGTTGCTCTGGTATCCGCGATAGCTGTCCAGAGCAGAGTACAAACCATGAGCCAATTTAACAAGAAATAAGCTTTCTGCTGGAGAATCTGAACTCCCCCCTTCCTCCCACAAAGAAAACTGAATTTTGGAAGTCACATCTTGGGTAGCTTACCCAAGAGACAAACCATACTATTCTTTTGGTCCTGCTCTCTGACAGGTCAAAGCTCTCACCAAATCGCTAACAGCTTCCCCCAAGTTAAAACAAGTCTTTGTTGTTCCCAAGGATGGCAAGTTGATTGTCATCCTAAGGATACTTGTGACCATCCTGTATAAAACTATACCCAAGCAGCAAGTTTTGAATCACAGGACTAGGCAGGTGACAGAAACAGGAGTCTTGTGGAGGGATCAAAATGAGTCATACAGACCAACAAATAGAGCGCTTTCCATTGAAATTAAATGCTTAATCAAATAGGAATCAACCCAACTACCTTAACCCCAGAAGAGGGCAAAAATCAAGTCTAAGTGAAGTCCACACTCTCTCAGCAGTTCCCAGTCCGGGATCGCTGGAGTGGGTGGTCGCAGGGTCAGCAGGGCGGTGCCCTAACACACCGCGCCTCCCACTACCGCCTCGGGTGGGCAAAGCCCCGCAGCAACACGTGGGGCGCGGCCACACTGCCGCCTGGGAACTCACTCCTGCGGGAGTTCCTCGTGCTCGCCCACTGGGCGGCCCGCAGCCAGGAAAGCTTCGCTAGCCTTGAACTTGCAGCTCCTGACATTTGCATCCCTCCGCGGCGCGCGCGGAGCGCACTCCCGACCCTCCCGCTGCGCTCCGCTCTTCGCCTTGTACGGAACGCAGTGTCCACGACTCCCGCCCCACAGGACAGTCCCGGCCCGGGTGGTACGCCAGGTCACCCGCACCCAGAGCCTCCTTTTGTGTACCCCCCACACCGGACCACCCTCCCCTACTCACCCGGGCTGCACGCGTCCCTGCCACCAGAGGCAGCCCGCTGCCCCATCCCACGAACACTGCGGCGACCCCCGCGTGTGCAATGCGGAGCGCCGCCTGCGCGCGGCCCGAGCCGGGAGCGCAGCAGGAGAAGGAGGGCGCGAGCGCGGCGGGAGGGACGCGCGGGGCGGTGGGGGGCGCGCGCCACGCCCACTCGCGCCCAGCCTCGAGGGTCGCAGGACCAATCAGCGTGTACAGGAGGAGCGGAGCCCTCTGCGGGACGCCTTCATTGGCCTGGCGCGCGCCGCCCAACTCAGGGACCGGCCCTGAGGCCAAGTCTGGAAACTCAGGCGGAGGTCTGTGGCGCACAGGTGGCGGAAAAGGGGGGGACTCGGGACCTGTCCGGGAAGCCGGTTCCCACGGAGCATCCACGGCGATCTGTTTGCTCAGGTTGCAGGTCCCTTCCTGAGCGCAACCCTCTGCTCAGCGCTAGCTGCGCAGCTCACTTCGGCCAGCAGCTATGCTACGCGTCCCGAGCAGCGCTGAGTGACAACGCCCAGACCAAATCTCACTCCCAGCGATCCTCTGGGGTGAAACTCACTGGGCTTTAAGAGTGGCCTCCAAATCCAAATTACAAGAATACAGGCGCTGATCTGGAAAGCGGGTGGAAAGCGGGCAGACAGGACTTGAATTTGGACACGGGAAATGTTGGGGATTGGATGAAAACCCTGAGCAAATTGCTACCTTGTCAATCCCTTTCTCTAAATAACACCCAACACAGACACCTCAACCCGACTTGACTTGCCCAATTTTCTCCTCTCCTCTCCTCTCCTCTCCTCTCCTCTCCTCTCCTCTCCTCTCCTCTCCTCTCCTCTCCTCTCCTCTCCTCTCCTCTCCTCTCCTCCCCTTTCTTTCCCTCCCCTTCTCTCCCCTTCCTCTCCCTCTCCCTTACCCTCACTCCCTTTCCCATCTCTCAATTTCCCTCCCTCCTCCCTCCCTCCCTTCCCCCCTCTTTCCATCTCCTCCCCCTCCTTCCCTCCTCCTTCCCTCTCTCCTCTTTCTCTTCCTTGAGAATTGTGTTTAATAACTCATGGATTTCTCAACCAGGGAACTACTGCTGCTCCTCCTCATCTGGTTCCAAGAGATAATGGGGAACTGGGGTGACCAAGGTAGACTGCGTGGATGCACCCTTTGGCTGGAAGCTCAGGACCAGCTTCCCCCTGGCCTCTGCCTGGTCTGTCTGCACCACCTGGCCTGTAGGACTGCCCCCCTCCGCCCCCCGCCCCCTCCCCGCCCCAAGACAGTGTGTCACTGACACCTTGGGCCCATACTATGTCTTCCTCAGTCCTCTTGAGCACTGTTTCTGGAACTATTTTAGGCCTCCTCTAAAACCCCCTTCCTCTATCCTTCCCCATAACATACTCTCTCCCAACATAAAAACATACTTTTTATATAGCATCTTCCTGTCTTGCCCCCAACTGCACCTTTTGGTGTTTTTTGATCATCAGCTTCAAAGCCTCGACATCTTTCTTAATCAGTTTATGCTCTAGCACATCTTGTGCAAACTTACAGCCAGGCTCGGAGTTCAAGTCCATGAAAATAATGTGTGCCTTTATATAATCTTTTGGCAAACAAGGAGATGCTGCTGTCTTGGGCTTCCCAGGGGGCTCAGCGTTTGGAATGTGTATTTTATGAACTAATCAAGGTGAACCTACCTGTTGCTCTTAGTATGTGGGCAGGTTACACCTGCTGATTAGATTATGCATTTAATGTCGGCATGTCAGGGTATTGACACCTGCTGGAACAAAACTTCCAGTTTTGGAAGGTCACTTGTGGGGCTGGAGAGATAGCTCAGCAGTTAAGTGCACTGACTGCTCTTCTAGAGGTCCTGAGTTTAATTGCCAGCAACCTCATGGTGGCTCACAACCATCTGTAATAGGATTCAATGCCCTCTTCTGGTGTAACTGAAGACAGCTACAGTGTACTCAAGACCAGCCTGAGATACAACAGGTCCTTTCTCAAAAGTAAAACAAGTAAAAGAAGAAGAAAAAAGGAGGAGGAAGAGGAGGAAGAGGAGGAGGAGGAGGAGGAGGAGGAGAAGAGGAAGAGGAAGAAGTTCATTACTATAAATCTAGTTTCCCTGATTGGGAAAAAATATTTAAGGCTGTGGTTTTAGTTAATAATAGAACTAAAGAAGCCTGGTTTAATGCACATCACCACAAAAATTAGTCAATTAATTTAGTATATAGTATACATTAAGGAAAACATTAGTATTTGGATTCTAAATAATGTCCAGACTAGACCTGGTATCTCTACCACTCAAGGGCAGAGATTGAAAGACCATCATGAGTTCAAAGCCAACTTGTACATGGTAAGATCTTGGCTAGCCAGGCTACATAAGAAGATGCTGTCTCAAAACTAAATCATAGAAACAAAAAACAAGAAGAGGAAAAGGAGACGAAGATGCTGCCTTGAAACTAAACCATACAAACAAAAACAAGAGGAATGAGGAAAAGAAGTTACCATTGTCATTGATCTATATATTATAGCAGTTCATAAAGCTAGAAGGGTAGTTGGGGATTTAGCTCAGTGGTAGAGCGCTTGCCTAGTAAGCGCAAGGCCCTGGGTTCGGTCCCCGGCTCCGAAAAAAAAAAAGAAAGAAAAAAAAAGCTAGAAGGGTAGACATGAAATCCATAGACTAATTTTAAATGTATTTTAGAATAAATAAAGATCATACATTTAAAACAGCAGATTGTCTTTTCTGTATTGGAATGATGGATGAGTTTTGTTTTATCCTTTATATTTTATTGTACTTTTTAATTAAAATATAGTATGGGGGAAGCTGATATGACAACTATCAACATCCCTTGCCCCTCAGGCATCAGAGAAGCTAAACATTCTAAATCCTTCAATTCTGTGCTTTATTTATAGCTTACCATCAATAATCATAATCATAATCATGATTGTAGAACAGCCGTATGATCAGTCCTTTCTCAACACCTCAACTGCCACTGGGACCCTCAACTTGTCTGATCAGAACTCTATAACAGCTTAACCCGTTCTCCCTAGTGGGCCACCCTCCTACCATCTCTTTCTGACTCCCTCTAACTGCCATACTGTCCCTGTGTGAGCCAGGCTTTTATGCTGACCTCCCACCGGCCCACATTCCCCAAGGCAGGATGGGCAGTCACCTACCTATGTCTAAGACATCACAGAATTGTGGAACACTCCTCTTCTTGTCCTCCCTGACAGCGAGTTCCTATCTCTGTTCCAAGATTCATTTCCGATGTCACCCCCTTAATCAAAACTACCAGGGGCAGAATTAGTCCCTGCTTCTCACTATGCTTTCAGCACGAGCACTTTATTTAGTCAATGATTGTTAATCCAGATCCTGCTATGTGCCAGGCAAAATGAAGGAGATATATATCGTATTTATTCTCCTGGAGCACGCCAAGAGAGAGACAGACTTTAAATCAAGTATTCACACAAACAAATACTTTCAGAGATAAGGATGATGAAACCACTCTATCTACAGAAAGAGGCCAGGTTTGCTCTGAACATGTGTCTGTCCCAGTTTGTAGTGAGTTGTGTTAGTGTATTTATTTATTGACACTTCTGTCTTTCGTCATGTGCTTCTGGGTACATCCATGTAGACAACAGGGCTTGGCTCACAGTGGGTGATCAGAGAAAATGTTAACATAAATAAGTGGGAGAAATAAAGTTTAAATACATATCCCAGATGCACCATACCTCATGTGTTAACACATTAGTGTCCATGGACCTCAGTTCTATGTTAACATTATCATCAGAGCCTTCCCTTGTGTTTCTACACTCTTAGTTCTCCCTGCATATATTCTCTGATATCTTCCTAATTTGAGTCATATTTAGGAGATAGAGGTGATGTATTATGTGTAGGTAGTCTAAAGGAAATTATTCTTTACTTTTTCTTCTGGTTTTTTTTTTCAAACAAATTTTACTTTCAACATAAAAAAATCGAAGGGTTGAAATTTGAAAATCGAAGAACAAATAAAAATAACCCCCCAAAAATTAATTGGACTTTGTCCATCTCAAGCCATTTTTCTTTTATAAACATTACCCCCGTTAAGAGAATGAAAAGGCAAATATAGATTTGGAGAAACTCCTTGCAAGTTACCCCTGACGTTGGCTTGGTAGCCAAGATGCAAAGAGCTCTAAGAACTCAACAACAAGAAACTAAGCAATCAATTATAGTAAATGGGTAAAAACATACAGATGCTAAGAGGCACAGCAAAGAAGTCTCAGTATCGTTAGTGAAATGCTAATTAAAACCACATGAGATACTCTACACACTTGTTAGCACAACTGTAGGAAAGACAGGAAAACTCAACAACCAATCACGCCAAGCGCTGATGAGTGACACTTACATGTCCCTTGTATGATTGCCACTATTGGTGGCTCTCCAAAAACTGACAGTAAGATCCTACTGTTGAAGACAACACCTACACAAACTCATTAAACACGAAGAAGCCTACGAAGCCCTGTTAGCACTACATATTAGTAGTACTCATGGTACTAGAAATCACTCTGCATAACGCCAAAGAATAAAAGTGAACACCAACTCAGCTAAAAATCCTTCGATGTAGACGAGTGAAAACCTCACTGGTTCAGTAGTGGCACAAAGTTTGTGGATGCAACCCATCAGTCTATGTGATTCAGGTTAAAGCCTGCTTCATGAGATGGAACCCATACCCAACACTGCTTGGGTGGCCAAGAACTAAATATGCCAGGGACCTAGGATAAAACCAAATAGATTAACTCAGCCAAAGGAACGTGGCAATAAAATGACCCCTAACTATACTCATAGATCAGCGATGCCTTACTCAGCCATCACCAGAGAAGCTTCCTCCCACAACAGATCGGAACAAATACAAATACTGTCTGTTCACAGCCAGACGATACTCGGAGACTGAAAGACGTTGGAACACTCAGCCTTGAAAGGGAAGTCTTCATCCAATCCCTCCCCTCAGGGTTGGTTCAGGGAACTCTTGGAAAGAAGAGGAGAAAAGAATGTAACAGCCAGAGAGGATGGAGGATACAAGAGAATCAAGGCCTTCTAGACCTAACAGGGCTGGCTTATGTATGAACTCACAGTCTGGTAGTTTGAATGGAAATGGCCGCCACAGACTCATAGGGAGTGGCATCATTTGAAAGGGTTAGAACACATGGCCTTATTGGAGTGGGTGTGGACTTGCAGGAGGAAGTGTGTCACTGGGGCTGAGTTGATGTTTCAGAGGCTCAAGCCAGGCCCAGTGGCTCACTCTTCCTTCCTGACACCTGCCTATCCAGATGTAGAGCTCTTGGCTCCTTCTCCAGTACCGTGTCTGTCTGCTTCTTCCCATGGGGATAATGGACTAAACCTATGAACCTGTAAGCCCACCCCAATTAAATGTTTTCCTTTATAAGAGTTGCCATGGTGACGGTGTCTTCTTCACAGCAGTAGGACAGTGACTAAGACATACAGAGACTGTGGCAGCATGCATATGTGGGCCTGCATTGGTCTGACAGACCGAATGGGGTCCTAAAGCTGAAAGGAAAAGTTGACAAAGGACAGCATTCCTAATCTAGAAGTTATCTCCAATTGGTAGCCACTTGTAAATGGAAATATTGTTTTCTCCGAGAGAGAGAGAGAGAGAGAGAGAGAGAGAGAGAGAGAGAGAGAGAGAAGAAGGAGGAGGAGGAGGAGGAGGAGGAGGGGAGAGGAGAGGAGAGGAGAGAGAGAAGGAGGGAGGGAGGGAGGGAGAGGAGGGGAGAGAGAGAGAGAGAGAGAGAGAGAGACCTAAAAAAGAAGGAAACGAAGAGTAGCAGAGATGCAAAATAAAGGCCTCAAAATGTCTCACGCTTACTGAGGCACTCTGGGTTCTGATAACCTAAGGTTACATGATGCTATTGTTCTGACCGTTATTATGGGTTTCACGTCACTGGCATAGAGGTAAACTTCGATTTACCTAATATATGAATGCATGAGTTAATTGCTTGAAAATTCCACTCAGTCTATGCTTATCTATTCACAGAGATATTACCAGTGCTTCCTGTGATGCTGCCTCACAGAGTAGATATGCAATAAATATCAGTTAGATGCATAAACAGATACAAATGAAGACAGAGTTAGGATTTTCCGGGAACAGAACAAAATGTTATATTCAGATTCAGTGTGTCCCCTTCAAAGTAGCTACTTTGGCACACTACATCTTTCATCCCAGAGACAGTGCTTCCATCTCAAAAAATATTCCCCTGCCCCTTTCTCCTTATTAAAATATTGCCCTTTCTTTAAGGGAAGTCGTTTCTCTTAAATAAATTATTTGCTTCCTTTTTTCCCTCAATAGGCAAACAATAAATTTAATGTGTATTAACATTTTGCTCATTTTTTTCTATGCAACAAGTCATGCCTAATGTATCTTCTTTATCTCTATCAAATATAAGAAGTTTATGGAATAGGCACAGAGTACGAATAAAAACTCCAGATTTTATGCAAAGCTTGAGAGATTCGGGCTCGGGAAAAAAAAATCATCTTATTTCCAGATGTATCAGTAAAAGTAATTTTCCTTTATTGGACACTGATGGTTGACATTAAGCTCTTGAAATATCATTAAAATATTTCTGCTCTAGCCAGTTTGCACAGTCAAGTAACTTTTAAAAAATCATTTACAGCTGAACTGCTGCAGTGCAATTTTTTACAGAAACTCAATTTTCTCCACCAGTTTTCTACTGGGAAACAGTGATCCTGGCGCTAGGCAGAGACCCACCTCAGATACCGTAAGGCCTTACTTTATATTTTGTTTCTCTCAGAGAACATTTTCTGCATAAGAACAATGTGCTGGTTAATTTTATGTCAACTTTACACAAGGTACAGTCTTCTTGGAAGTGGGGACCTCAATTGTAAAATAACTCCATTAGATAGGCAGGAAGGAAGGCTGTAGAGAGTTTCTTGATTAGTGATTGATAAGGGAGGACCCAGCACACTGTGGGCAGTGCCACCCCTGGGAAGGTGATCCTGAGTTATATAAGAAAGCACACTGGAGGCTGAAGAGATGGAGAGATGAACAGTGGTGAAGAGCACCGACTGTTCTTCCAGAGGTCCTGAGTTCAATTCCCAACAACCACGTAATGTTTCACAACCATCTGTAATGGGTCTGATGCCCTCTTCTCTCTCTCTCTCTCTCTCTCTCTCTCTCTCTCTCTCTCTCTCTCTCTCTCTCTCTCTGTGTGTGTGTGTGTGTGTGTGTGTACTTTTTTAAAGGAAGCAGACTGAGAAAGCTAAAAGAAGCAAGCCAGTAGAGCTACATTTCTTCAGGGTCTCTGACTCTATTCCTGCCATGTTTCTGAGTTGAGCTCCTGCCCTGACTTCCCTCCGTGACTGCCTGTAAGTTGTAAGCGGAAATAAACCCTTTCATCCCCATGTTACCTTTTAGTCTATATTTTATCATGGCAACAGAAAACAAACTTGAACACACAGACTCCTTCCTTCATGTGCTTTCCCTTGTAATTCTTCACATAAATACACATTTCCTAGTAAACATTGACAATAAAAATATTTGGGAGGAAGGGGAGAAAAGTGGAAAGATGTGGCTAGACATATGTAAACTAAACAGGGCATTGCAAAGAAAGACTGCAGAGAAGCCTAAAAGCACCTACCTTTATTTTTCCAAGTCTTCTCTGTACTGGAGATAATGAAGGATTGGTTGAATTACCCCTCAATCTTTCCCCTTTACCCAAAACCAAGGAGAGTAAAGTAGGCAAAATTTCATGACATTAGATTCCTGTCATCCCATCATCACTGATGCCTACAATTCCACCAGAAAAAAATATCCTTGATCAGAGAACAGAGAGACAATAGTGTGGTTCAAATGTGCTCCCCACATACAAAGTACATGATAAAAATAATCTCTCTAGTGTAATAGAACTAATCCTTAATTCTTAAAAATTGGGGTTCTTCAGAATGTGGCCAGACCACCTGTGCTCTAACCCTCATAGAATGAGTCTGCTATAAAGGGAGAGCATCGTGTCTCCTTTCCTACTTCCTGTACCAGCCTTTCTGCCTTTGTCACATTTGCATGGGATGACACAATTTGAAGACTTTCACCAGACACCAACTTCTTCATCTTGGACTTTCTAGCACCTAAACTTTAAAAAAGAAAGAAATCTCTGTTCATTCTACTTAGTCTCGGGTTGTCTGCTATAAATGCATAAAGCAGTATAAGACCGAGTACCTTGGGCTGACAATTAATCTTTGCTGCTGAAATTAGTGAAGATTGATTGGGGCAAACTGCTGGCTATAGAGTGCCAAGATAGGATCACCCAGTATGGAGTTGGTTAGGTGGGTTCAATAAAGTAAGATAGTTTTTGAGACTTATATATAAAGCTTCGCTCCTCTATATTTGTGTCCAGAATGAACATTGTAAAGCAATCATGTCTTGGTCTCAGCCCCTTCTTAGTGTATGGCTTCTTATAACTACCACCAACAAATGAAACAAGAAAAGACAATTTTCAACATAAATTATATGAGTGGCAAGCTTAGCACTCTGTGAGTGAGTATAAGACAGAAGCTGGACTGGCGAGATGACCCAGTGAATAAAGGCACTTACTGCCAAGTCTGATGGCCTGGGTTATCAGAAGCCATGGGAGGGGGTAGAGAATGAACCCCAGTGGTTGTATTCTAACCCCCATATGTGTTCGTGTTTGTGCTGAAAAGATGGCTCAGGGGTTAAGAATGCTTGCTTCCCTTCCTCAAGACTCAGTGTCAGTTCCTAGAAACTGTCAGAGGGCTCCCAGTTACTTATAACTCACTCCAGGTGAACTACATGGGCACTTAAATATATGCAGCATTCACTCACACAGACACAAACACATAAGCATAAATGAAATAATTTTTTAAATATTCTTTTTTAAATCACAGAAGTTAAACATTCATAGTGCCAAAATATTCTGTACAGTGTGCTGCGGGGAAAGTCACCAAGTAATGTCACCTGTTTGTATACTCTGCCTCTACAATACTGACAGCCGGAAGTGATATGATCACTGGTTCAATAGCGGCATAGCTGTTATGGGGGCAACTGATTTCTTTCTGATCAGAGTTGAAGCCTGCTCAGCAGGAAGAACTCTTGTCTGGTATGTAAGCCTGGTCAAAAGACCACAGCTATGGTGGTACAGGCTGAATGGAGGAATCTATTATGGTTGTTTCATTAAATTGGCATGTTTTCAAAATGCCTTCTAAATATTTTTGTGTATAATGATATACTAAACGGGCTCTCTCAGCCTTGGTGAGTGGCTGGCAGCTAGTACAGAGACTCAAGACTGATCAAAGTGCTAAGAATAAGTAACTCTTGACTGCTCAGAAATAGCTACATCACCCCTTTCAAGATCTGGGGGGCGTCGTGGAGGGCGAGAGAGAATGTAAGAGACAGAAAGTGGAACTCAGTACTGGGCAATGACATCTTCTAGATATAATGTGACTGTTATGATCATGATCTCACGGAAGCAGTGTTTACCTACAAAAAACCTATACAAGAACAGGCCTACAGCAATCTGTCTTGGGTGGTGGAGAGGCTAGTATCCTCCTTGAACGGTTATTGATAGTTAATGGAGAGGTGGGGTCATTTCACTGATAAGTTGCCCAAACTAAATAACCTGGTATCTCTGCTTATGTCAGCAACACTGGTTCAACTCTGGGCCCCCAAACAAAAGACATGAGCTAGGAGTTAGGGGCCAGTTGGATAGAAGAAGGGGCTCGTCAGAAGATGAAAGGGAACAAGAGTTAAAAAAGTGAATCTGAATTCTTTAAGTACTTGTACAGAATTTTTTTAAAAACACGTTGTATTCGTGTGTGAAATTATTAAAAAGAAACAGACGCTATGGTAATTACACTATCATGCAAGTGACTAACTATGGGTTGGTTGAAGAAAGGGGGAAAAAAACCAAACTGGACTCAAAATCAACTTTTTTCTCCTCATCAAGCCCAAGACTCACTGCATTCTTCACTCGCACAGTTTCTTTAGCTCTCGTGGAAGTAATTTTGTGTTTAACGTGGTGTATTTCGTGGGGGATGGGCTTTAAGAGCCCCATCCCAACAGACATCCGTCCCAATCTCAAGAGCTGAAACTCGCATAGTTCCATGACCTTGGATACACCAATGCTGGGATCAATAGTGCTTTTCTCTACTGGGTTAAAAAACGAAGGAATCCAAGAGCCCAGATCTTCGCTGGGAAAAATACGCGCTCTTGGAAACAAGACTACTTGCTTTCCAAGGATGCTTTAAAGTTTCATCTTGTGGTGCTTTCTAATCTATGAGTAATGTCGCAAGCTACCATTCCAGTTTGCCTGGTATTGCTATTATAAAACACTAACCAAAAGCAACTGGGGCATGAAAGGGTTTATTTCGTTCGCACCCTACAATCTATCGTGAAGTGCTGGCAGGAACCTGGAGACAGGAACTGAAACAGAGTCGATGCAGCAGTGCTCTTACTGGCTTGTTTTCCATAGCTAATTCAGTTTGCTTTCTTATATACACCTGACTAGGGGTATCACCACCCATTGCTGGCCTGAGCCCTCCTATGTCAGTTGTGAATCAAGAAATGCCCCAATAGACTTACTTATCTTTGGGCTAATCCAATGGAGGAATCTTCTCAATCAAGGTTCCCTCTTCCCAGAGTATCGTAGCTTATATCAAGGTGACAGGAAGTCAAAACAACAACAACAACAACAAATAAACAAACGAAAAACACTCCTAACCCACATAGTTACCCATTCCAGTCAGTCTGTGCTTTACAAAACCTGCCTTGAAACCACCAAGTCCAGGCTCTAAAATGCTCATACTTTGTGAAAAAACTGTGACGAGAACCCAAAAGAGAACAGTGGTTATATAATTCAGTGTTCGCAAGCACAGGAAAGTCAGCTACTAACATTTATGATTTAAAAATGGGCAGTAGGGTAGGATGTGGGTGTTCTCTGAAGAAAAGACATTTGACTAGGTCCATAGGCACAGTTAATTGTCCGTGTTACATCTAGAATTGGAAAGTCTAGGACAAAGTGAGGGGAGCTGCCAGAGACTTGGTTTCCCAAGTTGGGCATCCACATCTGCTTGTTTTGTTCTTTAATTTCCCAATTTGAAGATGGTGAGGCTAAAATCATATCCAGGAGGTACTCTTCACATTGCAGTTCGTCTACTCAGTTCAACTTTTCTTGTCCATAGGCTTCTTCTGAAGGCAAGTCTGCTTAACTTGATGTTTCTCAGGGGATGAACTTTAGAGAGCACAGTTCTACCAGACATGCATCCCAATGCTAAGACTGAAACCAATATAATTCCATACTCTTATATTAATCAATTCCGGGACCATACTTTTCTCTCCCATGCTAAACAGGACAGAACCAATAGGCATTTACTTGTTCATAGGTTTTTCTAGTGGTCATTAGAGTGCATAACAGTATATAATCTTACATTTAATACTCTATGCTGTACCTGGCCATAACATTCTATTTCTTCTCCCTTTTCCCACCAAGGGATTACAGGATGCTTAAAAAGGCTTCTATAGCTCTCTGGCATGTATTGCTTCTCAGTACCTTCTATGTAGTGTCTTAGTCAGGGTTTCTATTCCTGTACAAACATCATGACCAAGAAGCAAGTTGGGGAGGAAAGGGTTTATTCAGCTTACACATTCACGTTGCTGTTCATCACCAAAGGAAGTCAGGACTGGAACTCACACAGGGCAAGAAGCAGGAGCTGATGCAGAGGCCATGGAGACATGTTACTTACTGGCTTGCTTCCCCTGACTTGCTCAGCTTGATTTCATATAGAACCTAAGACCACCAGCCTAGGGATGACACAATGTAAAATGGACTCCCCCCCCCCCATTGATCACTAGTTGAGAAAATGCCTTACAGCTGGATCTCATAGAGAGGCATTTCCTCAACTGAGGCTCCTTTCTCTGTGATAACTCCAGCTTGTGTCAACTTGACACACAAAAGCAGCCAGTACAGTAGGGTATAGATCTCGTTTTTTGGAAAGGCCTCGGATGGCACAGGTTTCTAGAGTCCAGCTTCCGGGATCCCAGCAGCAAGTCATTTCTCTTTTGTCCTTGGACCTAGGCAAAATCCTGCCAATCTAACACAAAGGTGTCTCTTTGCCACTATTATCTCTGACCAATAGAGAGGATGGATGCTATGAAAATAAGCAGAATAATCAAATTTGGAAGTAATAAAGTTTCCTGAAATTCTGTGCAACTAGCAGTAAATTTTGCTGACATCACAGGTTCGTTTACTAACTATGAATCAAACCAAATTTATCTACTATACACTCGAAAAATAATGAGCAACAGAAAAGTATAGTTGATATCATCATGTCTTATAAAGCTTTCAGCCTAGCGAGGGGCAAAATCATTGATCAAATATCCTAACAAGTAAACATGAAATATGAGAGTGTTGACATGGGGAATTTGGAAGTTCTCAGAAGGTATGCTCAAGAGATTAAACACCTAACTTATTTTACTATAGAATACACTCATGCAAAAGGTATTTATAACAAGCCATTAAGCAACTCATTAGATGGGCGCTAGTGGAATTCTGCTTCCAGAGGAGATGGAGTAGCTAGGATCAAATTTACCCCTTGAACTATGACTGCTGAAAGCCAGACAATATTTATAAGACACTGAAGATCAGACTTCAAAAGACATAATTCTGATGGACAGAAAACATTAAACAATATTCCTGTTGGATCTCTCACCGACAGAAACAAAAGCTACAAATAGTGGGGAAGAGAGAAATTCAATAGGATTCACGTGAACACGAGGAGGACAGGAACTCGATCTCTTGTCTCACTTACGTAGGTATGTTAGGGTGGGACCTTTTAAAGTAAAGCCACCCCTGCAGATGTCTTCTTTCTTTCTGCCTTTAATACCATTCTTTCCCTGGACTTCCCGCAGGAGGAGACGTTTCCATTTATAAAACCTTTGGCACACCTAACAAACGTGAGGACCATGACTGTAGTGGATTACCCTGCTGCTGCTTGTATTCCAGTGCTAGTATTGGGCCTCCAAGACTGGTTACCTCCGAGATGAGAGAGTCCGCGGGTAGACACTAGCTAAGTCACCCTGCCTTCACATTATTTCTGATTGGTAAATAAAGATGACAATAAAGAAGCTGCAGGAGATGCCACCATGGGGTTAGGTAAGTCATAAAAACATGACCCGGAGGCCTGGCCAAAGTTAAGGGCAGCCCAGATGTAGGATTGTCATACAGGTGAAGGCAGGTGCAAGATAGAACGAGGCCTGTCATTGGACGAGAAGGAAGGATGGGTGGGACAAAAGTTTGAGGGAAGAGGAGGAGACGGAGGAGAAGCTGCTGAGAACGCGGAGGCTGACGTTAAGATTCCACGCTGGGGGTTGGGGATTTAGCTCAGTGGTAGAGCGCTTGCCTAGCAAGCGCAAGGCCCTGGCTTCGGTCCTCAGCTCCGGAAAAAAAAAAAAGATTCCACTCTGTGTATTTACAGGTTATTATGAATATTCTTAAGGGATGGATATGTATAGAGCTTTGTATGTTTAGGTGGGCCATTATATTTTATCATTTGGATCAGGTTATTGTGTTGTGTGTTCTTTCTTGTGGCGATTTGAGTTTGGGAGTGTGTGTGGCAGCAGAGAATCTGGGCTGCAACGGAATTGGGATGTGTGTTACCAGATATCTTGGGGCACTGCGGTGCCAGATCTAGTCGGGGGGAAAATACAGCCCTTTATTTTTTATAATTTTACAACGACACCCAGATAAAACATATAAGTAAAAATCCAGGGTTATCTATAGGAAAGCCGGTTCTAATAGCACAGAGGTTGAAAAGCGTGACCTCCTTCAGATACAAAATGCATCCATGTCAAAGGTTTCCTTCAGCTCATTAGTTAGTAAGGAAACAATATATTTTTAATGTAGCGCAAGGAGTAGTAGTAATAATAGCAACAGCGGTGTCTGCAACTTAATAATAAAAACATGTCAGGATAGGGTTGGTGGGAATAAAACTGGCTCATAAAGAATAAACCATCTACTATAAACTTATGACTATCTCCTAGTGTGCATCCATCATTTACAGGGGTTTTTACTTTAACTTTCAGTTCACGTTGTTTTATTTTATGTGTTTTATTTTATAAACATGTAGGATGTCTTGCCTACATGTATGTGCATGCACCGTGTGTATACCTGTGCCCACAAAGGCCATGCTAATTCCCTGGAACAGGAGTTTCATTTAAGAGCCATCATGTGGGTGCTGAGACCTGAATCTGACAAAATTCTATAACCTGGCCTGTTGCAAAGAGATCCATGTCAACCAGTAGAATTTTGTCAGAGAAAGACTTAAATAATTTATGCCAAGGGGCTAGAGAGCTGGCTCAGCCCTTAAGAGCACAGGGTAGTCCTCCATGGGACCTGTGTGATGTTTTGGGGGAAGGGGATATGGATCAGATCTGAGTGAGGGAAAATTGGGGATATTGACACAATCTAGCCTTCCTGCCAGAGAGTGACTAGCTTCTTCACTCACTAAGTCTCCAACTGGTTGGGACAAGGTGCCATGGAACAGGCAACTTTTCTCAGTAATTGGAAGAGCAGGTAAGAGGCCATGAGCTTGTGGCTGAACATGTTTGAAAAGTCATTATTTGAGAAGGATATATAGAAAGGACACTATGTCACACAAACACAGTAACAAAGCAAATTTTTTTTTTACAAACTTTAGGTCCTGAAATAAAACCAGCTGTCTTGGGCCATGGGGGGTTATGGGGCTGTGGTTATAAAAAGCATTAACAAAAATTTTTTAAGCATAATGAAGCCTCCAGAAACTGAACTAGCAATTCTTAGTCTGCGTTCAGTACAGCAATTACAGTGTAGCAGACAAGAGGCTTGGCAGGTCAACCCCTGTCTCCACCTGCTTTGGACTTATTCCCCTGACAATCCATACAGAAATGGAGGGACTGAACAAGGCTAGCTGGTGATGGATTGTCTCTGCTTCCCTTGGCTTTAGCGGAGGCATCCGAGTGGAGGGGTGGAACTGTCATCACTTAGAGGACACTGCCACTGCTGCGACCTACAACCCGTGAGCTCTGTGAGGCTGCTTGTCTCAAAGGGCACTGGAAGGCCTAAGAACTAATGTTGGTCTGACCTCATCCTGCCCCTCATTCTCTCACAAACCAAGCCACAAAGCTGTAATTCTCCTTTGTGGGGCAAGCCATACAAACTCTACAACACTGTCCCCCCAAGCAAGTCATAAAACCCATAAAAGACACTACCATAACTTTCCCTGCCCCTCTGTGTCAGAGCAGGCTTTAGCCTCTCACTCTAGAAGGGGGGCTTGCTTCACACCAGGAAGCCAAGCAGAATCTGGCCAGCCAGGCCTTGCCAGTTCCCCTCTGGGCCTACCCTTTAGTTAAGTGCAGCTGTTTGTTCTTTACTAAATCTAAGAATAAAAGTAGCCGGGCTTCCCTGGGTCTTTGAATCATCATGCTGAGGGCCTTGTGGCACAGAGCACTTTCATTAAACAAATGTGTCCTGCTTTTTTTTTTTTTTTGCTGTCCGACATTTTTGGTAAAGGTTCGAGCCATGGTCCTCAGGATGGTGAGTCAAGCTGTCGCTGTCATGACTGACCCTCCTACAGCTTCCTCCCTCCTTAGGGGAGGAGAAACAGGTAGAAGACCTCAGGCAGACTGCCTTTGTGATTGGGTTCACCAGCCACCCACCTACTGTCACCACGGCCTGAACGGACTTGTTCAAGGAAAACTACTACGTTCTGTCTTTTCATAGAAATGTCAACAAAAGAGAATACATCTCAAAACCATGCAGGAATGGGCCTTGTTATCTATTCTTTTCACTCATTATGATTTGTTCTTATAGCAAAAGATACGTTTCAGTTTGGTGGCCGGTTTGAAACCTTCTTGTCACCTACATTCTGTTTTTCACTACAGGGATGCCTGCTCAAATTTTAGAAAGATAATAGTTTCCTTAATTTTCTTGCCTTTTCTTTTCCATCTTTCATCTAACTCTGCATTTTCATTTGCATACATTTCGTCACATTAATTTTCCAATCATTGTAACAACCTAAAAGTTTCTGCTGACCTGTTTTCATTATCAAGAGTCCTTTGTCTTCTGATTTCCTGGACCCTGTTCCTGTTAACTGAATGTAATTGCCCTGATTGTCTAAATACAGTTATACATGGAGCTCTTTGTAAAGATCACATATTTGTGCTAATACGACAGCTTCCTCTGCCCCAGATACTGCCCATCTAGTTCTTCCAAAGGGTTAACATTTAAGCACAGGCAGCTAGCTCACTGGAAAAAAAAATCTGTATTCTAAATCGGTTATCAGAAGCCTAACACACGTTTGTCTTTGTGTTAGCAGCCACAAATGAAAGAACAGAAACTTTTTTTCTCTCATGTTGTGGAGGATGAAAGTCTGAAATGAATGTATCCTTCGAGAGGACTTTGAGGGTGAGTTCCTTCTTAGATATCTTGGTTATTCCTCCACTGGTAGGACCACATTCTGATCCTGTCCTTGGTGTTACACAGTGCCCTTCCTGTATGTCTTATTGTCTCCTCTGTTTTCTCTTCAGGGCAGTAGTCATTGACTAAAGCCCAACTTAAGCCAGTATGGTCTCATTATAACTCATTATGAACTGTGTTCAAGAGACATCACACTCTGAAATATCAGAGGCCAAGACTCCAACTTATGTGTGAGGGGACACAATTCAATCTGTTCTGTATATCTCCCTCTTATCTGTCCTGAATCATAGGATCAGAGACTTCACTAAACACATCCGACTCCCATAGTTCTCTTATGTCAGACCCAGCCGTTTACCATTCACAGTGTCCCGTTTTTAAGAATCAAATGTTTCAGCAAATATATTCAACCAAAGTAAGAGCTCTCATACTTGTTCATTAGAGCACTTCGCTTTTGAGGACTCACTTGTGGTTGATGGGGGATATTAAAGCCTTTCCTCATGTTCTACCCCCCTGATTCCAATGTTCTTAACATCTCTCTGCTTAAGTCCATCTCATAGGGGTTATGGGATGAAGAGGCTCCCTACTCTGTCTCTTTTGTGCCTAAGTTGAGACTCAAAAGGAAAACCAGAGCACAGGAATAACTTTTAATCGCTCCCCAAAGTTCATTTAATTCCCTATCCCTTGCTTTCTCACATAGACACATGGGTACCATATGTTCCTTTGATGGTAGTCCTGAGCACTCTAAGCCAGGAATTGCACGTGTGTGGTGACCTCACATGGGTTTGCTCCCCTTTTCTCCTGCTATAATTAATATGTAGGTATTGTCAGGAAGGGAGAGTCCCATGTCTTCCAGCAAGATTTCCTCTATTTTTTTTCCAGTAAGCGCTGGCCTGGCTAAATGCTTGCCTGTATTTCTTCTGCAGATGTCACACCTTGTACCAGCAACCCCCACCAAGATGAGAAAAACCCTACAGACATCTGTTCCTTTTGAGCAAATGCCACCCCGAGATGGGTTTTAGCCTTACTGTGAAATAAAGCTAAGTCCATGCCTTATTCAGTGAAGGGCACAAAGAACTTTCTCCTCAAAGGTAAATAAATGACTTAAAATAGAGGGGTGGCAAAGTTTTGCATTTTTCCCACCGTCTGCATCTTATCAAAGGCAGGTTGCCTATTGCTATGTCAGGAACAGCTGATGGTGTGCATTAGTTAATTTAGTGGAGAAAAAAAAATAAGGAGAACTAATAAGTGTTTTCGTTGACAGACAGGAGCCTTTCCCTACAACACAGTGAAAAGGCCTGGAAAGATGTAGGATTTTTTTTGTTCCCCTCTGTATTTCTTTACTCTTTGCCTGGGGCAGTGCAGCCCGGGTCTTTGAACAAGGTCAGGTGCATTGTGTGTGCCCACAATTTGAAAAGCGTTGAAAGATTCCTGGAGGGGGTGTATCTCCAGTAACAAATGGCTTTGTGGGGGAGGAGACAGGGAGACAGGACCCCACACAGGCTGTCTCTTTATTTCCCAAAGGTTGAGGCCCTAGAGGCTCTTAACAAGCTAGGGTGAGTTAACACCTGTTTCTAGCAAGAATTTACTCAGGCCTTCTGGTCACAGGTAGCTGACTTCCTGATGGGCAGGGCTGGAGGCCCCTTTCAGGGGGGAATTTTTGTCTCAGCATATCGACAGGAAAATGAACTGTAGACAGCCCTACAGTGTCTTAAGGCCATTTGGCACTTGTTCTCAGAACACAAAGAAATGAAAAATAACCCCTAAAAGCGTACACATCTGTATGTTGTACATAGCTTCTCACTCATATTTTGTCAACTTTGAACATTCAGACTTTTTTTTTTATTAACCAGCACAGTGTATTTGAATGATTTAGGAAATGGCAGGGTGTTACAAATATAAAATTAAAGAAAATATAGGATAAATTGGTCTGATCAAGAATATTTATAATGAGCCTTACTGCTGCTAAAGAATATGTCATTTGAGACACACTTTAATGACAAGCTCTGGTCCCTGTGTCTGAGCAGCCAAAGGCTGTTTAGACAATGGAACACGCACACATAGTCGAATGAACTGACATGCACCAAACTGTAAAAGGCATCCCGAGTATTAATGGAAGGCTTTCATCCTCAGGCATCGATGAGCAGAGGAAGAAATGCGAGCTGCTGCAGGGATTTTACAAGGAGTCTGCATGTGGTTGCCGGGTACATAGATCTTACTCTTGGGCTTGGGATGTATCATTCATTTACCTTTTTCAAATTTCAAGACTTGTAGAATGGTCAGCCAGTTGACCTTACTGATCTGCGCATGTAGAAATGTTTGAATAAAAACTCCTGCAGGGAGCCTGTGTCTATGGAGACCAATTGGCTGATTAGAATTTCCGTACTGTGGAGAAATTGAGATGTTGCTGGTCTAAAAGACGGGTTACCTTATTTTTGGTTAGTTCAAGCCCTTGTCCACTTAGGTGTCAGAACTAGCATACTGTGACCAATAGGAAAAGGCACCTTTTAGAATCTCTTAGCTTATAAGACCACCAGCTTCCACCAAACCAAAAGCTAAGAATAGCTCCCCTCTAATACCCTCTCTGACATAGCCACCAATGTATTTTAAACTTGCCTTGATTTATTATTTTTTGTTCTATAAAATTATAAAAACTTAATGAAATTGTTTCCACTTTGGAACGTATGATTTGGGGTGATCCAAATCTGTGTTTCCAGGCCATAGTCACACAGAATGGCTCCCTTTAAGATGAGAGCTGTGTTTTTGGTGTTTTGTTTTGTTTTGTTTTGTTTTGTTTTGTTTGTTTTTTTGCATTGACAGATTTTTTTGACGTGCTCACCTTGGGCAGCTATCTGCTGCTGAGGAGCAGGACACAGCAGCCAGAAGAACAGATAGGCTGTCCATCTGCTTACAGAATGTTTCTACTCTCTCAGAGAAGGCTGTGTTTGTCAGAACAACAGACACAGGCACCAGAACTGTACATAGACGACCCACCCATGGACGTCCTCCACTCTCTCAGTGTCCTACACACACTAGTTGCAATTCTCCCTCCCCTCCTCATCACCATGTCTCAATCCCCCCAACTCTGACAAAGATCCCTGCTGAATCAATGGCTACACTAGCCACCAGAAACCAATCCCCCAACTCAGAAAGACACTCGCTACTAGCCACCAGAACCCCAGGCCACAATGACCAGAAAACCAGAAAGGAGACAGAAACCAAGCAACAAAATACCCATCAACAAAGACAAACTCAGAAATTGGCACCTAGACTCATAACCACTCCAAACCCGAATCCCTAGAGGCCAGCATATGAACACAATCAACAACAGCCAGGACAATATATCCCCACTGGAACCCAGAAAGTGCCGAAACTTCAGACACAGCTGATGCACAAGAAAACAATCTTTTTTATTGGATATTTTTTATTAACATTACAAATGGTATCCCTTTTCCCGGTTTCCCATCTATAAACTCTCTATCCTCTCTCCCAAGCCAACTTTATAAAGATGATAGAGGTCCTTAATGAAGAAATCAATAAATCCCTTAAAGAATGTCGAGAAAGCCAAGAAACAAACAGTTGAAGGAAACAAATAAAACTCTTCAAGAACTGAAAATGGAAATAGAAGTAAAAAAGAAAATACAAACTGAGGGAATTCTGGAAATGGAAAATCTAGGTAAAGGAAAAGCAACTATCCCCCAACAGATAAAAGAGAGCATCTCAGGTGTTGAACATATAATAGGAGAAATAAATACATCAGTCAAAGAAAATGCTAAATCTAAAAAATCCCTGACACAATACATAGAGAAAATATGGGACACTATGAAAAGATCAAACCTAAGAATGATGTGAATCATAGGAGAAGATTTCCAGTTCAAAGGCCTAAAAAATATCTTCAACAAAATCATAGAAGAAAACTTTCCTAAACTTAAGAGTTCTTTACAGACCTTGAAAAAACAATACTCAACTCCATATGGAAATGCAAACAAAAACAGGATAACTAAACTAATCCTGAACAATAAAAAGAATTTCTGGAGATATTACCATTTCTGATTTCAAACCATACTACCGAGCTGTAGTAACAAAAAACATATAGTATTGCCATAAAAAACAGAAAGGTTGATCAGTGAAATCTTATCAAAGAAACAGTTGTAAATCCACGTACCTACGGGCACCCAATTTTTTTTTTTTTATAAAGAAGCCTGAAATATACACTGGAAAAACGAAAGCATCTTCAACAAATGGTGGTGGTCTCACTGGATGTCTGCATGTAGAAGAATAGATCTACATCACCTTGCACAAAACTCAAGTCCAAGTACATCGAAGGCATCAACAGTAAAGCAGACACACTACTGACAGTAGAGAAAGTAGAGAATAGCCTTGAGTCATTGGCCCAGGAGACAGCTTCCTGTACAGAACACCAATAGCATAGCACCCCCCACTCGCCATGTTTTCTGATGGACTCTAGTCTTGTTTTTTTGTTTGTTTGTTTGTTTGTTTACCTAAAACCAAATGGAAATGGCCGGAGAGCTCCAGGGAACCTAGGTGCCCTGGCTTCTGCTGAGTGCGGTATGACTATTCTAGCAGGTGTTCCCGGAGAGAAAGGCAATGGCGTCTAGTAGTAACTGGCTGTCCGGAGTGAATGTCGTTCTTGTGATGGCGTACGGGAGCCTGGTATTCGTACTGCTGTTTATTTTTGTGAAGAAACAAATCATGCGCTTTGCATTGAAATCTAGTAGGGGACCTCATGCCCCTGTGGGACACAATGCCCCGAAGGACTTAAAAGAGGAGATCGATATTCAGCTATCCAGAGTTCAGGATATCAAGTATGAAGCGCAGCTCCTTGCAGATGATGATACCAGACTACTACAGCTGAAAACCCAGGGGGATCAAAGTTACTACAACTATCTGTACAGGATGAAAGCTCTAGATGCCATCCGTGCCTCTGAGATCCCATTTCACGCTGAAGGCCGGCACCTCTGTTCTTTAATGGGTAAGAATTACTACTTGCTAGATCTGCGGAACACTAGCACTCCTTTTAAGGGTGTTCCAAAGACCCTCACTGATACCCTCCTGGACGGATATGAGACAGCTCGCAATGGGACAGGGGTCTTTGGCCAGAGCGAGTACTTGTGTTATCAGGAGGCCTTGAGTGAGCTGGTCACTGTGGTCAAAGCACGAATTGAGCGCTCTCAGAGTCAACACCAGTCAGCAGCTAAAGACCTAACTGAGTCGTCTGAAATGTCGCCAAAAACCATTCAGGTCACGTATCTGTCCTCCAGTCAGAAGAGCAAACGCCCTAAGCACTTCCTCGAACTGAAGAGCTTTAAAGACAACTACAGCACACTGGAGAGCTCTCTGTGACGGAGCTGCCCACAAGCCAGCTGCCTGGCGCTCAGGATATCTGGTTCAGCAGACCCAGACTATTTGGCCAAAGCATTCTGACAGAGCAGTGTCTAAAAGGTCATTCCCAACCCTTTCTTATATTGGCTAAGACCTCAGTCTCTCCCAGGAGCAATTCTTCTGGGTTTGAATTCAAATGTCATTCTTAACATATCTGTTGAAGCTTCCCTGAAAATCGTTGCTTGATTTTGGCTGTCATTCACCTACCCTACTCAACGCTGTTTAGTCCTAAAGTTGTAAATTGGGGTGAGGTGCCTTCCATGTCTACCCCGTTGCACTCGACTGAATAGAAATATTGGGGTTTGGAATATCTCGGATTTGATTGGTGGAAAAGTCTGTCAGGGACCTCATGGGGAAAGGCGATTGAGAAAGTGGGTAGGATGTCCTCTGGAATTTTGGTGCTCCATCTAAACCAGGTGTATTGTGACATGAACATGACTTTCCGAAGGTGGAAGGCTCTGTCCCCACCTTCACCCACTACTTATGACAAGTTCTGGCACTTGGCATAACCTATGCCGAGATGGTGAGGCAATGTGAAGAAGTGGTTTCCTCGAATGTCAGTGTATTAGTCTCAGTTTACAAAGTACTTAATAAAACTAACTGCTATTTAAAAAAAAAAAGAATGGGGTATGGATCTAAAGAACATTCTCAATAAAGGAATCTCAAATGGCTAAGTGCACGGAGCCGTATTGGATTTGGGCCTAGCCGCTTTTTGACTGCATGGCTCAAAGTGGCTAGGTGACTTTGGGCTGCTTGGCCACAGATATTCACCCCTAAGATGACTGCCATAAGTCTTAAGATTGTTGAATGAAAGCCTCTCCCATGAATTTACGGCACAGGAAGATAACATTCAAGGGATGCCTCAGCTCCCTTAGAAGATACCTGTTACCTCCTGAATCAACACCCAGTGTCTCCACCGCCTGACCTCATCGTCTACTGCCTGACCTCTTTGCCTCCAGCTATCACTGCCTGTATCTGCACCTCCCCCTCCTCTGTGTTTCACAAAGGACACTCCCCCTACCTGAAAGCCTTAAAAGCTGTAACATTCACCCCAATAAACGAGACCTTGACAAAAGAACTTTTGCTTGGTCTCCTTCTCTTCACCCCCATTTTGGCCCACAGGTAGAAAGCCTCTTTGGGACCCTGAATAACTGGGTCCCCGCTGGCAGGGACAAGTGGCGCCCGAACACAGGGACCCCGAAGCAAGGCCGACTACAGGACGACGGAGATAAGAGAGCTGCAGTGGGAATCGAGGACTCTTCAGGCCCTATCGCTCGTGCGTCGTTGAAGAGGGAGGTAAGGACCGGTTGAATAATTGTCGTCTAATTGCCATGGGGAAGGTATGGATTTAGGAGGCTTCTTTCATAGGAGAGATCAAGCGCTCACTCAGGGAGAGAGGATTAAGAGTTAAGAAAAAGGATTTAGGACCCAACCGCCTGGTCAGGTGGGCACTCCTGAGGCTGCAGAGCGGAAGAGACCACCAACACTGCTCACCCCTGCCCACATCCCTGGCCCAAGAGGAAACTGTATAAGGCCTCTGGGCTCCCGTGGGGGAGGGCCCAGGAGCGGCAGGACCCCTGCCGGAGACACCGCCGGACCCTGAAGGAAACAGACCGGATAAACAGTTCTCTGCACCCAAATCCCGTGGGAGGGAGAGCTAAACCTTCAGAGAGGCAGACAGGCCTGGGAAACCAGAAGAGACTGCTCCCTGCACACACATCTCGGACGCCAGAGGAAAAAGCCAAAGACCATCTGGAACCCAGGTGCACTGAAGCTCCCGGAAGGAGCGGCACAGGTCTTCCTGGTTGCTGCCGCTGCAGAGAGCCCCTGGGCAGCACCCCACGAGCAAACCTGAGCCTCGGGACCACAGGTAAGACCAAATTTTCTGCTGCAAGAAAGCTGCCTGGTGAACTCAAGACACAGGCCCACAGGAACAGCTGAAGACCTGTAGAGAGGAAAAACTACACGCCCGAAAGCAGAACACTCTGTCCCCATAACTGACTGAAAGAGAGGAAAACAGGTATACAGCACTCCTGACACACAGGCTTATAGGACAGTCTAGCCACTGTCAGAAATAGCAGAACAAAGTAACACTAGAGATAATCTGATGGCGAGAGGCAAGCGCAGGAACCCAAGCAACAGAAACCAAGACTACATGCCATAATCGGAGCCCAATTCTCCCACCAAAACAAACATGGAATATCCAAACACACCAGAAAAGCAAGATCTAGTTTCAAAATCATATTTGATCATGATGCTGGAGGACTTCAGGAAAGACCTGAACACACTTAGGGAAGCACAGGAAAACATTAATAAACAAGTAAAAGCCTACAGAGAGGAATCGCAAAAATCCCTGAAAGAATTCCAGGAAAACACAATCAAACAGTTGAAGGAATTAAAAATGGAAATAGAAGCAATCAAGAAAGAACACATGGAAACAACCCTGGATATAGAAAACCAAAAGAAGAGACAAGGAGCTGTAGATACAAGCTTCACCAACAGAATACAAGAGATGGAAGAGAGAATCTCAGGAGCAGAAGATTCCATAGAAATCATTGACTCAACTGTCAAAGATAATGTAAAGCGGAAAAAGCTACTGGTCCAAAACATACAGGAAATCCAGGACTCAATGAGAAGATCAAACCTAAGGATAATAGGTATAGAAGAGAGTGAAGACTCCCAGCTCAAAGGACCAGTAAATATCTTCAACAAAATCATAGAAGAAAACTTCCCTAACCTAAAAAAAGAGATACCCATAGACATACAGGAAGCCTACAGAACTCCAAATAGATTGGACCAGAAAAGAAACACCTCCCGTCACATAATTGTCAAAACACCAAACGCACAAAATAAAGAAAGAATATTAAAAGCAGTAAGGGAAAAAGGTCAAGTAACATATAAAGGGAGACCTATCAGAATCACACCAGACTTCTCGCCAGAAACTATGAAGGCCAGAAGATCCTGGACTGATGTTATACAGACCCTAAGAGAACACAAATGCCAGCCCAGATTACTGTATCCAGCAAAACTCTCAATTAACATTGATGGAGAAACGAAGATATTCCATGACAAAACCAAATTTACACAATATCTTTCTACAAATCCAGCACTACAAAGGATAATAAATGGTAAAGCCCAACATAAGGAGGCAAGCTATACCCTAGAAGAAGCAAGAAACTAATCGTCTTGGCAACAAAACAAAGAGAATGAAAGCACACAAACATAACCTCACATCCAAATATGAATATAACGGGAAGCAATAATCACTATTCCTTAATATCTCTCAATATCAATGGCCTCAACTCCCCAATAAAAAGACATAGATTAACAAACTGGATACGCAATGAGGACCCTGCATTCTGCTGCCTACAGGAAACACACCTCAGAGACAAAGACAGACACTACCTCAGAGTGAAAGGCTGGAAAACAACTTTCCAAGCAAATGGTCAGAAGAAGCAAGCTGGAGTAGCCATTCTAATATCAAATGAAATCAATTTCCAACTAAAAGTCATCAAAAAAGATAAGGAAGGACACTTCATATTCATCAAAGGAAAAATCAACCAAGATGAACTCTCAATCCTAAATATCTATGCCCCAAATACAAGGGCACCTACATATGTAAAAGAAACCTTACTAAAGCTCAAAACACACATTGCACCTCACACAATAATAGTGGGAGATTTCAACACCCCACTCTCATCAATGGACAGATCATGGAAACAGAAATTAAACAGTGATGTAGACAGACTAAGAGAAGTCATGAGCCAAATGGACTTAACGGATATTTATAGAACATTCTATCCTAAAGCAAAAGGATATACCTTCTTCTCAGCTCCTCATGGTACTTTCTCCAAAATTGACCATATAATTGGTCAAAAAACGGGCCTCAACAGGTACAGAAAGATAGAAATAATCCCATGCGTGCTATCGGACCACCACGGCCTAAAACTGGTCTTCAATAACAATAAGGGAAGAATGCCCACATATACGTGGAAATTGAACAATGCTCTACTCAATGATAACCTGGTCAAGGAAGAAATAAAGAAAGAAATTAAAAACTTTTTAGAATTTAATGAAAATGAAGATACAACATACTCAAACTTATGGGACACAATGAAAGCTGTGCTAAGAGGAAAACTCATAGCGCTGAGTGCCTGCAGAAAGAAACAGGAAAGAGCATATGTCAGCAGCTTGACAGCACACCTAAAAGCTCTAGAACAAAAAGAAGCAAATACACCCAGGAGGAGTAGAAGGCAGGAAATAATCAAACTCAGAGCTGAAATCAACCAAGTAGAAACAAAAAGGACCATAGAAAGAATCAACAGAACCAAAAGTTGGTTCTTTGAGAAAATCAACAAGATAGATAAACCCTTAGCCAGACTAATGAGAGGACACAGAGAGTGTGTCCAAATTAACAAAATCAGAAATGAAAAGGGAGACATAACTACAGATTCGGAGGAAATTCAAAAAATCATCAGATCTTACTATAAAAACCTATATTCAACAAAATTTGAAAATCTTCAGGAAATGGACAATTTCCTAGACAGATACCAGGTATCGAAGTTAAATCAGGAACAGATAAACCAGTTAAACAACCCCATAACTCCTAAGGAAATAGAAGCAGTCATTAAAGGTCTCCCAACCAAAAAGAGCCCAGGTCCAGACGGGTTTAGTGCAGAATTCTATCAAACCTTCATAGAAGACCTCATACCAATATTATCCAAACTATTCCACAAAATTGAAACAGATGGAGCCCTACCGAATTCCTTCTACGAAGCCACAATTACTCTTATACCTAAACCACACAAAGACACAACAAAGAAAGAGAACTTCAGACCAATTTCCCTTATGAATATCGACGCAAAAATACTCAATAAAATTCTGGCAAACCGAATTCAAGAGCACATCAAAACAATCATCCACCATGATCAAGTAGGCTTCATCCCAGGCATGCAGGGATGGTTTAATATACGGAAAACCATCAACGTGATCCAGTATATAAACAAACTGAAAGAACAGAACCACATGATCATTTCATTAGATGCTGAGAAAGCATTTGACAAAATTCAACACCCCTTCATGATAAAAGTCCTGGAAAGAATAGGAATTCAAGGCCCATACCTAAACATAGTAAAAGCCATATACAGCAAACCAGTTGCTAACATTAAACTAAATGGAGAGAAACTTGAAGCAATCCCACTAAAATCAGGGACTAGACAAGGCTGCCCACTCTCTCCCTACTTATTCAATATAGTTCTTGAAGTTCTAGCCAGAGCAATCAGACAACAAAAGGAGATCAAAGGGATACAGATCAGAAAAGAAGAGGTCAAAATATCACTATTTGCAGATGATATGATAGTATATTTAAGTGATCCCAAAAGTTCCACCAGAGAACTACTAAAGCTGATAAACAACTTCAGCAAAGTGGCTGGGTATAAAATTAACTCAAATAAATCAGTTGCCTTCCTCTATACAAAAGAGAAACAAGCCGAGAAAGAAATTAGGGAAACGACACCCTTCATAATAGACCCAAATAATATAAAGTACCTCGGTGTGACTTTAACCAAGCAAGTAAAAGATCTGTACAATAAGAACTTCAAGACACTGAGGAAAGAAATTGAAGAAGACCTCAGAAGATGGAAAGATCTCCCATGCTCATGGATTGGCAGGATTAATATGGTAAAAATGGCCATTTTACCAAAAGCAATCTACAGATTCAATGCAATCCCCATCAAAATACCAATCCAATTCTTCAAAGAGTTAGACAGAACAATTTGCAAATTCATCTGGAATAACAAAAAACCCAGGATAGCTAAAGCTATCCTCAACAATAAAAGGACTTCAGGGGGAATCACTATCCCTGAACTCAAGCAGTATTACAGAGCAATAGTGATAAAAACTGCATGGTATTGGTACAGAGACAGACAGATAGACCAATGGAATAGAATTGAAGACCCAGAAATGAACCCACACACCTATGGTCACTTGATTTTTGACAAAGGAGCCAAAACCATCCAATGGAAAAAAGATAGTATTTTCAGCAAATGGTGCTGGTTCAACTGGAGGGCAACATGTAGAAGAATGCAGATCGATCCATCCTTATCACCCTGTACAAAGCTTAAGTCCAAGTGGATCAAGGACCTCCACATCAAACCAGACACACTCAAACTAATAGAAGAAAAACTAGGGAAGCATCTGGAACACATGGGCACTGGAAAAAATTTCCTGAACAAAACACCAATGGCTTATGCTCTAAGATCAAGAATCGACAAATGGGATCTCATAAAACTGCAAAGCTTCTGTAAGGCAAAGGACACTGTGGTTAGGACAAAACGGCAACCAACAGATTGGGAAAAGATCTTTACCAATCCTACAACAGATAGAGGCCTTATTTCCAAAATATACAAAGAACTCAAGAAGTTAGACCGCAGGGAAACAAATAACCCTATTAAAAAATGGGGTTCAGAGCTAAACAAAGAATTCACAGCTGAGGAATGCCGAATGGCTGAGAAACACCTAAAGAAATGTTCAACATCTTTAGTCATAAGGGAAATGCAAATCAAAACAACCCTGAGATTTCACCTCACACCACTGCGATTGGCTAAGATCAAAAACTCAGGTGACAGCAGATGCTGGCGAGGATGTGGAGAAAGAGGAACACTCCTCCATTGTTGGTGGGATTGCAGACTGGTAAAACCATTCTGGAAATCAGTCTGGAGGTTCCTCAGAAAATTGGACATTGAACTGCCTGATGATCCAGCTATACCTCTCTTGGGCATATACCCAAAAGATGCCTCAACATATAAAAGAGACACGTGCTCCACTATGTTCATCGCAGCCTTATTTATAATAGCCAGAAGCTGGAAAGAACCCAGATGCCCTTCAACAGAGGAATGGATACAGAAAATGTGGTACATCTACACAATGGAATATTACTCAGCTATCAAAAACAACGAGTTTATGAAATTCGTAGGCAAATGGTTGGAACTGGAAAATATCATCCTGAGTGAGCTAACCCAATCACAGAAAGACATACATGGTATGCACTCATTGATAAGTGGCTATTAGCCCAAATGCTTGAATTACCCTAGATCCCTAGAACAAACGAAACTCAAGACGGATGATCAAAATGTGAATGCTTCACTCCTTCTTTAAATGAGGAAAAAGAATACCCTTGGCAGGGAAGGGAGAGGCAAAGATTAAAACAGAGACTGAAGGAACACCCATTCAGAGCCTGCCCCACATGTGGCCCATACATATACAGCCACCCAATTAGACAAGATGGATGAAGCAAAGAAGTGCAGACCGACAGGAGCCGGATGTAGATCGCTCCTGAGAGACACAGCCAGAATACAGCAAATATAGAGGCGAATGCCAGCAGCAAACCACTGAACTGAGAATAGGTCCCCTATTGAAGGAATCAGAGAAAGAACTGGAAGAGCTTGAAGGGGCTCGAGACCCCAAAAGTACAACAATGCCAAGCAACCAGAGCTTCCAGGGACTAAGCCACTACCTAAAGACTATACATGGACTGACCATGGACTCTGACCCCATAGGTAGCAATGAATATCCTAGTAAGAGCACCAGTGGAAGGGGAAGCCCTGGGTCCTGCTAAGACTGAACCCACAGTGAACTAGTCTATGGGGGGAGGGCGGCAATGGGGGGAGGGTTGGGAGGGGAACACCCATAAGGAAGGGGAGGGGGGAGGGGGATGTTTGCCCGGAAACCGGGAAAGGGAATAACACTCGAAATGTATATAAGAAATACTCAAGTTAATAAAAAAAAAAAAAAAAAAAAAAAAAAAAAAAAGGATTTAATCAAGTTTTTTTGTTTTATTGATGAAAGGTGTCCCTGGTTAATTTTAAGCAGTGTGGGGCTAGCTTAAGTAAAACTTGTAATAAAAAAGGGACAAGGTAATGGTAAAGTGTTTTTGCATATGCGTTCTTTTAGAGTTATATTTTAGTCTTTGGATCCTGACTAGAGATAGTTTACACCTTAGACATGAGAGAGAATGGTTTTGGGAAAAACAGTCCTCCCGGAATCTCCATGGATGCTTTGGAGAAAGAGAAAAACTTTTTAGAGCTCTCCTAGGAACAGAGGGAAGGCAGGAGACGTCCTGCCTCTCTGCTGGCTCCTATTGGAGAAATGCTTATTTCTGGTTCTGGGTTCCATAGGTAGGATATGTGGGTCCCTTCGGGTGGGACACCATCTAGTTTTTTCCCTCTTTGTCTATTGTCTGTCCTTGGTACACCAAGCTATCCATGTCTGTCAGTTTCTGTCTGTGATTTTTGTTTCTCGTTGTTTAAATGTTTTATGTTTCGTGTTCAAAAGAAAAAATGGTAAAAAATTTATCTGCCAGTCATTCACACCTTGACTTGGTTTTAACTCGTTTCAAGAAGAGAACAATAAATAAAAAACAGTTTCAATTGGCTTTTGGAGCCTACATCTGTAGCTAGAAGCCTAAGTCTGCTGGACAAGCTCCCCGGGGGCTGGCTAAATGTTTGTACTAGCCGATCCTAAAGGCACCAGGAGCTTCACAGCTTCTATGGTAATGAAACTGAAACATCTTTGACTGTGATTATTGGACTCAACAGGTGACAAGGTGCTTCTCTTAAAATCACAGCTAGAAAACTAAAAATGGTGCTTGGTGTAAATATTAAAGACATGTATAGCCACTTCAATTTTGTTTCTGATTGGTTTTAAATGTATAAATATGCTCTACACGCCTTGGTTATGTACTATTGGCTTTTAAGTTATTAGATATGGTTAAAAAGGTGTAACATTGGTAACAGAAAGTTGGCTTAAAATTGTAATTTAGATGAAGTCATTCTAGATAACATGTGACATGGGCCTGGTTGCCTTGTCACTGTTTGGCCTTAGCCTTAGATTGTAGGATCAAAAGCCTCTCCCTGTAATTTATGGCACAAGAAGTTTACATTCATGGAATGTTTTCAGCCACAACAAGACCCTTCTGGGTCTCCAACAAGGTTTGACCCCTGCTGAGCCCTGCCCTTGCATGTGGAAGCTTTTTGTTCCCAACTGGCAGTCTGGCCAGGTACTTCTCACCTGAGTCAGAATTAGGCTGGCCTTCCTGGTTATGTCCCTAATTTATTCAGGCCACATAGTCTGTCCTTTTTTACCGAAGTCTCAGCCAGGGTTCCCCACTGTGCTTCGTAGATACCTGCTAAGTGCTGTACTTTAGATATATAGTTTGGTCCATAAAGATACCAGAGGCCTTTTCCTCTTCTGGCTTAAAAAAAAAAGAAAAAAAAAGTCAAACAGGTAGAGATTGTTACAAGACTTATGAAAGATTGATGAGGTTTTAGAACTTGTGAGAGCATTACAGCCAGTTTGCTTACTCCAACTGCCATTTCAAGATAGATTTAGAGGACTGATTTTATACAATTTCTTTACGTCCTGGCCATTGTGAGTTTTCATTTTGTGAGCTTGCTTATAATTTTAGAGAGCCCATAAAGTGATATCATTAAAATTTTTACAAAAGAATGGCTAATAGCCTTATATTATGTAATTTTGTCGCTTCTTCAATGTAAGAAGTTAGAACCTTAAATCTTTCAGTGTATATGGAAATTTTTACTACAAACCTTTGTTCTCAAAATGAGCTTTAATATTTGGGGAGTAGCTGTTGCACTACTCCAGAAAAGAATATTTGAAGCTAATTTTAAGCTTCTAAGGATATGTTAATTGGCTAAATACCTCACCTTACCAGAGAACTTAGGCCTTCCTTTGTTATCCTCATTGGAGATAAAGCTTCAGTTGTGTTAATACAGAATTGTAGACTAGAGTCATGGAAGTTTTTTTTTTTTTTTTTTTTTTTTTTTTTTTTTTTTTTGGTTCTTTTTTTCGGAGCTGGGGACCGAACCCAGGGCCTTGCGAACCCTAGGCAAGTGCTCTACCACTGAGCTAAATCCCCAACCCCGGAAGTATTTTAAAAAAGAAACCTGGTAAAACATATCTTATTCCAAACAGCAATTAAATTGGTTATTACAAAATACTGATATTTGGCCTATCACATATACAAATCTCAGGCAAAATTGATAATTTTACTCTTTGCATGCTTTTGTATTTCCTATAAATTTGTGCATGCAACCCATAGGAAATGAACTTACTATATTTATAGGTGGTTCATCTAATGAAAAGGCTACATGTATGATTGGATCACTTGTTTATTCTCTTCAGTTTCCCCTGCTTTAGCACAGATTATTAAATTACGTGCTGTAGCCACTGTTTTAAAAAAAAATCAAGCTTTTAAGTCATATACTGATAGCCAATGTATGGCTTATGGTTTACAGTTGATTAAAAAGTTTCCCTTTTTAGATACTACTAGCCCTCAAATTATACAATTACTTAATGCTATATTAGAGGCAGGTTTTCTACTTAAAATCAAAGTGATTTCAGTGTGAATTGTCTGACAACTCACTGTCCTTTCAGTGCTCTGGCTCAGACAACTAAACAAAACCATAGACCCAGCTCTTTGAAAATGGTAATGGAGTTGATAACACACCCTCTTGAAAAGAGGAAGACTCCATTTGCTTACTTTCAACTCCCAGCCTCACCCTGCCGGCTCAGGGATTTCTAGTGCGACTAAATCTGGACAATATTTGTAGGATTTGGCATCTCTAATTAATGCTTATGTTTAGGTAAATAAAGCTGGTGAGGGGCTGGAGAGATGGCTCAGTGGTTAAGAGCACTAAGTACTGTTCCTTTATAGGCCATTTAAGAACTCAAACTGGATTGCCTAGACCCCTTAGCAAGGAAGGACAATGATACCAGGCAGATTATAGGCCTTACATAGGAACAGTTAGTCAAAAAATCTCATTCTTTATATATCCAAAACAATAATGCTGGAGACAATAATTTGGTATAAAAGTCAATTTATAAATTCAAGTGCTCAGTGTCCTCAATTTAATCCTCAAGGACCTATCTTAATAAATAATATTTTAACAATATTTTAATAAATAAAAAAGGGGAGTTATCCCTGTATGCTAAAATATGCTCCTTTTATTTCAACTTTAAAATTTGGATGCCAAGGAACACTCTGAGTTTATGGCACCCTACAACTAGGCATACTTCTGCCTAGGTGAAATAGAAAGATCCACATATTGGCATGATCCTGTTCAGATATTTTATATGGGGAAGAGGGAATCTTTGTGTTTTTTCTACAGGATGCTACAGGAGTGTGCCAGCTGCCTGAGTGGCTGGTGAGACTTGCTGATCCTGGGAGCATGAAGATTCAGCTCTCCTAGTTCGGGTCCCTGGAGTCATTCCTGTGTCCTTGGAGGAATATGGAGGATTCCCACTCATCTTTTGTTATCACAGAAATTCTGGCGTTGCTGCAGTCATTGTGTCCCGCCCCACCGAGGCCTGTGCTCCAACCCTCTGTGCACTGCTGACCGATCCTGAACTGTCCTGGGAAAGACCTTGGCATTTTCGCTGCTATTGTAGCAGCCATTACTGCTGCAGCCATTGTGTCTGCAGTGTCTGGAGCTACCCTCCCCCAATCTATTGTTAGGCAAGCACAGTGGGTGAACTTTCTGGAGTAGTTGCTAACAATTGGGAATTCTAAATTTTATTACAGGAGAGGTTTGACTAGGCCCTTGGTGGTATGGCCATAGCAGCTGAGGAGAACCAGATGAGGTGCCCACTACTTATCGGGAGAGGCTCAATTTCCACAATCTCTTAAATTAATGCCATCTGGCCCCTACTCTTTCACCCCTGGGCTCAAATAAGAGGAATGAGAAGATGACCTGATGTAGCTATCCTCAGCGACGGGCAACTTCCTCTGACCCTTGACCAATCTAAGACAGGAACCTTGGGGGCGACAAGGTGATCCTATGACGGATAAGGCTGGGGTTTGAGAGGTCGATCCTAAGACAGAGGTGGCTACACCCCGTTTAAATGTACGGGCCGGTCAAATGCTCCTCTGCTCAGTTTCTCCCCCAATAAACACACACGTATAGCCCAGAACGGTGTGTTACAGCATAAGTTCATTCCTAGCCATTGGGGTGCAGTCCTAACTGCAAGAGTGGCTCGCCATGGCCGAGCTGGGCACTCTGTGAGGCATGTCTGATCTCTCTCAGACCACTACTTCCACCTAATGGTCTTTTATAAAAGAAAAATGGGGGAGATGCACGGAGCCGTATTGGATTTGGGCCTAGCCGCTTTTTGACTGCATGGCTCAAAGTGGCTAGGTGACTTTGGGCTGCTTGGCCACAGATATTCACCCCTAAGATGACTGCCATAAGTCTTAAGATTGTTGAATGAAAGCCTCTCCCATGAATTTACGGCACAGGAAGATAACATTCAAGGGATGCCTCAGCTCCCTTAGAAGATACCTGTTACCTCCTGAATCAACACCCAGTGTCTCCACAGCCTGACCTCATCGTCTAACTGCCTGACCTCTTTGCCTCCAGCTATCACTGCCTGTATCTGCACCTCCCCCTCCTCTGTGTTTCACAAAGGACACTCCCCCTACCTGAAAGCCTTAAAAGCTGTAACATTCACCCCAATAAACGAGACCTTGACAACAGAACTTTTGCTTGGTCTCCTTCTTCTCTTCACCCCCATTTTGGCCCACAGGTAGAAAGCCTCTTCGGGACCCTGAATAACTGGGTCCCCGCTGGCGGGGACAGCTAAGAAACACTTAAAGAAGTGTTCAACATCCTTAGCTATTAAGGAAAGGCAAATCAAACAACTTTGGAAGTTCATCCTACGCCTGTCAGAATAACTAAAAGTAACAGCTCCTGCTGGGGAGGATGTGGAGCAAAGGGCAGTGCTCCCCCACTGTTGGTGGGAATGTGAACTTGAACAGCCACTGTGGAAGTGAATAGAGTGATTCCTCAGAAAATTGGAAATCGATCTGCCTCAAGATCCAGCTATATCACTCCTAGGTATACAATCAAAGGCCACTTCATCCCAGCACAAGATCACTTGCTCAACTAGGCTCATAGCAGCTTTAGTCTTAGTATCTAGACACTGGAAACAACCAGGATGTCATTCAGTCGGAGAACGCATTTAAAAAATGCGGTACATTTACACAACAGCATATTACTCAGCTGTTAAAAATGACATTATGAAATTTGCAGACGAATGAATGGAACCAGAAGGACTCATCCTAAGTGAGGTAAGCCAGATCTAAAAAGACAAACATGGTCTATATTCGTAAGTGGATATTAGGTATAAAGTAAAGGATAATCATCCTATAAACTACAGACAGAGTGAGGCTAAGTAATAGGGAAGGCTCAAAAGGATCTCCACTCAAAGTGGGAAGTAGAGTAAATTTCGTGGGTGGACTGAGGTGGGTGGAAATGAGAGCAGCAAGAATCGGGACATGGAGGGAGACAGCACTGGGAGAGATGCCTGAAACTGGAGGGCATTTCAGGGGGTGATGTGAAAACCCAGAGCAATGGAGACTCCTTGGAAGCTGTGCTGGTGATCCAAGGAAATGGTAGAAATGGGGACACAGAGCCTGAACTGGCCATCCTCTGTAACCAGACAAGGCTTTCCATGGAGGGACTTGGACATCAACCCAGACACAAAACCTTTGACCCACAATTTGTCCTGCCTACAAGATGTGCCATGGTGAAGGTGACACAGTACTTGTGGGAGTGGCCAACCAAAGATTGGTCCAACTTGAGCCCCAGACCACTGGGAGGGAGCCCATACCTGAAACTGCCTGGATAGCCTGGAACCAACGCTGGATAACCCAGAGACTTAGGGTAGAACTAAAGATGACTGATATGTTTAGACATTTATAAAATGATTCCTAATGATATTCCACTATACTAGGAACAGATCAGTTCCTAGCCTAATTATTATCAGAGAAGCTTTGTCTGATAGGACAAACTGATAGGAACAGATGCAGATACCCACAGCTAAACTTTAGGGGAAGTTCAGGGAATCTCAGGAAATGGGAGAAGAAGGATTGTGAAGCCAGAGGGGTCAAGAACACCACAAGAACATGACCCACAGAATCAACTAACCAGGGTTCACAGGGACTCACAGAGACTGAAGCAGCAGTCAGGGAGTCTGTGTTAATCTAAACTAGGTCCTCTACATATATGATGTGTTTGTGAAGCTTGGTATTCTCCTGGGACTGGTAACAGTGCAAGTGGGGCTGTCTCTTGACAATGTTGCCTGCTTTTAGGGCCCTTTCCCTCATACTGGGTTGACTCATCCAGCCTTGATATAAGGGTATGTGCTAGTTTTATTGTAGCTAGTTAGGCCATGTTCAGTTGGTAGGCCTGCTCTTTTAGGTAGTGAAAAGGAGGATTTGATCTCTGGGAGAAGAGAGATAAAAAGGGAGAGACTGCAAGGAGTGAAGGGAGAGGAAACTGTAGTTGGGATGTAATATATGAGAGAAGGATAGGTAGATGATAAGTAGATAGATAGATAGATAGATAGATAGATAGATAGATAGATGCAAAAATTAGAAAGATCAAGCTAGCCTCTGGATAAGAGAAACATTTCTGTGGACAAGAGACAAAGGGAAAACAAAGTGTGTTGTTTGAACGCTGAAAGTAGGTGGTGGTAACCAAGAACTTGGACCCCGTGTGACCAGGAATTCTATGTGAGGTGAGTGCTGCAATAAAGCCCAATGAATAGGCTCCTGTAGGTTTTCAGTGTCGGTTGGGCCCTCCATTGTATGGTGGTTATGGCTTTAGAGGAAGGTATGAGGGTAGAGAGAAGAATTAAAAGAAAATGAGATTTTCAGGAACTGAGATAGCCTGTGGAGTCCATGATGGGTCTATCATTGCTTCCAGTGTCTTCCAGGGGACACATATCCCCAGGTCAATTATGAGCCTCTTCCTAGCTTAAGAGTAGGAGGGCTGATGCAGTAAAGGAAAACTTTCATGTCTGTGGGGAAAAAGTTGGGCTCTGGTACTCAAAATGAGCCTGCAATCGAAAACTCCAAAACAAACAAATTCTGAGCTCTCAAAGGACAGCAAGAAACAAGACTTACTACAGTAATTCACTTCAAATGAATTTATTTCAGAGAACGGTATGAAAAGACACCAGCATAAATTTGTTAGGGTGGTTTAAAGGCACAGATAAAGCCATTTGTGCATTAGAGAAATAAATTATTGGACAGGGGGAAAAAAAGCAGAATGAAATGCAAATGAGCAAATTAAATCACATCCTGCATTCCCACATTGCTCGAATCTCTGGAAGCCAAACTAAGGTCACAGTCAGACTCTATCCCATACCAATGAGGGATACTTAACGTAGGAGGCTTGTTTAACACTGGAGGATGAATCCCAGCTCCCTCTGGTTCCCATGACGGCTGAGCTACATGAGTTACAGAGGGTTAGTGATTTTACCGCTTACCTGCGAACGTGCATGTCAAGCCAAGAAGTCACCTTCAGGTGGCGTTTCTCAGTCATCACCCCCTGGCTTTGCGTTCATCTGTTTGTGTGTGCGTATGTGCACACGTGACCAGAGATTGACACTGCAATGTCTCCCTTTACCAAGCAAGCCATTGTCCCTTGTTTTTTCGCTAGGCATCCTGGGAATCAAGCTCAGACCATCATACTTCCGCAGCAAGCACATGACTATCCACGCTGTCCCCCTGGTCCTTCCCTAGCCAGTGTACAATATTACTTTCATCTCTAGCTTGGAACACTTTGATTATTATGTACCTTGGTCCAGTGGCATTTCTGGGGCTTGTGCTTCGAAGTCTTTCTACTTCTGATACCTACAACCTTACAGTCCTCACGTAATTTAAACATATTTTAGTCACTGTCCTTTTGAATCCATTTTCTACTGACCTTTTGGCAACATGAAGTTTTCCCACAATTCTCTGAATCTGTTCACTGTTTTAATTGCTTTTGCAGCTGGGCTTCTCTTCAGATAGCTTCTATTTCATGTCTTCGGCTCATCCGTCTTTTGCCTCGTAATATCGGGTGTGGCCCTAATGGAACTCAAGAGTATTTTATACCACAAGCTTGTGCCTTTGTGTCTAGAGGTGTGAATTCCACCCTCTTCACCTTTCGGCTTTCTAACACTCTTTATTCTTTCCCCTTCCCTTGTATGATGTAAAACACAGTTATAACTGGATTAATGCCTTTTTTGGGCAAACACATTCCATAGTTTGTTCAGTTTGGGGTCAGCTTTGCTTAATTAATTTTTCTCTTCATGCTTCCTTGTGTGGCTGGTAATTTCTTACCCATTATCAGAAACTCTAACTTTACTTTCTTGGGTGCTAGGTATTGTGTTTAGAATTTCATGTCCACCTGATGGGTTGCTCCCTTGATCAGAATCAGGTGCCATTCTCTAGTCTTCTGGTTCGTTTTGGTTTGTAGTCTGTTTTGTAGACAGTGGAGTAGTGGAACCTGTTTGTTTTCTGGCCCCATTTTCCTTGAAAACTTTTTTCCCATTCTTCCATTCAAAGATCATGTTTATTGTTGAAGGTGAGGTATATTACTTTTAGACAAGAAAACAATGGGTCCTATGTTTTTCAATGGTAGCAGCCACCCTGTGTCTGTTGACAAACAAACTGAAGCCTTTATGACCCAGGGTTATGATTGACAGGTATCTCCTAACCACTGCCATTTTGAGAACTCCTGTGGTTTGTTTTCTCAGTCCTGCTTTGCATACCTCGTGCTCTGACATCACTTATTTTTCCTCACCACCTCCAGGTTGTGCTCACCCGTCTCTTCTACCCAAAGGATTCTTTCCAGTCTTCCATGAAGGGCTGGTCTGGTAGTCATAAATTCTCTTAATTTTTTTAACATGGAAAGTTTTCTTTCTCCATTAATTATGATGGATCGTTTTGTCTGCAATGAAGCTCGAGCATCTCTTCTCTTTCAGGATTTGAGTCACATTGCTTTAGGCTCTTCTGGCATTAAGGCTTCCACTTAGAAATAGTTATTATTCTGGTGGAACTGCCTTTTTGTACTTCCTTCTCTCCTGCAGCTTCCAAACCCCTTCCTTTGTTGTGTATTTGGCATTTTAACTGCAATCTGTCCTGGGGGGGGTTTATGGTCCTAGCTCTTAAGTGTTCTGTGTGCCTCTGGCATGTAGAAGAGCAGGGTTTTCCCTAGAATTGGGAAATGTCTTCCGTGATTTTATTGAAGGTGTATCCTATGCCTTTGACCTAGAGTTCTCCATCTTTCTGTACCCATAATTTTAGAATTTTTTTTGGTATTCCAGAGTTTCTACATTTCCTATAGTGAGCTGTTTGAAATTTATTGCTTTCTTTGATTGAATGATCTACCTTGTCTTCAAGTCCTGATATTGTGTCTTCTACATGGCCTCCTCCATCGATGAGGCTCGCCAATGAGCTTTTTGTTAGACTTATTGAAAATTTCATTCCCAGCTTCACTTCTATTTATGTTTTTCTTCATTATTTCTATCTCTTTATCGCACTCAGTTTTAATATCCTGGACTGTCCTCTTGGATTTCAGTTTATTTTTGTCCTCTTTAAATTCATTCAAGTGTTTATTCATGTCTGCTTTGAATATCTTGAACTAGTGAGCATGTTTATAATTGTTCTTTATAAATTCTGTGTCTCGAGTTTCACCTAAGCCATTCTCATTAGGAATGATTATTATGGAGTTTGGTGATATTTGAAGGTGATACATTGTCTTGGTTTCTTCTATTGCATATATTCTTAAGACAGGAGCTAGACATCTGGAGTTAGGTTGCTATTTTATTCACATTGGGTTTTTTGCTTATCAGGCCAGCATTTCAAGGCAGAACATTGGGCCAAGCCATTTGACGGTGATGGTGGGGAAGCATCTTAAATAGATGGAGCTGAGGGGTCCTATTCTCTTAAACAGTTGTATGGGACCTCCGCCAAGAGATCTTGGGAGAATAGGGGCTGTGCGGGGTCCTAATCATGTGAACCAAGGAGGTCAATTCTCTTTCAAGGGCAGTCTTCAGGGTGTCCGGGTGACTGAGCAGATCCTAGGACTGGGGAGGTAGAGCCAAGAATAAAAAGCTAAGTCCATTTGGTTAGGGAAGATTGCTAGTATAATTTTCTAGGCTGGCACACCCTGGAAAGCCTACCTAGGGATCCTTGTCAGTGTAGGAGGTTTGTGGGACAACCTAGGGAGGACAAAGAAGGCCCTACCCTGAAGCAAAATCAGCACAAGAGCAAGCCAGATACTGCCTTAAGCAGCCTGGAAAAGAGAAAGTAGAGGGCCTTGACACCCTGAAGTATTATAGGTGCAGGTCTAGGGAAATGAAGATGGATGGTGGGGTGTTGGATATCATGAACCTATAAATAATTGATCTGCGACATAGTGAAATTTCTAGGAACCAATTAAGACCTGTTAGGTCTTCCTTTCAAGTAGACCTTTTGTAAGGTAAGGCTAAGGCAGAATTTAGTCTGGGACTAATTTTCTCCTACTATTGAGATAATCTCATCATGAATACTATTGGTGATGAAGCCGAGTTGGTGGCAATAGTCATTTTTTCCTAGACCTCCAATATTTTCAGATGATTATTTTCCCCTCAACCTTTTGGTTGTGTTTTAGGCCATGTTCTGTGGCTGTAACAAAGTATCCAGCCCCAAATAATTTATTAAAACTTGTTTATCTGTTTTTACAGTTCCGAAGACTGGGAAGCTCGGGAACATGGTGATCGCATTTGTCTGGTGGCTAAGGAGGGCCTTTTTGATGCATTACGACATGGCAGGAGGTGGCACATGATGAGACAAGGCACACGCGTGAGGCCAGACCTCACTTTCACTTTCTATAAAGCCATGAATGTCAACACAGGGATATAATCTCATCTAATTCAAAATACCTCTGAAACTCCTCACGTACCATCACTACATGGACTTGAGGATGCAGATGGTAAATTATGACCTCTTAGAGGATACACTCCAGTGGCAAGCAGTCTGTTCACATGCTTCTGCAACACCGACTCATACTCAGCTAAATAATTGAGGAAAATCCTCTCCATATCTTGAGTTTTCTCATTGGACAGCTGTTTTGTACCCAACATTTTGGCCTCCTGACCACCAGCCCCATCTTGACTTCTTGACTTTGGGAACTTCCCAGTCTCTTTGAAATGAGTACTTCCTATGTTACATTTGGAAACTCTTTCTGAAAATGGACTTGCCTCTTCTCGAATATCACAGGCCATTAACTGAAGCTTACCATCTATTCAAAGTCATTCATTATTCAAGGGAAGAAACCAAGTCTCAAGCAGGACAAGAGATAAAATAACACCCACACAATTTCCTAGTGAAATGAGTGAAGCAAAGTCATCTTTTCTCTTTCTGTGACCAGTGTCCTTGCCTATATTTCACTCTTTTAAACTACTTTAGATATGCCAATTAAAAAGGACAGATTCCACACTCTTAATAAGATAAAGAATGTGGAATAAGATATACTCAATCAAATGATTATGTCTTTGCACCGAATGCATAAAAAACAGACTCTGGTTCAGTGTGGTTGTGACATGATACAAATACTCAATCTCTTTTTTGATATTTTAGGGAGAAAATTACTCACATTTCTTCTACTAAAATTAAATTAATTTGCAGTTCATCTGGAGAGGAAAAGGTTTGTCTCATGTCAGTGATAGGCTCAGACACTGGCCTGAGGTAATCACCTTCTGTAAACTCGGCTATATTTTTGAGGGGCAGGAGGACAAGTCAACTATCAGAGAAAGTGTTCCACTGGACATGTTCCTTAATCCATTGGGCACCATGGATATAACTGGCTGAGGCCTTGATTTGTCCAGGAGGATTTCCAAAGCCCTGTGAAAATGTTTTGAGATGTGGAAAAAAAACCACAAAAACAAACGCTAATTGCATCCAGACATAAAAAGTAAAAATAAAATGTTTTGAGGTAGCATCTTACTACATAGCACAAATCAACCTGCAATTCCATGCGTGACCCAGGCTGACCTTGAACCCATGGTAATTCTTCCTTACCTTTCTGAGTCCTGGGGTCCCTGGCACAGGCCACTATTCTGTTCCAAAGGTTTTATTTCTGAAAGTACAATGTGGGAACCTGTAACTGCAGCTTAGCTCTTACATTTTTATATTTATTTGATTACTTAAGTGTGGGTTGTCAGTTCATTTTCATATAGTTGACATGTGCTCACAAACACACCTGCACAGGGTCACTGTGGCCATCTAAATGCCTCGTGTTGTGTCTGAAACTCCAGAGACATAGCTTGAACTGTCTTAATGACCTTTGTTTAGGAACAGTGATGAATTCCAATGAGCAGATATCTGGTTAAGATTTTTCTTTTTTTTATTTCTCCTAATTTTATTTGAGATTCTCAGCTGTTTTGTACTTTTAATTGCTAAATTGCCATTGCCTGTTCAGGACATTACAGAATGTAATCAAATCATTCTGACGGCAGAAGGTCTGTCTTTCTGTCATCTTCTATAGAAGCCTTTCAACAAATCAGAAATGCCTAGAGTATTACAGCATTGTGTTCCCCAAATTTTCTAAGAAAAATACATCTTTCAACCTACTTTCACCAGAATAATGGTATGTTTTATTACTGAGATGCCATCATTACTCTTGGAGCTTATAAGATCCCAATGTTAATATAAAAGGAAAAAATAGAGAATAACCCCACTGGGATGGTGGCTTTTTTTTTAATTTTGTGGATGCCTATGTATATACAAAAAACCTGTTACTACTGACAGTCCCTCAAGCTATCTTCTATACCTAGGGGGATCCTAGGACAACTTGAGTCTATACTACTTGGTTCCTATTACTGAAATCATTCCTACCTGACTTTCTTCCCTCTCTTGAAACATGTATTGTTATCACATCTTTCTTTTATCTAGTTTCAAGAAAACAGATTGCACTCCAGTGTCAGACCCAGTGATGTAATGGAAAAATATGTGTTCTTGGTTCCTGACTTAGAGCTTCTAAAACCTTCAGTTTTCTAAGTGATAAGAATGCTAGAGCATTCTTTGTATTAATATTTATCTTTGACAGTGATTCCTGGCACAGGGCTCCTTAAACCCTCATTATTTTCTAGGGGTCAAGATGTTTTATTGCATTGTGGCAACCATAGATAGGCTAGCAGAGAGTTTAAGGATAGTGGCGTGTCTTGGTTAGTGTTTCTATGACTGGGAAGAAACATTATGTCCACACAACAGCTCTTATAAACAAAATCATTTCACTGGGACTGGCTTACAGTTCAGAGGTTTAGTCCATTATATTCATGACAGGAAACATGCTGGTGCATAGGCAGACATGGTTCTGGAGAAGAAACTGAGAGTTCTACATCTGAATTGGCGGGCAGCAGGAAGAGAAAGTCATCCTAGGCCTGACTTGAGCATGTGAGATCCAAAAGCCTGCCTCTGGCATCATACATCTACAACAACAAGACCATACCACCTAATAGTGCCACTCCCTATGAGCCATGGAGACCATATCCTTTCAAACCACTATGTGGCTGTCACTATAAACACTTAATCATAATTAAAAGTTTAGTCAACTTCTCCAAAAAAGGGGAGAAAGATTGACTATTGAATTCGTATCTAGCATGTCTACATGATGAAGCATTGATAAAAAAATTTCAACATAGAGAGCTCAAAGAGCTTCCAGAGGTTCAGAAGTTCATGAATATTCCTGTGTGTTTGGAAGGTAATACATTACAATTCCTTAAGGAGGGAATTCTTATGCCCTCCAACATTCTGATCTCATCCCCACATACCTCTTCATCTAGCTGTTCATTTTATTCTCTTATAGTCTTTCTAACAACCTGGAAACATAAACAGATCTTTGCCTAAATTTGTGAGTCATTATAGCAAATTATCAAATCTGAACATGGGTGATAAAAGCCCTCAGTTTGTACCCACATTAGGCAGAAATGTGGATATTCCGGGAACTCATTTGCAATTGACATCTGAAACGGTGGAAGTTTTGTAAAGTTTTAATCTCTAAGGTCTGAACTAACTGTAGTTAGTTCATGACATAATTGATTTATAAGGCATAATTGTTGATTGAAGAGTTGAAGCATTGGCTGGGGTGGGGCATCCCTTGCCCCTACATATATTTGCTGGCTAAAGTATCTTAAGAGTAAGGAAAATTACTCTGTCTTCCCCATTAAGACCTCTTTTGCCTACACAGGATTAAGTTTAATCTTGCCTTATGTTCAGACAATGCAGTCCTTGCCCTCAATGAATCAAAAGCAATGTTTCGCACTGTGGTGGGTTAAATGAAAATGGCTCCTACCAGAAGTGTGTCACTGGAGGTGGGGGTTGGGTTTTGGGGTTTCAGAAGCTCAAACCAGGCCCAGTGACTGATTCTTACATCCTGCTGCTTGCTGATCTAGATGTAGCATTCAGTTACCTCTCTAGGGCCTTGACTGTCTGTGACACAATGCTTCCTGTAAATGATAATGAACTAAACCTTTGAACCTGTAAACCAGCCCCAGTATCACGCAACAGTGCTGGAGGAGCCAAGAGTTCTACATCTTATGCCCAAGGCTGCCAGGAGAAGGCTGTCTTCTTCAAGCAGCCAAGAGTTGGGCCTTTTCTGAAATGGGCAGAGCATGAGTATAGGAACTCAAAACCCTACCTCCACAGTGATCCACTTCCTCCAACAAGGCCCACACCTCCTAATAGTGCCACCTCCCATGAGCCAAGAATATTCAAACCACCACAGATGCTAAGAGCATCCTTTGTACAAACATCTAGTCTTTGCAATGATTCCTGATGTAGGGATCCTTAACTCCTTATAATTTCCTAGGGGTCAAGAAGATCTTTAGTCACTCTGAAACCTAGCTCTTTGAACTCTAGTCCTAAGTTAACCAGGTTGAATTAAACTTCTAAATCCAGCACTCTTGCTATCATCTTTTTTTCCTCAGATACTAAGCTAACTAATGGACTATGATATGAAAAACCATAAACCACAGCCAGAGTGATGTAACATAATCAAACGCAGGGCTTTTAAAGCTATTTAAGGCTGTCTCCCAGGTGGTTTCCCTACACAGATACATCAGAGGCAGCTCTGGAAGTGCTTCTTCCTGACCAGCGTAGCCCATGCAATTAACACCTCATTCTACCCCACTCTCTTCTCTTCACTTGACTCTTCAGCACAAGTTATCACTGTAAAATATACTTAATTATCACATTGTCTTGTCACTAATTGCTGTTTGAGATTATTTTGTTTCCCCAACACGGTTTTATATTTCTGGTGAACAAAGAGTATTGGAACTCTTTGGCATACCATAATAACTAAAATAAGCCTAAATATCTAATAACTACACAGCTATGTAACCAACAGTTAATTGATGTGAGGTTTAAGCCTCACATCAAAAATAAAGGGAAACCCCATTATGTCTGGTCACCCACCTCCCACATACACATACAAATTAGATATTGACTCAGAGATACTTCAAAATATTAGATTATTCGTTATAAAATCTTTATTTTTTTTCTTCTTCTAAAGGGCATTCAAGCTGATGTGGTTTGGGTGTTAAAATTGAATCCTCACTGTGAGGTTCTATAAGAATGAAAACTTGATTCAACACTGTCGTGTAGAGGTACGGTGTGGCTTTGGCAAGTATACTAGGGCTAAGGGAAGTCACTGCAGTTAAGTCCTTATGTTTGAGTATGGTGATTTTATGAAAGAGAGAGAGAGAGAGAGAGAGAGAGAGAGAGAGAGAGAGAGAGAGAGAGAGCTGTGTTCTGATGGGAAGTCTGTAATGCACTGGGGACATACTATCAGAAGGTAGTTCTATTGTTCTATTGAAGGACAATAGAAGGTAGTTCTATTGAAGGAGACACAACAGAGATTGTTACGAAAGGAACAAGACCGTCTCTTTTCCATCTTCTGACTCTCCATCTTGTGGTCTTTCCCCAGTTCAGGCTCCACCATCTACCATCTCCCATGTGGTCCCTACCAGAGCCAGACCAGCATCTATTTGGACTTTCAGCCAACAGAACTGTGAGAGAAATATAAACCTCCTCTCCTTAAAAGGCAGCTGCCCCAAGTATTTCATTATAGTAACACAAAACTAATCAACACACTAATAACTATATGAGGCTCAGCACATCTCCGGGCTCTATTAGCAGAAGACCATTGCCAGATGTAGGTCCTTGAACTTCCAGAACTGTGATTTCTTAAAAGAGTTCATTTCCATAATGTGCTACAACCCTTAAGAATTTAATTATAATAACACAAAACAGGCAAATAAATAGACTGATCAGAAAAGTGTTACACCCTACAGAGTTGGTGATACGGAGAGTTCAAAGCAGAAGTGGACTTCCAGCAAGGTAGTTGATTTCATTTTAACTTGAATCCCAAATTAAATCACTTACATTACAAAGGCCAGAACCACGTTTTCAGGCTTATTTGGAAGAGTTCAATTTGAGGCATGTAGAAGACTAAAAGTATAAAGAACAAGACCCAGGTCAAAGGTCTTTCATGGAAGAGGCTTCTTGGCACTACTGATTAAACTTTTAGCATCTGTCCATCACAGTCTTCAAAGCACATGACAGCACAGAGTCCAGAGCAGCCTCTGGGTCATTCTTCCCTGAGATCAGAAACAAGATCATAGAAGTGCAGGCCGATGGCCCCAGCTGCTGAGCGAAGCTGTCCAACTCACCTTTCACCAGCTGACTATCTCTTTGTGAGTCTCCAGTCTCCCCGTCCTGTCTGGTAGGCAGCACTGACAAGGCCACGTTTTTCTCATTTCAGACCCTCTCAGCCTGGCTATTAAATTGAACACATTCCACTTCAGGGTGAGCTGGGGACAGCACTCATGATAAACAGAAGTAAGTAGTTGAGATAATGCATCTAAAGACAAGAAGAAGAAGAAGAAGAAGAAGAAGAAGAAGAAGAAGAAGAAGAAGAAGAAGAAGAGGAGGAGGAGGAGGAGGAGGAGGAGGAGGAGGAGGAGGAGGAGGAGGAGGAGGAGGAGGAAGAAGAGGAAGAGGAAGAGGAAGAGGAAGAGGAAGAGGAAGAGGAAGAGGAGAGGAAGACACCTGTGCCTTCTTACAGATCATGCCCTGATTTCATCAGCTGCATTTTGTTTTCACTAAAATGGAATAGAGTGTCAGAAAGTCAGCTTCGGACCAACAACAATGAGATTTTTCTTAACAGGTCTTTTTCTCTGGACAGCCTTATAGCCACTTCAAAGTCCTCTTTCTGGCCAAATTTAGTGAAGTTCCTTTTTCTTCCTGTCTCTGATTGAACTGCAGCTTTGGGAAGGGCAGTGAAGTAAGCTGAAATGAAATTGCCAAAGTTATGGTTCTCAAGTAAATGAGATTTTCTCTAATGCTTACCAACTGTCACCAGGTTAGATGGATTTTTCTGCTTGAAGTCCCTCGGTGCATTAATTTCCCTGCTGTCTTATGGTATCCCTGAGAAAGTAACTTCGGCAGCCATAAAGGCATAAGAAGAAAACGCATAGCATCAGTGGTACACAAAAGGACAGTAAGAGATGAAAAGCAGGGAGAAGGATGGGAGAAAGCTTCTCAGACAAGACTGTCGTGTGCTTGGTTTTCACATCAGAGGTCATTTCACACATCACTGTACCCGGTGCTCCTAGCAAACGGCAGGATACGGCGAATCCAAGTCAGCTGAACTAAAATCTTAAAAGGCTTGTGGCTATCCTCTTTGTTGTGTATAGCACAGTGGTTTTTAAAAAACCTTTTAAAAGCAGCACAATCACTATACAAAAAGTAGTCGAAAGTGGTGCTGTACTGGCTGAGGTACGGACCTCAGGAGTAGGGTCTCTTCTTCCCACAGGAGCAGGCCACCAGAGCCTCCAGGTGACTGTCAACCCCGAGGTGGCACAGCACCACTCTGGAGGATTTCTATGAACTGGCATAGAGTTTCACTTGACTTGGCCACAAGAGTTTCACTTCTCTGGTTTTGCCAAGAGCTGTGACCTAACTCAGAGAACAAGTGCACATCTCAGCCTCTCTCAATGTATGGACGTGCAGTCTCCCAACTCACTCCAACTTCTCCCAACTTTCTCAGGGTGGGATAATATTATTTACAATAAATGCCACCTACTATCTAGAACTTTTCATTTTTCTTCCTTCAAAGGACAACTCAACAGAAGGACTTTGAACAGTTCTTACATCCAAGGCACTACTTAGAATTGAAACACACATACATACCTGCACCCCCACCCTCACCCACACACTCAAGCACACACATGCACATGCGCACATACGTGCATGCAGTGGGAGAGGGTATCAAGGGACAAGACTAGTTTTAAATGTATGTGTGATGGTAACAGTAACAGAAGTAGTGATGAGAATAGAAGGGAACACATACACACCTTTACATACCATTACATACTATGTGCCAAATGCTGTTCAAATCACCGCACATGTATTTCGTCATTCACTCATGTAAATTACACTCTAGGAAAGATATGACCATCGCGTACAATTTGCAGATGAGGAAACTGGAGCAGGGAAATAAGTGGTTTGCACATCTAGCAAGCAGCCAAGCTGAGCTTTGGATGTGGACAGCACAACTCTTAAACCTCTGCTCTCCCTACATTGTCTTTGGAACCCATCCATACTCTCATTTCCTCTCTGTGATGTCAAAGAGAAGTGTCTGCTTGAAGACATTTTAAGTTCTGCATCCTTCATAATGGACTATGGATAGAGCGTTCATAACAAATGAAGCTGCCTCTGCCTTTCCCTCCAAAATGGCTCACCAGTTACTGGCTCTTTGTCAGGGATTGTATGACATTAGTAACCTTCTAGGGTAAACATTTTTGTCATTGGAAAGAGCTGGAGATTTAAGAAGCTTGTTAATTTGCTTTAACGAATAAATATCTATGATGGGTCATTTTACTCTTTATTATTTTATATGTATGATTGTGTTGCCTTTATATGTGCATGTATTTATGTGTGTGCTTGCCATCCACAGAGGCCAAAAGATAGTACTGAAGCCCCTGAAAACTGGCATTATAGACAGTTGTGAGCTATCGTGTGGGTGCTGGGAACTAAACCCAGGTTCTCAGGGAGCTTAGCCAGTGCTCTTAACCACTGAACCATTCCCTTCCCCTCATGGATTCTGACCCATAGCCATCTCAATACCATGGCCATTTTCTTAATTCCCCAGTAATATCAATCTCGACTAAGATTGTGAGGTGCTAAACTTGCTCATTAATGCCTCTGATTAACATCATTAATACCACATGTCCCTTTTTCTACCTTCTCTCACCCTGTTTGTGTCCCCACATAATCCTGCTGTCTCCCTACATTACAAAGCATAATGTTTCTCTCATGGACCTGAAATGAGAACGAAAGGGGAGACCCTCCCTGTCTAGTCCATTGATTGTAAAAACAGCTCAGGGCAAGTTTTGAGGCTCAGCCACTCTAAGTCCTGTGGTAAGCACCTGCTTCATGCTGAACCCGGCCTGCTTGCAAATATGCAGACATTGAACATTTCTATTTCCTTCATTCATCAACACGTGGCACAGAGCTTTCATTACTTGACAGAAGGTAATCGGACACAGGGCGGTTGGATCAGGACACTTGAGCTAGTTTGGGAGATGGGTGGGCAAGCGTGACATGTCTATCTCCAATTAAGATGGTTTGCACTTCCATTTTCTGTCAAGGCAGCAAATAGCACAGATGAGATTCAAACGCAAAATGACGAGTTCCCACTGGAGCAAAGACTCTGTCACGTTGGAGATGCCACACCCACAGGTTTGTAGACATGTGTATGCTTGAGAGGACTGTAGCATATCCCGGTGCCATCCCAATTCCATATAAGGAAGCTTGTAGCCCCACTTCTGAGTTATATCACTTTTGCATCGCTGCATCCATGGCAGGTCTGGCTGTAGCCTACTCTGCAGACAGAAAAGATCCTTACCATTACATGTGTGGGCTTAAGACGTTGTGAAGTTACCAGATGTCACTGCCACCAAGGATCCTGTCTAGACTGAGTGTGAGAGGTCAGTAGTAGAAGAGTGTGGAGTTCAAATATACTATTGACTTTTCTCTCTGTGTGTGCATGTGTGTGTGTGTATGTGTGTGTGTGTTTCTATGGGTGTGTGCGTGTGTCTGTCTCTGTGTGTGTGAATGCACATGTATATATATATATATATATATATATATATATATGTGTGTGTGTGTGTGTGTGTGTGTGTGTGTATACATGTAGTGTGTGTGTGTGTGTGCGTGTGTGTGTGTGTGTGTGTGTGTGTGTGTGTGTGTGTGTCTTTGTTCACCTTTTTATTTTTTGGAACTTGCCAAGTAGGCTATGTGAGTTGGCCAGCAAGTCCTAGGTAGCCTACTATTTATGTCTCCCCAGTGCTAAGATTAAAACACCTACCATTATGCCTGCTTTTAAAAATTGTTTTTACAAAATTTAGTACAGAAAAGGGGCAGAGGATACCAGCCTCCATGCACTTAGGCTAGCTAAGGCCTTGGACCATTGAGATTTAAGCTGTTGCTATAAACATGACACATGACACATGTCACTGTGAAAAGCCTGGGACCAACAAATTACTCATGTAACATTGGAGTTGATGGATGTAAAATTCCTATTATTGTGAAGAGAATTCTCAGAGAGATGCCTCTGGACCTTTTCCTTTTGTTTGTACACTTTCGTCTTTCCAAGTTCAGTAAGCACTTATTGGAAGTGCTAAGTCAAGGTTAAAAACACAAAAATGCATACACAAAAACAAACCTGAGGTAGCCTCGGGGCTCCCACAGCTTAGTGGAGGCACCGACCTCTTAAAAGAGCAGAACCAGTAGAGTGTTGAATGATGTGTGCAGAGGTGAACGGACAGAGGGGCCAAGGAGGGTTTTTTAGTAAAGAAGTACATGGATCTTAGTAGGTGATATTGAGTTTGCTTGGGCACCTGGGCAGACGCTGAAGGAAGGACCTGAGCTGTAGGGCCACACGGAAATACTCCAGGCTGCTTGTCTCCACTGTGCACCCAGGCAGTTGTAGTGATATGAACCACTTCCTCCTTTGTTCTTTGCCTTCTAGCTTTATATTACTTATAGGAGATACTGGCAGGTCAGAGGAGAGAGAGAGAGAGAGAGAGAGAGAGAGAGAGAGAGAGAGAGAGAGAGAGAGAGAGAGAGAGAGAGAGAGAGAGAGACAGAGAGAGAGAGAGAGAGAGAGAGAGAGAGAGAGAGAGAGAGAGAGAGAGAGAGAGAGAGAGAGAGAGAGAGAGAGAGAGAGATTCACAGAGAGAGACAGTGAAATAGACAGAAACAGACAGAAAGACAGAGACAGAAAGGAGATCATCTCTTCCTGGCTTCATTATTCATGCTCGAACCTCTGAAGGAGTCCCTTCATGTAACTGTGTCACATCATTTTCTGAGTGCTCCATCTGCTTCCCCACTGAGGCCCTGCATGATACATCATTCCACGCCTAGTATGTATGCAAAAGAGATATAAAGCAACCAAGCTCACGAAGCAGAGCAGGGAGCTACAGATGAGAAAGCTCAGAAGCCTGGTCTCGTGGAGTCTCATAGCTATGTGTCAGAGACTTGATCTTTTGTCCCAAGGACTGTAAACGCTACTGGGTGATGTTTGGAGCTTTTCTAGTGATTTCTTCAGAATGTATGGCCTTGATTAAAGGCAACCCCCTGACTCCGGATTGTAGAACACAGTGTTTCCACTGCTTAGTTATGTGCTATCAGAACTTCCTTCATGTTTTGCTGAGAATCTCCGTGTAATATTCTTAAGAAAGAAATCTAAAGACTTAGCTGAGGAAAGCACTCCAGCCTCTCAATGCGGTTACTCTGCGGTCCCCTTGACCAAAGTGTATAAGAACCAATGGCGAGAACTGACTGCTCTCCCTGAACAAAGGCTGGGTATAGTGGCTTAGCTTCTCTTTCCTCTAAACAATGGTTATCTTAGGCTGGGATCCAAGTAAGAGAATCACTTCAATCCCACCCTTCTATACACCCTTTCAAATTCAGACCTTTACACTGTCTGAGAGATGAACCAATCAGCAAAGAAGGAAGGCAGGTTGGAATATGGATTTTAGTATATTCGTTATAAAAAAGACATTGCTCGTGGACGGATGGCTTTAAAGAGATGCTTGAGCTTCCCAGGGACTACTGGACAAGACATCTTAAGAGTGACCTGACCTATACCCGTTCCCAGCCTTGGTTTCTCTTGTCAATCTGGATCATCGGGAGTGGGAAAGAATACATTTCATGTCCTTCCTTGCAGTGTGGAGATCTGATGAGTTTTCTGCTAGTGACATGTAAGCAGAATTCTTTCGGTGGTTTCTGAAAGAGCTTTTGATTTTTTTTCTGACTTTGGAGTGGGGAGGGGTGGTAATTACAGTTAGCATCACCCTCCGCTCCTTTCATCTTGATGAGCGGAGAGAAGCTAGCTGGAGCAGAAGCATCTTCTAAGGAGGAGGCAGTAACTACTAAGACAAAAAGGGTGGAAAAGATTGTGGCCAAGACAGCATTAATAAGCAGTTAAAGGCATGACAGCCATAGTTTTATCTCTGGAGTTCTGGTTATGTTAGTTGCCATTTAAAATGATATTTATTGAGTAATCTGCTCTTCTAGCGAAATGCGTTCTTACTTAACACACCTGGATCCCAGAATAACCACAGCCATTCCACCCGTCTCATCTTCTCGATTAGAATCGCACTTTTTTTTTGAAGATAATAGCAGGTCTCATATAATAAGCTGTGTTTTTTTCCCCTCCAGAATGACCTTTCCATGTCTCTTCACAGAAACTATCGTCCCTATCCTAACTGACGCCCATTTAACAGAAATAATAAGTCTACCTCCATTCCCGCTTAACTTAGAGACCTTAGTCATCACTGCAATTCTTACAAACCCCTCTCCTCATTAAGCCTCCCTGTTTCTGTGGAAACCTCAGCAATAGAGAAACTCAGCCGTCCCCTTCCCCTGTGGGCACCAAAGCTGCTACAGACTGATTTCCTGCCAGGACACAGTTGCATATCTCCAATGGGTCCTCAGCTCTGTCCTCAATCTAATTTTCTTTAGCCCACTCTGTCACACAATGCTTCTCTAATTCCCCTCGTAATCCCTTCTTACCCCACCCCTACAGTGTACTTGAGTTGTCAGGTTCAGCAACTGCCCATCCTCTGTTTCTAGCCTCTGAAAACTGGAAAAATGTATTGTTTTTCAAGTTCCCCTTACTCAAAATGATCTGTGGACCAGCAGAACCTGGGGAAATAGTAGAAAAAGAGACTCTCAGGGACACCTGAGAAGCACAGAATTAGAATCTAGATGCGGGGGGGGGGGTGAGGGTTATATGTGTCCTGTGTTTATCGATTGGTTTGCTTTTGCTTGCTGTGGTGTTGGAGACCCAACATGGGGGTTCTTGGATGCAGGACAAATGTTGTACCACTGAGTCTTGTGCATGGGTGCATGCATACACACACACACACACACACACACACACACACACACACACACACACACGCACACGCACAAGCTAAAAGTACTCCTCTTGACTATTCCTTCTTAAGACTCTTATGCCTCCTCATTTTCCCCACTGATGCAACTGTTCGTTCAATCCTGTCAGAAAGCGAATACTGTCAAGTACTTCCTATCTGAGCAAAACCAAACACTCCAAGCTCATATCTCTATCCAACAAGTACTCTTTCCCTCTTATCCTTTCCAAGTTCATGAGATAATTCCATGTGTGCATTCCTTTCTCCTTCCCTATCCACTCAGAATCCAACCCAAACCACTCATCATTACAAGGCAATTCAGAACAAACTTTAGGACAAGCTAAGGCACTCTCAACATCTGGTACCTTAGCAGAGGGATCTTGAAGGATTCTGAGAGCCCTATAGAAGCAAGAAGATCTCTTTGACATTCTCCTTCTCTTTTCCCCTGAGGTAAACTATGAGACCTCTATTGACCAACACCTTCCCTTTGGTGAGACAGGGACACAAAGAAGAGCCAGAACAAATCCACCTTCCTTATTTCCCTCCAGCATATCACCATTGCCTCAGACGCTTTCTGCCCACGTAGCCATCGTTCTGCATGGCCATCACACTTCATTGAGGCTAGCATACAAATGGCTTTCGTTTTTTCTTTGGGTCCTTATTTCTGAAGGCACTTGTGTCATGTAAACTTACGGATGCACGGTTTTCTGTATTATAACTCTGTGACCATAAAGCCTTGCAGAAAAACGTCAGGAAGAGAGAATTTTTTTTTTATTTTTGGCACTGTGTTTCAGTCTCTCATGGTAAGGGCTGGAATATAGCAGAGTTCACAGAAGAGGGGTGAATGGCAGAGTCTCCCCTACTTTGTTATAGGAGGAATATAGAAAGCAAGGCCAGACTCAGCAGCTGCAACTTTGAAAGGTCCATCTCTAGTGACCAACTAGGCTACACCTCCGAAAGATTCTTCTGCCCCAAAATCATGCCATGGGTTGGGAAGTAAGCACTCAGAATGTGAGCATGTAGTAGACAACAGAATCAAACCATAGTGTGTCCAGCTGTTTAATCCTGGCTTTGTTATCAGAGTCTCAGGTATAAATATAGACATGGGTGAGGAAAACATATTGTTGGTTCTCTTTTTCACAGCAAAACCCCAGGCTTGCTTTTCTGACTTTCTTCCAGGTCCCTCACAGCCAAGCACTCTCTCTTTGATCTTTCATTGGCTCTTCTGGACAGTTCCCTTCTTCACCCCAGTGTCCTTTGCTTCTCTAATTAATGACTTTCCCAAAGATTCATCCTGAGTTTCTTCTCTGCCTTGTCCCTAGGTGGTTTCATCCAATTGTCTAGGGATAAATATCACTCACTAACATGCAGGTGTTTCACAAATATATCTCCAGGCCCTGAATTCCTCTGTGGAACAGTCACTTTCTTACGTGGTATTTGTATGTGAAAATCTTGGATGGGTCTCAAAGTCGTTAGGTTTAAAACTGAAATCTGATTTTTACAACCTTCTCCAGAAATAATTCCTCATCAGATCTTCTCCTGCTCAGGAGATAAGAAGACTACCCACCCATAAGTCAGGGACTTAGGAGTCATTCCTAACCCCTCCCCCCAGTCCCTACAACATATTTATCCACACAATCTGTTTCTCTTATCTCCCGGACAGGTCACACACTGTATATATCTCATCACAACCAAGTTAATGCCTTCTTCACTTGACTCTTCTTAGAAATTTCTTCAGTATTCTCCCTTCTTGACAGATTTTCTACCTGCAACCTTTCCTCCAAACAGAAACAACAGCAGTCATTTGAGCTTATTCTGATGGACTGTCAGAACTATGTGAAATGACTGACTGCACCTCAGGTAAAGTGGCATTCTCTACAGGTAGGTGATTCTACCTGGCCTCCCCTCTTCCTGTCTTCCCCTGAACCTCTATACTTCTACACCTAATGCACCTTCACATTGCTCAGAACTACTGAGTCTCTTCCACACCTGAGAACACAATGGATCTTCTTGGCTCTTTCTAATCTTGTAGGGGCCAACTGAGATGCATCCATCCTCCTCAGGGAACCTTTGACTGTCACATTGAAACATCACCGCCCTCAGAGGCCCCCAACACCCCTGACACCCCGGCCACACACACACACACACACACACACACACACACACACACACACACACACTATCTGTAAGCAATCTGCTTTTGTTTTCAAAGCACTTCCTGTGCACAGGCTCAGCAGTTGTGCATTCCCTAGACCGGAAACCTCAAGAGTGCATAGGTGGCATCTACTTTGTTCCTGCAAACTGCAAGCCTAGCACCTCACAGGTAACCGAGTCAGTAAACCACAAATGTGCCCATCCATAAAACTCTCGCCACCCTGCCAACAACAACAACAGAAGCAGCAGCAACAACACCTGTTTCTTTCACACTAGCAGGGATTTGAGGATGATAGAATACAAACACTTAGCCAGATCTTGAAACTCGGATGGACAGAGATAGGGAAAACACCTTAAAATTGCAAGGAAGAATAGGTTTCTTGAGAGGTAGAAGATTGCAATAATCTTTGGAGGAGGTGGTTCTCTTGATCTGGAAGTGTTGTTAAAAAGACCCTTTACTCTCACGGAAAGCAAGTTGTTATCACCGTTCCTCTGGGTGAACTCCGGAGCCCTCTTTGAGCTAAACACATATGTTTTAGCCTCTTTACTAACCGTTCTAGGAACTCTGAACTACTGAGCCTAATGAGAGACTTGTCCTAACAGAGATTAACACTATCACCCCCCTTTGGCTTAGGAAACCTAGGTTTTATCAGACAGGCTGTATATTACCCTTTGAACACAATTGGTTGCTTTTCAGAAGGTCTAGATATATTCTTTTATTACAAAAGTGGCTCCCTGAGGTCACAAGACTGTGTGAGCCAAGAGCAGAAGAAAACATTATGAAGACCATAAAAGCCAGATGCTGGGCCAAGCACTTCACACGTACTGCCTCAGTTCCTCTTTTGTCCTGCCTGAGGAGAATAATGTGTGTCTGTCTGTGGTTTACATTTGAAAAACAAACAAGTGAGGCTGCAAGTGGAAAGGGTGATTTCAAAAGGTCACACAGCTCCTTGGCAGCAGAGCCAGAATTTGAACTGACTTCTAGGTAGAGTTCAGGAGTGTGAGTTAACTAGGCAGCTGATGTATTGAGGAGAAATCCTCAAGTCTTGCTGGAAGAGGCATTGGCAAGAGAAATCCATCCAGAATGCACTGGGCTTATCTCACTTGAGGCATTATTGGAGACTGAATACACGGTTGGCTGCCATGTTGAGTCACTCTGTTGGGTAAAGAAGAAAACCAATATTCTCCTGAGCAGTATCTTCCCAGGCAAAGAAGGCACTTCTGTTTACTTCTTTAAGAAAAAAAAGTTGCTTTGAGGTAGAAAATAATGTTTGAAGAGATAAGTATTAAACTAACGAGAGTAGAAATTGCAGCGCTTCCCTGGGCCTTGGCTCAGAGGAACAGACACGTCTGAAAAGCTGAGGTGGTTGGCCTGGCCTCTGCTCCTGTGGTCAGGCAGAGGCCCAGTCAGGAGGGTCTGGGCGTGAAGGCTAAGGGAATATCCAACGAAGCACATTGTTAAATTATACTTTCGTAGCAGTGGTAGTGTCCAAATTCAGGGAAGGAATCTAAAGCACAAAGCAAGCCTGGCCCCATCTCACAAGGCAGCTTGGTAGGAGTGCCAGGCCTTGGAGAGATGAAAGGACTCTATACAAATTGGCAGGAGTGGTGTGCCTGCATGACCCGGAGCAGAGACTACCAGGGGACTTCTTTAGGGAGCTATGAGAAAGCACCCTGAGGACAGGAGGTAGCTGGAGACATCTTGTTTTCTTGTCCCCACCTCCCATAAGACCAGAATCTAGCTTTCCTCATGAATAATTCTTTAATATCTATGACCTTGCAGCTTTACTCACTGGACATATCTCACCTGAGGCATTATTGGAGACTAGATACACTGGATTCCATTTACTCACTGGTTGTTAGGATGCTCTTATATTTAAGGTAACACTCATGATGCTTATAACTGGCATTTTGCGTTAGTGTTTTGGTTCTTTTTGGATTTTGTGGCAGACAGAAAGGGAACTCTGTCCCTCTCATACCTGCAAAGGCCCCCATACTTTCAAAGTTTGGGTATAAATAGCTCAAGGATTCAATTCAGTCCAAGCCATGCTTGCTTTGGTCTCTTGTAGAGCTACTGACTCCAAGTTGAAACATTCCCTCCTGGACAGAAGAGGGAGGCTCACAAGACTCAAGAGAAAGCTAATAAGACTCAAGAGCCAACCCCCAAGGTTTTAGAAAAGCAGGAAGCACTTGCAGGAGAAGCAAAGAGGCGGAGACTATTCTGATGGAGTTGTCTCTAAGTTGGGCAGGGAACTCAGAGAACTCTAGTAAGTTGTCACCCATTTTGGAGAGGAGCTTTCAATGATGCATGATGCTGCTTTTGAATCACCCATGTTCTTGAAAGTAGCCCCTCACCAGTGCTCCTATAAGCAATTTCAATGATGTCATTGACCCACCAAGCTAGCCTTGAGTAGAATTATTTCTCTGGTCCCCATGATGCCCTATCTGGGGGTTAATAGACGTTTGTTTATATTTCCCCAGGAAAAGTGACAGAATTCCTCTCCCCCGCCTCTGGTTTATCTGGGGTGACTTTGTTATTGGTCAAACTTCATGTTGTAGCAAGTAAAGTCCTACTAGTCCTAAGATGAATAAGCGTATCCAAGACACTCTGAATGAATAGCTTCAAGGACAGAAATCACAGGGTCGTCCTAATAGATACAGAAAAGGCCTGTGGCAAAAAAATCAAACAAACAAACAAAGCAGAAAGCAACTACACCCTTCATGATAGAACCCTTAATTTTCTGGAGAAAAAAACTAGAAGTATTTATACTAAATCCGGAACAAGATAAGGATTTCTACTCTCCTCACTGTATCTTATCCATGGTGTTAAGACAATAGAAGGTCATAAAGAATATAAACAGAAAAAAAAGAAGTAAACTATTCATATGTAAAGATGATGTAAATCTGCACATAGACCCTACAAGCTTCCTACAAAACCCCGAAGAGTCAAAGACTTTCTGTAAAGTAGCAAAATACAAAATCAGCACACACAATCGGTAGCTTTCATATATGCCAAATGACAAACATAGTTATAAAGAAATTAGAGAAGTAAACCTGTTCATAAAATTCAAAAATGAAGGGGAAAAAAAAAGACAAGAAAGATACCTTGGAATAAACTTAAGAACACAGTGAAAATCTTATGATACTGAATGGGAAAGCCAATGGGAAGAGCCGCCATGCTCATCGATGAAAATATCCATTCCACTAAAATTGACCTGTACATTCAATATAATCAAAGCCACCAAAGAAATCAGTGTGGCGGCTCCTCAAAAAGCAAAAAGAGAGCTGGCAGATGATCCAGATAAACCAGTCTTAACCCCAAAGCAGTGTATCCTGCTACAAAGATACTCGCTCAGCCATATTTGTTGCTGCTTTATTCCCTAAAAAACTAGAGATAGAGTCAGCCTACATGGCCACCAATGGATTTTATTCTGTTGTAAAGAAAACTGAAGTTTGAAATTTGAAGGTAATTGGATAGAACCAGAAAGTATAAAACCGAGTGAGGTAACTCAGGCTCAGGGAATCTTTTACCACAAAAAGATAATTGAGGGGACACTTCAAGGAATGGGGAACAGCAGTTATCAGTGATAAGAAGCAGAGAGGAGAATACTGGGATGGGGTTAATCAGGGATGGGGTTAAGGAGATAGAAGAGATGAATGGGGAGGAAGGGTTAACGAACATGAAAGGCACATGAGAAAGCCGTGGGAAACCATACTACTTGGTGAGCTACCTAAAAACTATTTAGTTATAAGATAATAAGCAACCTACTTGGTTGAATAATGCTTCACCCAATAATAATCAAGGCTTATTAAACAAATATCTTGGTACCAGAGGCTCCAAGTAATACATAGTCTCTTGGTTGTCTACTGGAATTTGAAGATAAACCCCTTTTACTGAAGAAACTACACACCATGGTACAAAATACAGAGGAAGCAACCTGAAGTGAAGCTATAAGTGTTCTCCATGCTGTTCACTTTTCATAGTGCTGAGAAGTTCTGTGTAGTCTTCTGGAGCACGGGGGGGGGGTCACTCTTACTCAGCTGAGAACTCCAAGAACTAACCTGCAAGGTAACGTTTCCACCTATATAATACTGGCATGACTCTTACAGGGAATAACCAAGGGCTCTCTTATCCGTTTTGAGACCCACTCTACGAGAGAAAATTTTGTACAAATTTGGTAGAAATTAAACCTGGTTAAAAATCATGATTGAAGGGGATATATGCAAAAGAGGAAACTTAATATTACTGGTTAGCTAAATATTAAGAGAATGCCAAACTGCCTTCTTAATGTTCAGACCCACAGACCAATGAATACTCTGTCGGTCTTAAACACAGAAATTTCCCATTGCAATTCATTGTTGTGAGTGCAGACATATATAATTTTTCTAGGTGCTAAGAAGAAGAGACAGTCCAATGATCAATTATCCCTGAACAAAACATCAGTACCATCCCATCTAAGACTAAATAACAGTGCAGAAGAGGAGGTGGCAAGAATGTAAGAGCTGAAAGATAAAAGAACGATGAAATACCATCTTCTTTCCATGACTCAGCCAGTGCAAGCATTATCTCGTAGCTGTAGTGACTACCTGCATTAGGTGTGCACAAGACTGGGCCTGTCGGTAGTTAATACAGATTAGGGAGGGCCCTCATTACCTACCCCTCCCTGATGCACTATGACCCACTGATGGATTCTGGGGAAAGGTCAGGCACTCTTCAGTTGTATACCTACTGATGAACCCACCATGCTCCTAGAGATAGCTCCCTACCCACGGTCACACAAACAGTCCTAGCTAAACTCAGGGAGTTATACAAACACAAAGATACAAATGTGGTAGCAAGGAGCATGGGTAAGAGGGAAATGAGGCAGGCAAAGGGAACAGAAATCAGAATGCACTATCCACATGTATGAAGTTGTCAAAGAACAATGAGTGAGTGCGTGTGTGTGTGTGTGTGTGTTTCTGGAAGGTATGAAATGACTCCGAAAGCCAAAGTCTTAGGATATGGAACCAAAGGCAATGCCTTTCCCTTTCATCAACAAAGAAAAGAGGGGACTAGTTACATTAGGAGAAGAGGTACAAAGGGCAAAGGCATTCTTAAGAATCCACTTACATTTATGTTGATCCTCTATTCGTTTCTATAAGTTAAACTTCTATGTAGAGGATTCCATTTTAGAAATGCCGCTAGAGTTCTGAGACAGTGGTGTCCACTTTCAAATTACCAGGGATGACTCAAAATCATATGTATATGATCAAACATATGGGAGCCTTGAATGTAATACCAGCAGTAGCTAACCACAGAGGGAAAAAGTCTTAAGATATAGTCGAACTTCAAATGGTTTTAACTTGGTCCAGTTGAATCTCAGCCAAGAAGCCTCTAGATCAATGGCTTTCTTGCTAAAGATAAGTATCTGTAATCAGGGCAGATTTCATAAGCTGTCTTCGCCTTCAATTCTTTTAGAAGAAGGAGAGGATACACTGATAAGGGGGAAGACTCAAACAGAAAAGGGATCGAGAGGAGAATTTTAGAATACGCTGTACGTGACAGCTCCTATTTGCAAGCACTCCTGCACAACTGATGATGGCAGCTTGTATTAAACTATGTAAGGCACACAGTGACGGGAAATCTCCTTTCTGACACACGACAAAGCCATCATGGCAGAGCAGTGCCTAACTTTCAGCGTTTCCTTTACAATCCAGCTACTTGTCCCAGACCATATGCATAGTGCTGGGTTCCTCTTGTTTCAGCTCCTCTTCTGACTGACAAGACATCTAACATTTTTAAAACAATAAAGAAAGAGCGACCCTTCTAGATCAGTAGTTCTCAGTTTTCTTAATGCTGCAACCCTTCGGTCCAATTTTCTCATGTTGCAGTGACCACTAAGCATAAAATTATTTACGTTGTGTCTTCCTAATTGCAATTTTGACACTGTTACACATTGTAATGTAAATATCTGAGATGCAGGATATCTGATATGTGACCCCTGTGAAGGGGTTGTTTGACCTGCAAAGGGATCATAGCCCACTGACCTAGATAAAGAGCCCAGCATATAGGAGCCCGGGCAAGAGATGGGAAGAGGAAAAAAAAGACAGCTTGTTTTAGATGCTTATCTCTCAGTGAGTCCCTCGGGGGAACCAGTCAATTTCACAAGAAACCATCTTCGCAACTTAAACACCAACCATCATCTATGTCATCATTTTCTGGGTGCTGTTCATCCTTCAAATGCAAGAGCTGGCATACTATCTCGCTTGATTCTGAAAATACACTAAGAAACACCACACCTTGTGGATCCGTTTTAATCACCCCACGTCTTAAAATGGCTGTTTACCAATTTTGTGTAATGTAATTAAATGCTCCAACACTATATTTAAGAAACATTAAAGATGACTTACTCGGATGAGGGCTGGGAAATTCCAGGTCTGGAATATCTACAGTCCCTGGTGCTATAAAAATAAGATTCCCCAAGAGAACATAAACTAGAATGGTAACTAGAGAATATTGTTTCCTTACCATTAAATATTAGGATCCGCAAAGAATCCAAGACGTGAAAGCTCGGAGGCAGAGAATTTGGTTCAACAGTTTCTACCACAGGGAATCCAAAACCTGAATTTGGTTTTAGGTTTCAGAAACTTGTTTCTGGTGGTTTACAGAAAAGGAAAAAGAGGTGTGGAAGCATTCATTTCTTCCATTTTCGAGACTAGAATTCCTGCGCTAGCATCTGGTGTTTTCCCACCCACTCCCTCCACACCATCTGGAAGTAGGTTCCTCACTTCAAGGAACAAGCATGAAGCCTAGAATACATTTGACTGTGTGTGTGAAACAGGCTTCCCTTTAATAGTCCAACAGTTTACTCTGCTGGTGCCTTCCTGTTATGCACGTCAGTAGTTCCAGGTTGGGATGTCTGGTTCTTGCCTCACCTCAGAAGATCAGCAGTACAGACAACAGTGGGGTGAGGACAAAGTAAAGTGCCTACAGTAATTTAATACGATGTTCTGTGTAAGACGATAACAAAAGTCCTATGGATTCTCTTGCGCCAGACAATAACATAGCAATGGGGCAAGACTTAGGTTAGATACCGCTGTCCATCTCAGGTGCAGGGAAACTGATTTCGAACCTACTTTCTGGTACAGCCAGAAGGGCAAATGCACATTCTAGAGCCTGTATTTAGGCGCTGTGTTGTTATCTTCTAGTCCAGCACGGTTGCTGTGATTAATGCTGAGGCTTGGATGAGTCCACTGTAATTTGCCAGGATCAACCCCATTTTCCCGCAATGGTGAGGTTGCTGTGTGAAACCCATAAACCCATGTAGAGAGCACAAGGGTACCCTGAATCTATACTGTCCTCAAAGCTTATTCAAAGAGTCTTTAAGATCACAGTAGAGATGAAAAGCAATTCTACCTTCAGCTCCCGCCACCTTTCACAGTCTGCTACGTGAAATTAACCGCTGACTCACACAAAGCACAGACATCATTGCTAGAAATAAGAAGGTACAGACTCTTTGACTATAATGTCCAACGTTCCCAGATGCTCCCTAGACTGTAGCAGTGGATGCTGACTAGATAAAGGGACTGGCAGAACATAGGGTAAAGCGAGGATGGTGTTCACCATCCTAAACTTGCTGGGAGGAAGTACCTGTGGGCATTGTGCACCAGGCTGGGTATAGCTTAGCCTGTGTCCTAGAGATGGTGTTTAAGCTGAGTCACTTGGGTGTTGGGAATGCTAGTTGTATTCCAAAATCCCATTTCCCCAGGAGATAACAGGACAGGTCACGGCTTTCCCTGAATCATGTCCACTCTCAAGCATCCAGAAAAGCATAGTTCCTAGGACAAGACAAAGATTAGAGAAGAGCTTTCAAGGCATTAATACTGTGAGAAGATAATTACATAAACAAATGATTATTAAAAAGAAATAATTATAAGATGGACCAGGAGAGCTGGGGCTGTCATTATTCCATCACAAGTTCAGCTGCCTGAACAGGTTTAGCCTAAAATCCTATGAACAAATTCCACAGAGGTAGAACATAGTAAAGACCCACCCGACTAAAAAGCAACCGATTTATCCCTCAAAACACTTTCTGAGATGATAGAAACGCTGCCAAGGAGAAATGGAATAAAGGAGCGAACACAAGCTCAAAACAGAAGATTTGATGGGAAAGACCAACCCTAATCCGCACTCAGGGATTTGGATTGATGCTCACCCTGAGGTAAGCCTAGCACTATCGTTTACCTGACCAGGTAACCTTGATGTTGTAGCCTTCCTATTGCTCAGGACATTCCTGGGACCTCTATATCAATGTAGAAAATTTTTCTATGCATAGATCTTAGGGGATTTTATTTCACAACATAATTTTCTGTATGTACACTAGTTTCTGAGACAGAGAAACTACTAAAGCTGTTTAAAACATTACTTCCTACCAAAACCACCCCACAGGACACATGCTGTGATGCAATATCAGACATTATTTTGCACCACTACAAAGGTACTAACAGTTGCTAGGCCTGTAAAAGTAAATGCTAAATATATTAGTCTGATTTTTAGACCACAAGAAGAAGCCAAGCATTACACCTGGGGATTGGCCCTTTCTCTTCATAAATACATCCTTCATTATACTTCTTCGCAGAGCTACTAAATGGTATTCTTTAACCTACAGTTAATGGCTGGGGCCTCCACTTCATCTTCCCTCAGCAGCTGTGGCCATCACTAAATGAATACATGAATTGAATTAATGTGCAATGAATGTTCACCATGTCCAGGACTACATTAAGATGTGGATTGATAGCTCCGGGGGATAAATCCCTATTTCTCTGACTCCCCTTATCCTGTATGAAGAAAAAATTAAAACTATCCAGTACACAGATGGCTTCTCAATTGTGAACCAGAAAAGTGCAAGCTCATAAGAATGCTTACTTTGGGTTAAAGGTCTATTCTTGCTTACTAACTGGCATGGATATGGCTGAAATTCGTGGAAATCATAAAACCTTAGTGGAAGAATAAAACTCAGATGTGAGGTTCTGATGCCACTGCCTGTTGAGTGCACATCCGTGTTGAGAAGATCATGCCTAAGGTAGTGAGAAAGTTCACAGAAGGAGGGTTTCTAGGGAGCTCTGGAGAGAGTGAAAGAGAGGGAGTCTTTGTAGAGGCTTTGTGTGGCCAAAGAAACATTCAGAAAAAGTTGAGTATCCCAGGACCACGTCAGGAGAAGTGATTATTACCCTAAGATCGAATAGGGGGAAGCAGGGAAAGGTCATGCTGCTAAGAGCACCGGAAGAGTGGAGGTGTGTCCGGAAGAGTGGAGGTGTGTCCGGAAGAGTGGAGGTGTGTCCGGAAGAGTGGAGGTGTGTCCGGAAGAGTGGAGGTGTGTCCGGAAGAGTGGAGGTGTGTCCGGAAGAGTGGAGGTGTGTCCTAAGGGAGAATCAGTCATCATGGAAGCATACAGTCACGCTAGAGTATTGCCGGTGTCAAAGCAAAGGGAGAAGGAAAGCACGCTCTGCTCCTCCTTTCTGTCTGTCTCCTGATCTGCATTACCTCACCTTTTCCAAACACAGTCAGAGACCAGAAGCTAAGGCGGCCCCTGCATAATGGCACCTATACACTCAGGTTAGAGGAGAGGAGAAGAGAGCCTGGGGAAAGCTAACCAGTTAATGACCCATGCAGTCAATACCCACATCAAGATAAAATGTCCTAACTTTTGCTTTTCTGTCTTTTCTTGGCTAATATAGCATTTCCCATGATGTATTCCAGATGAGGGCTGTGTGAGGTGTCTCCAAGGGGCAAGTTTCCTTTGTTTAAATTCATTTAAGAAATCTTTATAGCTTCTTCTTTCACACTTTACCTCCCATCACCCATTTTTCCATGAATATTAGTTACCCTGACCAACTGGCTGAGGTTGGCAGAGTGAAAGTTATCACCCACAACTAGGGTTATCGTTAGTTATGTAAATCTCATTTCAAAATACACACCAACCATTGCTTAAATTCGCTTAAAAATGAACTAGCACATTAAATAGGTCTCGTTAGCCCAGAGATTTTGAAAGCTCTACTATACTTATAATACTTTTTTCTTGTCAATAACAGTCATGGAAGGCCGTGATGAATGAAGCCCTAGGCCAAACACTGGGGCTCTGTTAGTGGGGCAGACACCTCACTCCCAGTAAGTAAATGGAGGACAGACCACAAGCAGAAAACAAAAGCCGGAAACAAATTGCTTCAGTATGGCTCTCAGAAAAGAGTAAAATGTGCAGAATGCCTCAATGTACGCAACTTAGTTTTAGAGAGCTTCAATTCTGGGCAACTTTTAGGATGTAAGAGATGAAAAAAAAACAAAACAACAACAACAAAAAAAAACAAAACAAAAAAAATAAAACAACCAACCAATCAGTCAATCAAACAAACAAACAAACAAAAAACCTAGCTGTCCTCTGATGGTCGGTGTTTATTTTGAAATGAGATTTACCTAATCAATGATAACCCATGATTCCTAGTTGTGGGTAATAACTTTCACCCTGCCAGCCTCAGACAGTTGGTCAGAATAACTAATATTCATGGAAAATGGGTGACAGGAGGTAAAGAGTGAAAGAAGAAGCTATATGTTTGTTGTTATGCACGACCATAAATACTTCATCTTCCTCACAGTAACCTCACGGCCTCGGTAAAATGTGAGGGTCTCTGTTTGATACATCAGGAAATTGAAGTTCAGGGCTATTAAAAGACTTGCCCAGTGTCTCACGGTTATTAACTTGTACAGTGAAGATTTGACAGGTTTTTTATTAGCAAATTTAGACCCTTCTTCCTTTATTGCCTATTTCATCCACTCTATCATGTTTTGCCATTTCTTAAATTATCATAGTTTATAACACCAGTTTATTGTGTAGTCATCACAAATCTCTATACTGCTGTTTGTATTGAAAAAAAAAACAAACCACAGAACCTTCTAGAATTTCTCTGTGGTAGTAAAATAGGCTACATAATTAAACACCCTGCTTCTATGAGGATGATGTATGAAGATTTTTATTTCTTTCCACTTGTAACGTTTGACTTGTCTTTTCTGTAAAATTAATGTCCATTGATTTCTCAGAAAACTGTGTTTTCCTCTCACAGAGGGCTTGGTTTTAGGAGAACCAAACAGTACATCATTATCGATTATGATTGCCTTTCCCGAAAGCTGTTGTGAATGTGAATACTCTTCTAAATGGGCACTCGGACAAAACACTTTATTTAATTCATTTCCAAAATGGAGTTTGTCTTCTAGCAAATGCCACATAGTTCACCTTAGAAACAACATTTTTTTTCATCCAAAAAAAAAAAAGTCAAATACTAAAACTATTATATTAAGCATTAACTTTTATACTCAGAGAAACATGTATGCCTTCATCTTGGCAGGACACCCTACAAGAATCTCTCCTCTGGAGCTGAGAAGTGTGTATTAGTACCCTCCAAGTGTGTGCAATGGGACTACTGACAAGGCAAAGAGAGAGTGCCAAACTGGTGATGGGCACAGACATATCTTGGAAATTATCACTCCCAATGCCCTGTGAGCTTATTTCTAACTTTGAGGAAGCCTGAAAGAACCAAGCAACTTCATATAATTGCCATACTCTAAGGGTTCCAGAGGGAAATTACTAATCACAATTATTTACTGAAACACAAATGGGAAACTCAAGTCACCCCAGGGTTGCACTGAAACAGCTCCAGACTTGGGTTACAACTTCAAAATTAATGGGAATGAGCAGGGGGTGAGGCTGTTGAGTATATCGAACGGCCTTGCCGTAATTAAAGACCCACATGCAGCCAAATGAGATTAGCTCCCACTCTGGGAGGAGTGAGGGCTTAACCACTCACCCAAACCTCAGAACACCAGGTGGTTGCAAGTCCTTGCTTACAATTCTATGCCTTTAAGAAGCAGGCTTTCTCCCCTGTTGTTGATGCAGTGATTGTCATGGCAGTCATTTTAATTACTTTTTAATCTTTAATAATCATGTTATCGAATGATTTATTTAAACACCGTTCTGTGCCTGGCATGAGGCTTCCAGCAGCAAACACTAAAGGTATCCGTGGGCACTCAACTCTAGTAAGCATAGAGGGCTTAACTCTCGGAGCTTCCAACTTGTGAGTTGATAGCTTGTGAGTTAATCAACTCTCCCAGAGCCAGAGATCTGTTAGATTCATGGAAGATGATTAGAAGAAGATGAAACAAGGTTTGGAACAGAGCACCAAACTCATGTGGAGCCTAACTGACAGCTATGCTGCCAGCTGCTGCCAAATGGACACGTAATTTGAACCTGAGGTGGACTGAGACCACTGTAATCATCTGGCTGTTTCACCCTAGCTGAGTGGGATGGCTGTGCTGCATCCTTCCCCAGAGAGGATCTTCCCACAAGAAAATAGGGGCTCTACTAGGAGGCTTCCAGTAAATAGTGCTCTGGCCACTAGCCATTAATATGAAGATATCGAGAATCCATGTTTAGGGTATTAGGGGTATAAGAAATGCAGAGAACTGATGAAATACAGTAATTAAAATTCAATTCAAAACACACCCATTAGAATGACTAAGATCAAAAAACTCAAGAGATAGCACATGCTGGCAAGGATGTAGAACAAGGGCAACACTCCTCCACTGCTGGTGGGAATGCAAACTTGTACCACTTTGGAAATCTATTTGGTGGTTTCTCAGAAAACTTGGAGTAGTTCTACCTCAAGATCCAACTATAGTACTCCTGGGCATACACCCAAAAGACGTTCCACCATCTCACAAAGACTTGCTCAACCATGTTCATAGCAGCTTTATTTGCAATAGCCAGAAACTGGAAACCACCTAGATGTCCCTCATCCAGGAAGAATGGATAAAAAAAATGGTACATCTATACAATGGAATGCTATTCAGCTATGAAAAACAAAGACATCATGAATTTTGCTGGCAAATGGATAGAACTTGAGAATATCATCCTGGGTGAGATAACCTACTCGCAAAAAGACACGCATGGTATGTTCTCACTTATAAGTAGATATTAGCCATAAAATACAGGATGCCCATGCTATACTCCACAGACCCAAAGAAGTTGAACAAGAAGGAAAGTACAAGTGAGGATGCTTGAATATCACTGAGAGGGGAGAGTAAAATAGTTATGAGGCAGATGGAGAGAGGGAACTTCTTGTGCAGAGAGATGGGGAGGGAAATGGAAAGGTTTGGAATCATTTATGGGGAGGGACAGGAAAGATGGCCAGATAGCCACGAGAATGAATGGAAATCTGCGACTGACAAGGTTGAGGAGGTAGGGGGGCATCTCCAGGACCTGACACAGTCCTTGGATAAGGGAGGTACTCAAGAATCAATGGGGGTGACCTTAGCTCTGACTAAGGAACCTGAAGGGGACACCTCCTGTAGCCAGGAAGGAACCCCAGTGGAGCAACGGGCACGCCAACCCATCCACAAAACTTTCAACCCAAAATTTACCAACCAGAGAGCATGCCGCAGCTGAATCTACGCCCCTCGGTGCATAGACACACACACACACACACACACGCACACACACACACACACACACACACACACACACACACACACACACACATGTAGCAGATGTGCATCTTGGTCTTCCTGTGGGTCCTGTACGCTGGAGCAAGGGCTATCCCTAAAGCTGTTGCCTATCTGGGGGATATGTTTTTCTAGCTGGACTGCCTTGTCTGGCCTCAGAGGGAGAGGATGTGCCTAGCCTCACAGAGATTTGATGTACTAGAGTTAGGAGAATAGCTACAGGGGTCCCCACTTGCTCAGAGGAGAAAGGGAGAGGAATGGGGGGGTAAGGATTGTTGGAAGGGGTGAGTGGGAGGGGCAGTGAGCGGGATATAAATGAATACGTAAAGAACAATAAATAAAACAAAAATATATTTTAAAGTGCAGAAATCAAATGTAAGCTACTTCCCCTCAAAATGTCTGATGAAATTATTTGTGGAGGAAGGGTATGGTTTTTGCTATTTGTTTTGGGGGGACTAGTACTTGTATTGTTTTACTTAGCATCAGTATTTTGGTCTAGGATATTTATTAGTTTTGTTCCTGTTTTCCTTTAGTTTTATCTGAACAATTTCTTCTAGTTCCATCTGTCTGTTGCTGGTGATAGTAGAAGAGCCACCAGACCCCTCCCGGGGATCAGAGGGATAGCATTAGAACCCAAGACTGGTGAAGCATCAGTTTGCCTGACCATGGCCAAAGCCACACACTGCTCCAGGTATTTGTGCTTTAAAAGAGAAAAGAGCCAAAGTAGCAGCAAGGAGAGTCCTGGTGACAGGAGACTCGGTCTCACCACACTTTTCTACATGTCACTGAAAGAGGAAACCGCTACAAGAAGGTCCACAGTGGAGACTCTAACTCAGTTAAGGAATCCGTTATCTAGATCTAGTGAAACTAATGGGACCACTGTGGCTACTAGGTGAGGAGGAAGATCCTGTTGGTAAAACTATTCGCCGTTTTATTTTCAAACTGATATCTAGTAAGCACCTCAAAATAACAGACAGCGCTTGGGTTGCTCAAGGGCTTGCCGACATCTTTTTGTGTCGTGAATTTCATTTCTGGATCATGCTCTTTATTTAGACAAGCTCAAACTGGTGTTTTCAGAATTCTGCATGTAATATCAGCAAGATTTGAATTTTTTGTTTCCTGCTACCAAGTATCAGTGTTAACTCTGTCTTCCCTGTATAGCTCAATCAGATTATAAAGATTTAAAACCCATGCAAATGGGGGAATGAAGAAAAAGTTCTCTTCTCTGATACAACAATATTTACATTCCTAACATCAGACTTTGTTTTAACGTTTCTAGAAAAGCTGACAGATTTAATATAAGGTCCAAGTAGACTGTGAAAAATGCAGCCAGAATATGTTTTGCTGCTAAAAAGGAAAATGATCTTAACTCCTATCCCAATTGGGTTGGTTATCCATGCGTGCATGTGACTGCTCTGGAAATTTGTTCCTATCCAGTCGCCTCCAGGACAACTGCAGCCACTGTCTTAGACAAAGGGATCAGAAGCTTCTCGTTTCTCCTGAATCTCTTGTAGGGTCTTGGACGAAAGCATTTGAGTATATAGAAGAAGTCGCCTTCAGAGAAGATGAAGAAACCATGGCTCTGCCACAGCTCAACTCCGCTGTCCTGGTCCTATCCCTTTGGCTGGGTGCAAATTTATTTTTGTAACTCAGTACACCACTCTTGTTCTAAAACAAATCCATCATCTCTGTTGAGATGATAAAAAATATAAAAGAAAGTGCTCTGTGAAAGGAAAGTTAGGTCATTTGTAGTTTGTGGATCTCTCCGATCACGGATAGGTGGGGTTTTTAATGAATGTCTTTTTGTTTCTGGAAATGATTTCATCTGTTATATATGCTGTTCTTTATTATCAATTAATCCAAAGCCCGAGAGCATTAATTATCGCAGCAGCGAGTCAAAGAAAAACACTGGTTGCAAACATCTGCACTTTGACCTTAAGAGGTAGTTACTCTTCGACATGATTTATTTTACTTTTTCTCTCCAGAGCTCTAATCTTTCAACCCTTCCCAGACAACCTATAATTCTGCTCCTTCACCCTCTCTGAAATTACCTGAGTGCTGGCTGCCTCTGGGGAAGAGTTACTGCCCTGTGGCAGAAGTGGTGAAGGTCAGTTCAAAGCTGAATGTCCGTCTGCCTGGGGACAAGGGATTCCTCAATAACTTCTGCCACGCTCCCTCCCCCACCGACTGGTTTTAGTGGCTGATGACAGGAAAAGTACTACCTCACACAGCAAAAAAGCCATCCCCTATTTCGAAGAGCCTGCCAAGTTCCCTGTATGTCCATAGTTAATGGTGGGGTGGAACAAGCAGGACCACTCACACGACACATGAACTAGCGTGCAGACAACGTCTCCTGGAATTTGGGGCTGTGTAACACTACTCTTGAAAGACACACTGTTTGGTTCTCATGCCAAACCTTTCCCTGGTCTGCCTTGTGGATGTGCCATACAGACCCAGGTGGCACACTGTTCTTCAGGAAGCCTGTCCATCTCTGACCACCTAGATTCTCTGAAAAGATTCATGACATGATTCCAGTGAACTTCTCCTCAGGGTTTGGTCTTAAAGGCAGGTTAGCATCCATAAATGTTGTGGGCTACAAACTGACACAGAGTGCACACGTCACCTCTCCATTACCCGAGACAGAGCTACCTATGGCTCGAGTACCAGTTCCCACCTAGTCACAGGTAAGGCTCTGTTTGATGAGCTCAGTTGACTGCCACTGGATCCCCTTCCCCTACCTGCACTGCCGAGATGGGCCTCAGTAGGAGAGGGTGTGCTTAGTCCTCTAGATGTCCTAGGGTTGGATGATAACCAAACTGAGCTTCCCCATCTCTAAAGAAAGGGAGGGAAAAAGGAGAGAGGGATTTGTAAGGGCAAGACTAGGAGGAGGCAGAAGGATGGCAATCAGGATGTAAAGTGAATAAAAAAAATAAATTACCAAAGAAAAAAGAATTTTGATGGATCAGCCCACGAAACACCAACGTACTGCACATCTGGTTGAATAAACTACAAGGGCACAGACGCTAGCATGTGCATGTCTGATGCTGACCTAGGTTTAACTAAAACTAACTGGTTAGTCTTTTCCAGATTTTCCTCCTACTAATTCCATGTTTAAATTCTAAGAATAGCCTGTCACAAAAAAAAATGGCCTTACATTTGTAGATAAAGCCATAAATGTGTCCAGACCATGGTCACCTTAACCAACTTTTAGTTTCAAGTGGAGAAAAATGTGAGGAAAGGTTACATAGCAGAAGCATGAGGCAAGGATCTGGAATAGCTAGCAGAAGACATTTAATACTGCCGCCAATTTTATAGCCCACATTATAACGAGTATGATGCTAATTATAGAGCACTGGACATTCTTCTACTTGACACTACTTCATCTCAGCTCCAGTTTCTGCAACTAAAATTCTGAAGAGAGCCCTGGAAACACAGAGATGTACAGAGAAGATGGCAATCTCTGGTCTCAAGGAGTGCACTGTTATTCTGTGATTCATGAAACCTTCACAGAGCATCCTTGAGGGTTCCACAACTCACACCCACATTTCCAGGGCCTGGCACTGAGGTGCTCCATCTATCACTCCTTAGAGTCATGCTTTCCCTGCCCCACTTACATTCTGCTTCTCCAGTGTCCTACAAACTTCTCGAAGTCATTTAGTGATGCTTCCTTCCTCTCAAATTGGATTCATCCATAAATAAAATGACGCAATGTACACATAAATGTCTAAGCTAGCTGCCTCATTCTGGACCGTGCTTTGAGACAAAACTCATTCTGTTTTGACAAGAAATGCTTTCATAGTGTGTATATATATATATATATATATATATGTATATATATGTTTATATATGTGTGTGTATGTATATATGTATGTATATATGTATATATATAATTAATGTATATATATATGGATACATGCCATACATATATGTAATATAATGCTATATATATATAATATAGATCAGTATACTGATATATAGACGTGATAGACAGACAGACAGACCGACAGATATAATACACACAGAACGAAAGACATTGGCTTACTAAATATCAGTCCATTGCCTCACTAATTGCTATCCTTGTTTAGAGCTACTCATGTAGGCTTAAAGATCATAATTTAGCCAGGCTTCCTTAAATAAGTTTGTGCCTCATTTTTCTTCCTGTACTTAAACTTTTGTTCTTTTTGTTTCATCCTTCAGTTTGATTGCTAGTTATCTGTATTTGATTTCTACCATACTGAGATTAAATTTCTTAATAAAAATCTCCTGAATCAGTGGTGCTTACGCAGCAACAGCCATGGTCATCCACACCATGCCCAGGATTTGTCCTACCCTCAAGAACATCTGCTTGCCAGGACCAAGCCAGAGCAGTGCTTTTGTTGATGCTGATGCTTGGGTTAAGGTCTGCTTGGAAGCTCCAGCTTTGTAGTCTCATCACCATGATTCGCCCCCTTCTTTGTTTGTGTTGTTGACCCATGTATTCACAGCTAGGACAACTTCCCTTCAAAAATGAAAATAAACCTACTCAAATCAGAATTATTGCTTATTTCTTTCATTGATTTCCTTGTTCAGTGTGTTGTCTTGAATGAAAATGGACTGGTTTGCTTATTTGGATATTTGAATTCTCAATCACCAGTTGATAGAACTATTTGGGAAGGTTCGTCAAGCAGGACCTTATTGGAGTACACAGGCACTTGTATTTCAAAAAGCCCCCACCATCCCCAGTTAGCTTTCTCTGCCTCATGCTTGTGGATCAACATGTAAGCTCTCAGCTACTGCTCCAGGGCTTTGTCTGCCATGATGGTCATGGGCTCACCCTCTGAAACTGTACCCTCAATAAACTCTTCTGTAAGTTGCTCTAGTTATGGTGTTTCTTCAAGGCAATAGAAAGTAACTAAGACAATTACCTTCTCACTTTAAGAGTAGAGGGTGAATTTTGACACCTCTCTTTACCCCTCTTTGTCTACTTGAACAAATGGCCAACACTGGTGTGGCCAAAGTTAGATGGCACTGGCTGCACACATATTTCTCTGAGTCAAGTAAAGCCTGCACTAGTTCCCCCAAGGTTACATCAAGGTAAACATTCTCATATTTGGCTAAGCAAGTGAACCTTTTGAAGCTTGGTACAGAACAGCGCCGGCATTTACGGAGCACCCTCTCATATATCTGTCATTATGCCACATTAACTCACTTAATTATTGCAAACAGCCTCATGAATTATGTACTGTTAGATCTACTTTGGAAACAGAAAGTCGACCACCTCCCAGGTAAAAGTGTGTGCTCACAAATCATGCAGCTGTTAAAGAACAGAGCTGAGATCAATGCCCAGGCCCACCTGACTTCCAAATAGACGTTTTATCTGAGAGATGTATATATCCCTCTTCCTCTCACCAAACTCTATTTCTTTAAGAAGCACAATAAGGCTTTCTAATCTATCTTTTCTCTAAGCCAAAACCAAAATAAATTCACATTCTTTGTTAATGGCCCATCATATATTTTTCCCAGACAAGCCAGGACAAGCAAGTCACCTCATGAGTATGCATGCTGGAGAGATTTTTTTTTTTAAAAAATCATTTATTATCTTTAATTCTTAAGGCACATTTACATCTCTACCTGAATCATCATTACACTTTAATATCACTACTAACTAGCCCCTGCATGCAGTGAAAATATATTAGCTTGTTCTTGAACGTTTTGGGCTTTGAGTATACATAGCATGTCTGTGCTCACAAACGACCTATCAGGGCCCAGGAAAAAAAAGCACCCTTAAACATATAAACATGTAGCTCATTCATAATTAAAAATTGGATATAAATCTAAGAATAGCTGTATTTCCAGACAGTCTTTTCCACTTCTTAAGCATGTATGTTCTGTATGTTACTATTACTTATTTGTTCCTTTAAGGAATTTCTTAAGTTTATCTGTTTCTTTTAAAAACATTTATATCACATTTTATTTATCTATTGTGTTTCTGTGTGCATGTGCAAGAATTGAGTCTCTCCTTCCACCATACATATGTGACTCAGGCATCGAACTCAGAGCCTTAGAGTTGGCAGCAAGCACTTTTACCTCACTAGGCCATCTCCGTGGCCCAGTTTTACCTTTTTCTCTTCACACCTGTAAACCTGGTCCATGGATACTTCTTCTGTTGTTGCTGTAAAATCTTGCTAACTGCATTCTCCCTGCTTCAGATTCCTTTGACACACCTTAATAGACAGACAGATCCTTTTGAGCCATTAATTTCATCTCACTCTCATGCCAGCATTTCCAGCGAGCTTTGTCTAGTTTCATCAATTCTAAAACTCCTCCTTTCAGCTACTGAGTTCTCTGAAATCCATCCTCATCACATTGGGCTCCTTCCCCTGCACAGCACCATCCCAGTCTTGTCTTGCATCTATGTTCCAGTGAGTCTATTCTGTGTAGATCAGATCAGAATCCAGTGTTCTTTCTGCTGCCCTCTGACTGCCTTGGACCAGAGCCCCTGCATGTCCTGTATAACAGAGAGTGCACACAGCAGGATAAACTGCTAAGGAGTAGCCGGGATTTAAAAGACCAAACCAGCACCAGTGGACCAAAGAAAGCCCAAGAAAAGCAGCACAGCGCACAGGAACCAAGTTTCGGCAATGAGCATGGATGAGAGGAAGGGTGGAAAGATGGCGGAAACCTAGGGAAAACCTAGGGAAAGTGTTTAAACCTGTGTTACCCTGACAAGCCTGAGCCCACATCTGGGACTTTGGAAAGACATTGGAGATGTCAGAAGTTGATGAAATCGCCAAAGATGTTTCTCCTCTTGTCAGATGTGTGCACTCTTACAGATTCAGAAGCAAGTCTAACTTCCCCCATCGGTAAAGTTACTCAAGACTTAAAGATCAGAGCATGACACTTTCAGGGGCCGCACAAGGTATTACAACTGAGAAACTTCCTGAGTTGGTTCCCCAGGTTTCAAGAGGACCAGAAGAGGGACTATCCACTCCTGTCCCCACGGACACATTGGGTTATGTTTACCATGTGTGCAACTCCAGAAACTGTTTCTAGACTGAAGATTTTGCTCACAGGGTTTGTGGAGCCTGAGGATGGTTTTTTATTAGCCCTAAAGCTAACATAGACAGCCTAGCACCACCTTTTTTTTTCTTTGTATTTCCTTTCTGAAGCTCAGAATCATTTCCCTCAAGTATATGTGAGACTGGAAGACTATGGTTGAAAATTAATCTTGCTGTTGACTTCAGAATGCCAAAGAGATTTCTCTTTAGTTGTGGATGATGTAAAAAGACTCCTGGCACCATGCTCTTGCTATAACCCAACTTTTTTTTTCTGGCAGTAAGAACTTGAGGCTAAGTTTATTGAAGAACAGTAGCACTCTAACAATAACCTTAATCAGTCTTAGGCTAGCCAGATCCTAATCTGGTACAGGAGTTTAAAGAAACCCTTGCTATACAGTCAGTCTGAGAAAATCAGTCACAAGTTGATTTTCAATGTGAGTTTCACATAATGTACACCCCATCACAATCACTTGCCAATCTTCCAGAAGATCCACCTTCCTCCCAAAACAGAAAGAACCAAAAAAAAAAATATCAAGTCTAATTTGTGTCACCCATATACTCACTGGAGCATAATCAAACTAACTGAGTCCTTCTCCACCCCTCCAGAAGCCATCAGTTGTATAGAGCTACACTTCAGATCACAATTTTTCATTCTCTTCAAGACTTCCCATTTGGACTGCTCCTCTTTGGCAGGGAGGGTTGACATAGAAGCCTACTGTGTCCTTCATTCTCGGCTGTGAGTCTGAAGTCATCCTTTGCAAATATCACTGCAAAGGGGGCTTCCTTGTCCTTTAGAGTTAGCTTGCAGCCTGGATAACAGACTCCCACAGGATTTCTGGCAACAGCACAGGCCGTAGACATCCACAAAGCCATCAGAGCCAGCATGGACCACAGACCTCAACATAGTTTCTGTCGGCAGTACAGACCACAGACATCAACACAGCCCTAGGCCACAGTAAAGACCACCATTAATGGTCCTTGGTGGCAGCACAGATTATGGACATCAATGTGGCCTCAGGCAGCAAGCCAGGCCACAGACTCTAAAATGACTTCAGACGGCAGCACAGACCACCATTGCTTTGGGTGGTTACATGGACCACAGACACAACATGGCCTCTGGCAGCACCCTAAACATCAACACAGCCCTTGGAAGCAGTGCAGCCCATGGTTATCCACACAGCCCTCAGCTACAGCATGGACTACCAACACCATCATGGCCCCTAGCTGCAGGATGGACCATGAATATTTCCTGATCCTCTGGAATCAACACGGCCTCTGGGAGCAATACAGACCATGTACAACAACATTGTTTTTAGTGGTAACACCAGTCACGGATATCAGCATAAGCCAAAAGATTTATTTTTAGTTTTTATGTGTATGGATGCTTTGCCTAAATGTGTGCGTGCATAACAAGTGTGTGCACTGTGCTCACAGACGTCAGAAGAGAACATCCAATCCCCCGGGGACTAGAATTACTGACTTGTCTGCTGCTCTGTGAGTGTTGGGAACCAACAGCAAGTGCTTTCCAAGAGCAGCAAGTGCTCTTAACCACTGAGCTGTCTCTCCAACTCCTAATCTCTTCTGTTAGAAAAAGGGGGTCTACTTAGTGCCAGGAATTGTCTTGGTTGGTGAGTGAATTACAGGGAATAAAACAAAAAAAGTTGTGGAACTTACATTTTTGGTAGGAAATTGTGCTGAATAAGTAAAAAAAAAGTTTTTTTAAATTATTAAAGATGATAAGAATGAAGGGAAACCACACTTGTAAACAAACAGGTCCAGCAAGGTCCCAGGTGAAGAGATACTTGCTGACTATGGTTAAGTGTGTTTAAGATAGTGAACTACTCTATCATCCAGCTCCAGACAAAACATTAAGTTGCTTGAAACCTGCTCATATCCACCCACTGTTGGCCTGGTTAAATCGTCCTTTCCCTGTATGGTTGTTCAGGATACAACCTCTTTATTCTTCATTCTGCTGGTCTAGTCCAGCACACCCCATAGCTGTTGGCAGGAATGAGAGCTAACATCTGACAACAGTCTCACAGATATGCTTCCCTTCCACATATGCTTTCCCCAAGCTAATCAACCTACGAAGAACACCTAGAGGGTAGCAGACTTAGACTTCGATAAAGGCGTTGTCCATACATTTCATGCCTTTCTCTCTCCTTCTGTGAACTGAGTTCTACCATGTGGCTTTAAACTTCCAGTCAGTGTTCTCTATTGCTATCTGCCTAGTTCCCTTGACATAGGGGCTCTCACTGAAACAGAATCTCACTGGTTGTTGTTGTTGTTGTTGTTGTTGTTGTTGTTGTTGTTGTTGTTTTGTGGCTTTGTTTGTTTTTGTTTTGGCTAGGCTGACAACTAGTCAGCCAACCCCAGAGGCCTGACCTTCCTGTCTCTTATACCCTTACAAGGACCAAGTTCCAGGTGTCGCTGGCTTTTCCCCAGGGTGCTGGGGATCTGAACTCAGACCCTCAGGCTTTCATAGCATTTCTCTTGCCCACTGAGCCATCTCCCCAGTCTATGTTTTATGTATTTTTATTTAAACTTTCTCATTGCTTGTCAGGTGACTCTCTCCCACCTCTACCTCCTAGAGGAAGAGAGATCATCTTGCTAATGGCCTCTCTCAAGAGAGACTTCAAGTTCAAATTAGAGTCACAACAATGACATTAAGGAAATGAGGGAGGGAAGAATGTATAATTATGGGGAAAAGCTTGTCCGGTAAAGGAGACAGCAGCTATTACGGGCCTGTGGTAGGTCTTCACCTGCCACAGGGAAAATTTTGGGACTTTGCAGCACTTCTGTTGAATCAGAGAGAGGCCTCATGGGAGATGAAGACAGAACCTGTTTGTCGGCTGGCTACTGAGGTCACTTTAAGACTTTGACTTTGCTTCTCTATAGAGGAAGTCTATGAAAAGTCTATGAATTATCTTGAGTGACTGATTTGACTTAAGTTGTCCAAGTTTTTGAAACCCTAGCTGTTGAAATAACCCTGGGAGTGAGAGGAGGCCGAGAACCAGTGCATTCCTGAAGGCAGATAGGAGAGAGGAGGAAAAGCTGGGGTCCTGACATGTTTTGAAGGGAGTCTTGCTGGCAGTACTGGTGCCAGGCACCAGGAGAGCATTTATGATGACAAGAATCTTGGTTGGAACAATCAGAAGTACGGAATAAGGAAAGACGAATGTGGCAAAAACTCCGTGTGAAAGATTTCTGAGGGAGCGAGGGAGTCTGGTGTGGAGCCATGTTGAGTTCATGATGTCCTTTAGACACCAACTGGCAGTACCTAGCAGGACTTTTGTACATACGAACGTGGGATTTTGGATAAGGATCCTGAAAGAGCCCCTCCCATTTACAGATAATTTTGTACAAAGGCACTGTGAGAAATAGTCATTTCCCTAAACGCTGCTGAAGATATTCGTGTAGAAAAACATCTGCAATATCAACTTGTATCTCCTGCATATATACATTAATCTGAGAAAGAACGTGTTCAATGTAAAACTTTAAAATCTTCTAAAGGAAAGACGGGAGAACCTATGCCATGTAAATTAACCCATGTCACCAGTGCAAGAGAACATCGTGGTCTCCAGAGAATCCCCTCACATCATGTCCAGCCAACTCTACCTCAGTTGTGAGGCACCTCCCCGGTACAGTACAATTTTCTCTTTTGAAATCCAGGTAAGTGGATACTTGTTACAGCACGTACATTTGGGAAGGAGCTTAGGAATTCTGAGTCAGCAAAATGGTGAATGTTTATCTATATTGTCAAATGTGCCAAATTTATTCTATTTTTTTTCTGAATAATATTTCCTCTTATGAATACGCCACAAGTATTTTATAATTTTTGATGTGCCCTTGGATGACTTTTTGTTTAAAAAGCTGCTATGAATATTCTACACATCCCTGTTTTAGAATATGTTTTTGTATTTCTTGGGTAAATATCCACTAATGGGATTGCTGTCCAAAAGTAGATGTATGTTTAACTTATAAATTACTTATAAATCATAACTTCTTATTGTAGCTTTCTCATCTTAATGTCTGAGTGGAACTATGCAAGTGTACCAGTCATTCCTCATCCTTCGCCAAAATCGACATCCTTAAGTTAGTTTATTTTTTAATTAACCATGATACTTTATAAGGCATAATATGATGTGTCAATATAAACATATGTATTTAAGTTAACTTTCTATTCCAGTAACAAAGCACTATGATTAAGGAAATTTATAAAAGAAAGGGTTTGTTTGGACTAATGGACCCAGAGGAGTAGAAATGCATTGCTAGCACCACCGGGAAGCAGGCAGCAGGGAGGCACGGGGGTTGAAGAAATAGATTGAAAATTTGAATCTTAAACCACAAGCAAACCAAAATAACAATGAGAGAGAGAGAGAGAGAGAGAGAGAGAGAGAGAGAGAGAGAGAGAGAGAGAGAAAGCTCTGCAAATGTTATGAGGCTTTGCAACCTTGAAGCCTACCTCCAAAGAGATATTTCCTGCAATAAAGCCACACCAGCTAAACCTCTCCGAACAGTGTTACTAACCAAGGACCAAGTAATCAAACATCTGAGCCCATGAGGACTTTCTCATTCAAGCCACAATAGCATTATATCAAATGAATAAATGTATCCATTAATCTGTGTGTGTCTATGTCTCTCTCTCTCTCTCTCTCTCTCTCTCTCTCTCTCTGTGTGTGTGTGTGTGTGTTAAAAATGCTAAAAAATTATTCTTCTAGATAATTTTTAACTATGGTTCTGTGTAGTGCAATAAACCACTAAAGTGTATCCCTCCTTGCTCACAGAGAGTTTATACACTTTCCAATGACTCTTTCTCTAAAGTCTTTAACTATAATCACCTTAAACTTGAATTAGTGTTTCTCGAGTGCTATTGTACTCCTTTTTTAGATAACTAACTGTGTTGGGCACATTTTTTTAAGTGTTTACTGCTTATTCTTAGGCTTTTTAGGAAGTTTTTACACTTTCTAAAATGTGGGCTGTCATTTTATTATGTCACATTAGAGCATTCTATGCATGTTCAATGCATGTACAAAGTATAATATTGATCAAATATCACAAATACTGTCCAACATTCATTCATTCATTCTGAAGCTAATTTTGCTAGTATTTTAAGAAATGAAACTTAGAAATTCTGATAAGATTACTACCAATTCTCTCCATGTAGTAGGTATTCTTTTTCTAATGAGACATGAGTGATACCATATCCTAAACATTTCACTGACTAAAAGAAAAAAAATCACAGTATAATATCAATCAATTCATGGGGATTTTGAAGTAGAGAAAGCTAAAACCAATGATCAAAAATCAAATAGGTCTATATTGAGGCAGAGTTAACTAGAAATTGCATGGGTGGGTTGTCTATCTTGAATGCTGGATACATGGGTTTCTTCAAGGTGGCATGAACACTCTTCTATGTTTCCTTTTACTAAAATTCACAGGTATCTCTTCATGGTAAAAGTCATGGAAAGGCAAGGAAGAGAGAAAGAACATACTTCAACATAATAAAAGATACATACAACAAACCTATAGCCAATGGCATACTAAATGAAAGACACAAGTTATTAAATGAAAATTCCAGTGATGAATATGGGGTACCTCACTATGAACTATTGGTCAAGATAGCCACAGAGGTCTCTAAAACAATGCAGGCTATTTGCCTTTGCCATTGGTCACCCACCATAACTACATGGTAATACCCAGTAGGTGAAGACACCATACACTTTGGTGACAGGAAATAAAGAAATCCATCTTATACCCACCAGGAAATGTCCACCTAGCTGGATAGCTTTTATAATGCCAGTAGGTGCTATCCAGGCTACTGGGAGAGAAAAGACATCAATGGTCTTTCCTAGCATAGGGTACTGTTTGCTGTGATACTGACCTGCCGGGCAATATGGGGTCCAACAGGGCAATAGTGGCATAACTGTTATGGGGCAAACAATTGCTTTCAGATTGAATTTGAGGCCTATTCCACATAAGATAGTTATATATTTGATACTATAAGCCTACCTAAAATCCCTTCCGATGATGGGGATGTCATAGGCCCTAGAGTAGATGCTGAAATTGCTATTTCACCAAATTTCTGCCTAAATATTTTTACTTTAAACCTGTAGATGTAGGCTGATCTCAACCTTGGTCAGAGAAGCTTCTTTTTGCTTTCAGTAGCAGTCAATGCAAAGATTCATAATTTGTCAAAGAGAACACGTGACTGTAAGTGCTCAGCCTTAAATGGACTATGTTTATCAACTCTCCAAGTCACACAGCCACCAAGTCCCAGGGAGCACTGGAGAAGAGGAAGCAGAAAGCATCTGAGAACTGGAAGATGTGGAAGAGAGCTGTGAAATATTGTCATCTTATTTCATTATATACATGTATGAATTCCAAAAGGAATAAAAGAAAAGCCATAAAATTCCACAAACTATTCACTTAACATCTACAAGTTTGCTGTTGCTTTTAGATTTATTTATTTATTTCTATTAGCAGTTTCCCTACATGTATGAATGTGTAGCACATACATGCCTGGTGCTTGTGTAGGTAGGCACCTCCATAAAAAGATATGAGATTCTCTGGAATTGGAGTTATAGTTATAAATGGTTGTAAGCCACTGTGTGAACCAAACCCAAGTCCTTTGCAAGAACAAATGCTCCAAAATACTGAGCCATCTCTCCAGTTCTGGTCTACATGTTTTGACAAGTAAGAACTGACTTTGACTTGCCATTGTGCAATTTACTATGGTTGAGGTCATGTCCTGCATAAGTATATCCTTGTCCTCCCAGTGTTGGGCCAGGGTTTCCTCAGAGCAATTAAATCAGTATACAAGCTATATGGGTCCCTCCTATTCATGACTGGGGAAGGAACATTTTCTTACACCTTATGATGATGCCAGGAGAGAAGGGGGAGATTTGTGAAGAATTAGTTCTTATAGATATGTCAAGAATGAGTTGTTTACTCTAGTATTTCAGCTGTCCCTATTGGGTCCAAAGTTAAAACAACCCTTTGAGAAAGTTGCACATGCTATAGGATAACCCCAAGCTTGAATGCTTCAACAATGAGTTTTCCAAAGAAAACTGTGCTTGTCAAATAATTGATTCAACTACTTAAAAGCTGACTTAAATTTGTGTTCCTTATTTTCTTTTTAATACAGAACATAAATGCATGCTCCATCAAGTCCATACTTTCTCCATCCTTCGCCATGACCCAGTTCAGTCTAAGGGACAAGCTCTGATTCTGAGTAAGCATATATTTATTTTATAGCCTGGATTCCTTATTAATATCAACCATTTAGTGAATGTCTCAGAGGTTTGAAATCTTTAAAGTTTTCAAAAGTTTGATTCATAATAAGTAATCCCAAATAACTTTTATTGAATCTTTAATAGTATACTCTGTGGTGTTTTCTATCTCTTACCTTATGTAGTGAGGTTAACCATGGTCACCTTTTGATGTAGTCCTGCCTCTTTCTAACAGCCTTGGATTTTCTTCTTGTACTTTATTAAGGAACCAGGAAGCTGGAAACCTAGCCCAGCGATGCACAAATGTATATAAATTCAGACTGTATACAATAAAAATTAATATCAGTCTAGTGCTGCTGACAGTAATTAATTGTATATTTCAAGACAACCTGTACAGAATACTTATAATGTTCCTACTAGACAGAAAATAATGGCAACTGTTTAAAGTAAGAATTTGCAAACACTGTCTCTGCGGTCTTGGTGGATATAAGGTGTATTGAGGTGGCCCAGTGAAGCCCTGAGGGAAAAGAACTCAGGCCGTTCTAGACTCATGGCTACTTCATTTTGAATCCTGGCTCATAGTTTGCAATCTGAGTTCTTTAAAGTACTGAGCCATACTTCCCTACCTCTAATACAAGAATAACTAACTTTGCCCATGTTATAAAGTTACCGTGACTGTTCAGATCTAGAAAAGTACCTTCCTATGTAACTAACACATACTAACAACTAAGTTATTGGCCCCCATCTTTATTATCCACAAAGGATGTCAAATCTCCATTTTCCCCATTAAAAATGGACTAAACCATCAGAGGATAATGCAGATAATCCTTTGCGGGTATTCATCTGGTACATGGTTTAGAAAGTGTGGCGCAGTACTTGGTATCAGAGGACATTTTTTCTGGCTCAGTGTCACCTCTAACAATGCCCTGCCCCTCCCCCTGGGCCTCCGTACTCAACTGGTGTCATTTCACCTCTTACTGTCCAGTATTAGGCTTCAGAGAATGCAAATGAGAAGTAAATTAGCCTTCAAACAGGGCTGTATCGCTGGTGTGGTGGATCACGTGGATAAGTACTTGGACATAGGGCTGGAGGATTAGGAGTTCAAGGCCAGTCTCAGTTGGAACATATGAAGCCTAGGCAGCATGAGACCTTGTCAAAAACAAACTTAGTTTTTGAGAAATAAACAATCCATATCCACTAATAGTAATAATTGGGACCTTTGACCCATTGTAAGTCATAATGTTTCATGCATCGTGAAAAATGTATATCAATTTTCCAAACACCTGGAATTATGTTAATCTCTGATAGCAGTAATTATGCATATTAATCAAAAGCCATCTTAAAATTACTTAACTAGGTGAATTAATTTAATGTGCTTGTAAGAGTAAGAGCTCATCAGTAGTGGAAGTTCATGAACTAGTGATGTGGACAGTGTCAACAAGCATAGCCAGTCCATTGTCCCTTGACAGGAAAGCCCAAATCAGCACTAAGGGCTTCTGTAAAGTGTATAACATAGAAATAACAAAAGTACCCAACTGTGCTGGGTGTTACCAGGACCTAACTCTCCAAATATCTCTATCTACATGGATTGTTTCCTTTAAGCACTACAATATGTTTATATCCACTTCACAAAGAAGAAAACAAATACTTACGGAGGAGACCAGTTGCCATCATACATTACTGGGTCTACAAAGCACCAGTATTTCAAGAATTGAGACACCTATAAAAAGTGGCTTTAAATACTTCACTAACAATACGCAAACCATAGAAGTGACTTCACACTTCTCTTAATGATCCAGTTTCTATGAGGGCCAACAGTGAGTGTCATATCTGGGTACCTTTCTCTGTCATTTAGAAAAATCAATTCTAAGCATTATTTATCCATTTCACAACTATCACTAGAATAGTTTTAGTTTACTCTGAGCGTCTTCTCGTTATTGAATACCCTCCAGGCTTGTAGATTCGCATAATAATCGTGATAGTACTAAAAATACACATTCTCATATTAAACCAAGCAAAATGTAATTAAGAGAGTAAATCTATAGAAGAAAAAAAGCACAGACATGTGTGCTTTGTAACAGCCAGGAACATGGCTTTTGGATTGTCTGTTAATTAGGAGGGATTTTCTTCCTCTTTCCTTCTCTTCTGCACATTCCTTACTTGCTGCATAATTACAGGCAACCTGCTAAACACACAGGGAAATGGCCCTGAATGACGGGATAGCATAGAGAACCAATGGTGTCAAATGGATCCTAAGGACATTATCCCGAGGCCTCGGCCCAGAGCTGCACTTCCACCCCCAAGTAGAGGTACAAAGAGTCCAAAAGACAGAACTGTCAACACTGGCCACACTTCAGCATTGGGTTTTGACTAAAAGTAGATTCTCGGATAATCTTTCTAACTGAATGTCAATTATACTTCCCATACTCCCAATCGGTATTGTCTTAATCTCTCCAGAAATACAGAGGTCACACAGAAACAAGCTCTAATACCGGATTTGTTCTTTCTTTGAAAAGGAATTTCATGTAAAAATGCCTCACAGATGTAGAACTTCATCAGTTCCTATCAATATACAGCTTAATTAGCCCCTATCAATACTTGTATGTAGCAGCAGGCTAAGGAGGAAATTAGATTGTTTTCTATAAAATGAGTTAGAGCCTCACTGTCTTCTCCACATCATATGTAGAAGTGGAAGACAGCAATGCCACTGCCTCCTCTTCCTGAAAAGAAATGTAAAGCACAAATACAGAATGTTCTGGACCTTTCCAAGTTGGAGAGGAATTGCAAGGGGAATTGTATTTCTCCTGGAGGTGTATGGCAAGGTTCAGGAATGCAGGTTAATGAAAGAGTGCTTCTCCAGCAAATGAGCTGTGACTTACTCATGTATTCAACAGGAGTCATCAAAGCCTCGTGAGTCTATTTCCCTAGATATGTATGTTAGTGCTTGGTCAGCCAACCCTTCATATCCAGTTTTAATAAGGATACCCAATTCCAGAATTCAATTTTCCAGTTTCAAACTTTTCAGGGATTGCGTAAGTGTGGAATGGAAACCTTGTGTTTTACTGACTCCGGGGTACTCAGCTTGAGTTATATGAATAAAATATGACTCTGGTCATTAAAATGTAATAAAATCTAGTACTTTGAAGTCTGAGCCTAAACAAGTCCACTCTCCAGTCTTAGGGGGCCGCTTCAGCTGTGTTCTCAGCAGGCTTCCGCCTCAGCAAGCCCAGGTTTCACAGAGAGCACACAGCACCACACACAGGCAGAATCATTTTCACAGTGGGTGCCCTGGTGGCTTTCGGGGCTCTGTCACGCTCAGCCTTCCAGAGTCCTTACTCTCTCTCACCAGATGAAGCTTGTCACTGAGAGGTTGGATAGACATTGTCTGCCGCTGACGGTTCTTCATTTTGTCTCACTCCCACCAGGACAAACATAATTCTCCTTGTGGGAGAACACAGCACGGTGGCTTTTCAGGCACTTGAAGGGAAGGCAGGATGGACTATTGAATATTTCATCAAATTGGACAATGGGACTAAGCAAGAAGACAATCAAGTAAACGTACCAGGGCTCTTACTTATGTCAGGCTATGCTCCTGGCATATCCCACCCATGGGCATGTGCCCCACATAACAGTGGGTGGAAATGGTATTGCCCTAAACTACTGTGATCACCACCGGGATCCTTCAGTCAGGATGGCCAACATTCAGAGATGTTCTCTGATGGGCTATGTTCCTACGTAGGCATGAAAGTGCCATTTCAGCCCATAACCCTGTATGAAACACATGGTTTCTGTTGGAGAGACTTGGCTTCGATTTTCCTCTACTATTATCATATAGAACAGTCAGAAAGTAAAGCTAACAGCCAGAGGAGAAAGTGTTGTCAGTGAAGAAAAGGAGAGACAAAAGAAAAATAATAAATAAGCAGGTAGCCAACCCCAGTTACTGGGTAACTAATAGTGGGTTTCTGTTGTGCTTTTCAAAAGGAAGGAAACACTCTCAGCAAAAGTGGTCATTACAGCTGTGTGTAAGGTGAACTTTGGGCAGTCATATGAAAAAATGCTAACTTCTTATGGAAAAGATGTAAGTGAATGCCCAAGCAAACATCCATATGCTACAGAGATGTGAGTATAAGAGAAGAGTTTTAATCCTGCTCAAATACTGATCATTGGTAAGTTGTGTTTGTAAGAGCTAGCGAGCAGAGGAGAGAAAGATGCCTAGCTCACCACCAACACCAAGGTTGCCTAAATCTAGTGGGGGTTTCTGAAACACTCGCCAGTGATTTATGGTGTCCCTCCCATGTAGTCTTTTCTCAAGCTGGAGGTCTGTTGAGGAAATGTGTTTGAGAGGTCTGATCTGAAGCTTGACCATCTAAAAGAGATCAGAGCTTTAAGAAAGGTGAGAGCAGAAGTTCTCTAGAATTAGCACTGCCAAAATTCTAGGCTCAACCAAGGTGCTTTTCTTGGCCTTACTTCCCCCTGGAAACAGCTCAGTCTAATCTCAAGTCTGTCTGATACATGGAAGATATTGGTATCATTGACAGCAATTTTCTCTTTCGCTTAAGAAAGGGTCAGGAACCCCTGGCTTTCATACCTTACTTATGTCCTGTTATTTCTTCTGTCAGCAGAATGACACTGATCTATGTGGCTGACACCCAGAAAAAATCCTTCTGTGCTCAGTATCACAATGGTGTGATTGGCAAAAAGGAATTATTCAAATGTTTGCCAACCAATCTCATAGACCCCAGCCAGGAAACTGGGATCCTCCTGGCACAGGAGTGATCCTGTCTGCTGTTGGAAAGGCAAGAGTTGAGGGGATGTTTGGGTCCTTGTGAGCAAATATTTTAGGGCTGACAATTTAAGATTAGGTAACCATTTAGGGGGCACTACTAAGTAGTGAGGGGGAGTGGATGGAAGGGTCTCAAAGCTAAGGGTGTTGTCTAACTGAGTAAATTAATTCTTCTTCCCACCGTGTTGGTTTGATCTGGACGAATGAATGCAGAGAATAAAGGAGTCACGGGTTGTGGAACGTAACTAGAGTTCACTAGTTGTCAGGGAGATCAATGTACCCAATAGCTAACCGTTACTAAAGTCCACTCTAAAGCTTCTAATGCTGAACAGGCGGGAGGAAATCACACCTGGTGCTGAAGACCTATGACTAGCGTGGTCATAGATTTCAGAGAAGGCTCTACTACTTCTACTTTGCTGACCATTCATAACGGCTTTCCAGACACCCTTATACCCACGGGTAGGCGTGGCTCTCTCCCCGTAGTCCAGGTCCTCTTTCATAGCAGACGTACAGACAACAACTGGTCAGAACGCGGAGAAGAACTGACTCTAGGGTACTCTTCCCATTTGATGCATCTACAATACAAGCCTTAAGCCCGAGGCTCAGGGAACAAAGCAGAAGAGAGGCCAGAAAGACTGCAAAGACAGAGGATCAGGAAGTCTGCCTTGAGGGTGAGTCCTCTAGGTGTGACAGGCAAATTACACGCCCATAAGACCTAAAAAATGTGGCCGTGTAAACAAGACCTGAACAATACCAGTTGACAGAGCACAGTGGGTGGAGGCAATCAAACAGGACCCCATTTCTATGCAGAGCTATAGGCAATTAATAGCTGGGGGGGAGAGGGAGGGAGGGGGAGAGGAGGGGGGGAAGGGAATTAGTTTTCTCCAGGGAGGAGCTCCCTAAACGGCTATCCAATACTAAATGGTCAGCCCTAAAAACTATGCACGCAAGCAATACTAAACAAACTCAGCAGATTGCATTTATATATTAATGTGTGTATATGTAATGATAGTAATTAAAGAAGAAGAGGTCAGGGATTGCTTTTTCTTTTTTGAGATTATAATATAATTGCAACATTTCCCCAGTCCCTTTCTTAGCCTCCACACCCACCAGCATTCTCCTCCTTGCTATCATTCAAATACAGAGCCCAAGAATTTTAAAGGAGGGGAGCATAGAAGGAATTGGAGCGAGGGAGAAATTATATAATTATATTTTAATTAAAATTTTTTTCTTTGCCTCTTTTGCAGCGTTTCTCAACCTTCTTGACTCTTTAGGGGTTTTCTCTATTATTTATATTTTCTTATGCCTGACTTTCCCATTGCCTCTTCCTTCCTACCTTAAAAAAAAACGCCTATTGTTCTCACCTCTGTTTGTCTTGCTTTTTTCCTCTCTTTCTTCTCTCCTCTTATCACTTTTTATCACTGATGTGTATTTGGGTTTTTTTTTTAGCAGTATCTTGTGTGAGTCACTGTGCTTTGTTGTTTGAGGGCTACATAGAAAGAAATACGCAACAGAAAGGAGTCCTGTGCAAAACAAGCCTTTGTCTCATCTCAAAATTACCCCTTGCATCATCAAAGACATGCCATTCTCAGCCTTCCCAAGTCAACAAGCCAGACTTCTTTCTGTAAATTATCTGATTGTACTGTCTAGCCAAGGTCACAAGGCCAGCCACTGGGCTGTGAGCTCTTCCCTGTCTTCTCTACACTACCTACTGTATCCCCCATATTCCCAAATTTTTGTTGCCTCATTCAAACCTGAGGATAGGTCAAAGCCCCTCCAATAAAAGCAGTCAAAACCATGAAGTTCAGTCAGCTAACTTGTGAAGGGGGCTGTCATGGCTACCAGAATGCACCACAATCCTCCAGGTATGGCAGAAAAAGCTGGCCCATAGCACAGCTGTCCCCATGTACCTGGCCAGCAGAGCTTCCTTGTCTTGTGTTGGTTCCCTGTCTACCCCTTGTTTTGTCCTGCTTCTCAGGCTGCCCGGTCAATCAGCCCTGGCTGAGTTGGCCAATAGGAGCCACTGGCTGGAAGGAGTCTGAAGCAGGAGAGTTCCTTCCTTTTATTCCTGCTTTGAACTACCTCTCTCCCAACTCCCATGTGTGATGCTTTAGATAGGACTGTCAGGTCTGAAACAAGCTGTCCCTGGTTGTGAGACAGTTCCCTGAACTGAGTCCCCTCTGTGTTAAATGTTCAGTGCTTTCCATATTCCTGTGGAATTTGTAGGATACTTTTAAGAGCAGCCACCTTCTTAAAAGGCAGCACCACCCCACCTCCCCACCATTCTTCCTCCACATAGCACATGAACACACCACCTAAATATCCAAGCCTCCTCTTCCGCTACCTTAGTTACGTTTCTGGCAGTATAGACCCAACTTTCTTCTACTACAGAAAATCCTAAGGTGTGCAGCCAGTAGCCTGGATTCAAAGCACTGCAGAATGGAAACACATCCAGAATCTAGGATCTGTGCCAACTGCAGGTTGTACCTGGGAAGCTACGCAGAGCAGCCGAACAATGATCTCTTCCCCTGAGCTCCCTGGAGAGGTCTGGAGGACTCACACGTCCTCATGAATGAGCATCTGAGGTTGAGTTTGAATGTGTGTGTGTTTTGCAGGGAGGGGCAGGGTATAATCTATGTACTTTATTGATTTCTCAAATGAACTACAGGTCTAAACCTGGTGAAGAAAAGAGAGAACTTCCGTGCAGTAAAGAACACAATTAGCCACAGATAAGAACCCAAACTATGGAATAGGAGAACGACTTTAGCCAAATATTTGATAAGAAGTTAATATTCAGACTATACAGATAATGCCTATAATTCAAAGAAAAATGAACAAAGAATTCAAGTAAATTTTCTCTTATATGGCCATGAATGCTTTGGGAAAAATGCTTAACATGACAAATATTAAGAAAATACAAGTGAAATCCACAGTAAGATGCCAAGTCACACCCACAGGATATATATTATTAAAACATTTGAAAATGACAAATGTGTATCAAAGATATGGAGAGGTTGGGATGCCATGTATTGCTGGTAGAAAAGTCAAACAGTGTGGTCAGCATCACAGTATAATAGTTTCTCAAACTATTGAAAATGGAATTAGCACATAATTCATCAATTCCACTTCTGGGTATATTCTCAAAGGAATTGGAAGCAAGATTTCAACAGGTATTTTAAACCCACACTCACACCAGCATTATTCGAAATAGCTGTGGTGGAAGCCACTCACTTGAATAGGTTGGCAAAATGTAAGATACCATGCAATGGGATGGTATTCCACCTTAAAAAGGAAGAATAGTTTGATAACGTGTTGCAGTGGATGTGACTCAATGACATGATAAGCCAGATATAATTAAGGCAAACACTGTAGGCTACCCTTTACATGAGTTACTAGGCAACGCCACACTCAAAGCCCAGAGGAGGAGGAAGCAAATGAAAAGTTGTTTCAGACTTCAGTGTTCTTTCTGTGTGACACAACGAACAGCATTGGGAATGCAGGTGACGTGGTTAAACTCTACACGTAGGAATTGTTAAGATGCTAAGTTTGATATGACACACATCTTACAATCTAAAAATTGTTTAAAAAGAAAAACACAGGGCCAGAAAGATAGCTCAACAGGTAAAGGCATCTGTCACCAAGTCTAATGTCCTATCCTTCCAGCCAAATGATAGAAAGAACTAAATCCCAAATTGTCCTCAGACGTGTGCATGCACACCCTCAGGTGCACATATGCTCACACACTCATGTACACACACACGCAAAATTAGATGATTTTTATATTTATACTTTAAACATGAATTCTATTCTGTATACTCTTAAGAATCTATGTAATAGCCTAAAGGAACAGATTAAGGACAACTGGATTTAGGTCACTGTCGCGCCCACCTCGGCCGGCAAGGAAGACGCAACACGGTTGGATTCTTCTCAACAGCCTTTACTGCAGGACACCTTCATTCTTGATACAGGGAGGCAGCGGCGGCAGCAGCCAGCCCTAAGTGTTACAGCTCCAAAAGTGTTACAGCTTCAAATGTTACCGCTCCCCAGCGGCAAAGCCTTATATACACAACAGTATGCTAATATTCTTTCAGGGATTGGTGGGGCACGAGTCACCCCACTGTCATCCCAGCTACTTGTCCTCCAGAGATTGGCGCGACATGAACTTTCATTAGCATAGTACCGCCCTAGCCAGACTGACGGCAGGTGGAAAACCCCACGCATGCGCAGTACTGTTGTTCACCACAGGAGGGCGCCAGATTCACCTCATTATCATACAGCTGCCCTGACAAGGGGGCAAGTCTGCGCATGCACGGTAAGTTATTCACATTCGAACGGGGCTGGCTGTCGGCGCCATCTTTACTTCGCCGCGCCGCTCCCTACAGGTCACATTTTCAGAACTAAATTAATTCATTGAGTTGAGGTTTGCGCCAGAACTACTTAGAAGATGCTTTTGAAGATGTGGTCAGAAGTAGCGGCCTGACTCTGGGTTTCAGTGAATAGACACTGTACATGGCATGTGGTCTTACTGCTGTGGAGCAAAGGCCAGAATCTCCACACTCTGGTTCAAAATAAGATAAAAGGCAATTTGATATAGTAAAAGTAAGTCCTGAATTAAATTGAGGACCAGGTTATTCAGTGGGTAGGGTCACTTGTACCCAGTGTACCCAGGACTCATGGCCTAAATTAGTAGGAGACCTGACCCTAAGAGTTGTTCTCTGATTCATTCTCTCTCTCTCTCTCTCTCTCTCTCTCTCTCTCTCTCTCTCTCCCTGCCCCCCCGTGCATGTTGTGTGTGTGTGTGTTTCAATAAAAATAAATAGTTCAATTTGCAGTTTCGAAACCTGTTCATAAATTATCATTAAAATTTATGTCCTTTTGAAAGTCACAAATATTCTCTAACCCTTGGGTCCTTTGTCTGTAAAATGAGGCACATAATATCTATGCCTCTACTTTGTAATGCCTTTTATGAGGCTCCACCTGAATACATATATGTAGATGTTTTATGGACTATACATATGATCCCAGAAGCATGTTAATGTAAACCCCACTTCCGTTCCTTGGTTTGTGTTTTCCCAAAATGAGTTTCATGTCATTGTTCCAAGTCCATCTGTTACTTATTCACTCTGTGAACTTGAGTAATTTAGTACACAATAAAGAATACATGAACAATTAATAGCAGCCTTGTGCAAACACTTATCTTTTCATCTTTATTGATGTGCAAAGACATCTCTTCATGGTGTAATTAGCTGTTGCCTCCCTCCTTGTTTTCGTCCTTATCTGTCTAACATCATACACCATCCCCAAGCATCAACATGCCATGTAAAATAGCCAGGTTGCTGCAAAGCACCAGCACGATATAGTTTACGGCACCCTTCTTGAATAGACTCTGGTCTTGAAACATCGTGCGAAGACCAGAAGGCTTAGAGGAGAACCCGTGTGCTACCTATATCCTTGTCCAAAAGTAGCAGGTGTAATCTGAGGGAGTTGGGAGCCCAGGCAGCATTAACCTCCTTGGTTGAGAGGATTCTGAACCAATACATAAGGTAGACAATGATGAATGTGGTGAGTGATGGTCCTACAGGAGAGAGACCCAAAGGCTGCCAAGTTATTAACCAAGAAGCAAAGGTAGATTTGTCATGAGTGAAGGGGTAAAACAGCTAAGCAGAGAGCAGAGAGCCAGCCTGAAAATGACACATGTGTTCAGCAGGAGAGTCCATGAAAGTGTCATTCTGAGGTCTGACTTTGCCACTAATGTTTGCCACTGACTTATCTTTCAGAAGGATGAGTCACCTCTGTCAATCTTCCATCAGCCTTCCATCGACATGACCAAAGGGTGTAGCAAAACAACTTAAGGGAGGATTTATTTTGCTAATGGTTTCACAGGGCTAAGCTCCTGATCTCTTGGCCTTATGTGCTTGGGAAGAATATCATGGCAGTGGGTGCAGATAGTAGAGGGTTCTTACCTCAGGCAAAGAAATCAAAGAAAAATAACAAGTTAGGAACAAGAGACAAAATTACTCTTAAAGGCCCACCCCAAGTGACCTAGTTTATTGGACTAGGTATCACCTCCTAAAGTTTCCAGAAACTTCCAAAATATCATTACAGCTGGATGATAATCAAGCATTCAGTATGAGTCTGGGGTTAGAGGGCATTACATACCCAAATCCTAATATCTGAATCAAATTACTCATAGGGATCCTTACACAATACATGAGCTTTCCTAGTTAGCTTCAGTTGTCAACCTGACACAACCCAGTGTTATTTAAAGGAGTCTCAATTGGGGATTGCCCAGATCAGATTGTCTTGTGGTCTTGTCTGTGAGGAATTGTGTTGATGTGATGTTGTAGGAGGGTCCAACCCACTGGGGGCAGTGCAATCTACTTGTAAGTGGTCCTGAGAAGGTAGCTGGACATGAGAAACCAATAAGCCACATTCCTCAGGGTACCAACTTTAGTTCCCACTTGAGTCCCTGGCCTGACTTCCCTCAGTAATGGACTTTGGCTGCAAGAGTAAGCTGAATCAAACCCCCGCCTCCCCAAGTTGATTTTGCTCATAGTATTTTGTCACAGAAATAGAAAGAAAACTAGAACGTGAAACACTTACCAAGAACTCAAAATCGTGGTTCTAATGCAAGAGGATTACAGAAGGCAGAAGGATCACAAACTTGAGGCTTGTCTGGGCTACATGAGATTTTGTCTCAAGAACAAAGGAGAAAAAAGAAAATATATAAGGAAAATAGGATCAAACGGAAGGAGACAGAAAAGCAGGGAGAGGAGAGGGGAGGGGAGTGGAGAGGAGGGGAAGGGAAGGGAAGGGAAGGGAAGGGAGGAAAGAGGCAGGGCAGGGCAAGGTACTGTAGATAGAAAATGAAGGTTGGCATTGTTTCTACTTCTTAACCACTCTCAATGTAGAGGTTCAATGCGCTCTTTACAAACTGTCTACTCCTTATCAATCTTCTGAGACTGGATGGGCAAGCCCACACAATGAGCTGCCAACTGATCCTGTCTATGAGATGTCAAGTGTCCTATAAAAGCATCACCTCAGTTGCCTTCAAAGAGTCCATGAAAGTACGGCACCCCTACCTCCTGCTTGAAACCCACGCTGCCCCCAGCTGCAGAGGAAAGGACGTCAGGCTGCCAAAATCTGATCATCCAGCATGAACAGCATCATCCCTGATAACCTTGCTCTGAAACCAGGAGTCTCAGAAACCATCAGAGTGAAATACATCCCTTGTTAGGTATCTATTGACAAAGGAAAATACCAAAGGCCACTCTCAACATTACAGATTCCCAATGAATGGCAAACATTTCCAAAGCTGTTAACCAGAAGCAGGCTTAGCCACGCCTGAAAGCAAACTCTGTGATCTGAGGAAGGCAAATGGCATGAAGGCAGCAGGGGACTCAGAGTTCACTCCTCAGGACACCATGACCACTGCCGGTCATAGGACCCCTGTGCATCCTCCTGTTGCTGATGCTGGAACAGCCTTTGGCCCTTGCTCTCTGCTTTGATTGACATAAAGAACAACTTCCTTCACATAAAAGCTAAACGAAACCATATTGGAGCTGATGTGGTAACTCAACCCCTCTTTTTCCCCCAAATTAGTCTCTTCCCAGGAAAATATATTCTATGGCTGCCTGTATGGAAACCTAAAAAATGGACCAACCTAGTCTGTGGCACTGGAAATTCTAAGACTGGCCACCTTTATTAGGGATGAAGGGAAGAGGTCCTGAGTTAATCCCGGCCAGCTCTGGCATCCTGGGAATAGTTGACTTCTCCATGTAAGTGGTAACCTGTGTTAACTTAATTCCACTTCATGAGATGGTCAGCCTGATGTGTGCATTTTCTTGTAATCATATTATGCTTCAATGAATTTTCAATGTATTTGTCACACCTTAGGTTTTCTGTATGGTAGGAGGGAGAGGGAGAGGGAGAGGGAGAGGGAGAGGGAGAGGGAGAGGGAGAGGGAGAGGGAGAGGGAGAGGGAGAGGGAGAGGGAGAGGGAGAGGGGGGACAAACTGGCTAACCTTACCTGGAGATATGTCAGTAAGCATTCAGGCTCCTACCCCTTGTTCTTTTCTTATGCTCCTGAGGGCCCCATGCTCTCTCTCCTCTGCTGGCCTTACCCATACCTGTAGGTTCTGTGAACATAACAATTTCCCTGGAGTGACCTTATATTTCTTCTGTTGCTAACCTGACTGACCATCTCACACAGGAAGGCAGAATGTTCCCCAAGTAAACTAATACCAAAAATAAATAAATGAATACATAAATGAATAAATAAATTAGAACAAACAAACAAACAACAACAACAACAACAAAAATAACAGACAATGATGGTCACGCCTCTAATCCCAGCACTTGGAAGACAGAGGCAGCCTAATTTCTGGGTTCTAGTCCAGCCTGGTCTCTATAGTGAGTTCCAGGATAGCCCAGGCTACACAGAGAAATCCTGTCTCAAAAACAAAACAAAACAAAACAAAACCACAGAACAAACAAACAAAGAAGACAGGAAGGAGAGAATTTGGTTTATTGGAGTGAACTAATGGGCAATTCCATCTAATTCCATACATAATATGAAATATGTATTATATATCATATATAAGCATTACATTTGTTTTCTTTGTGTGTGAGTATATAAATGCATACATGCCCCCTCCGCTCATGTGTGTTCGTGGGCACCCGGGGAGCTGAGAGGACAGCTTGCAGGAATCCTTTCTCTCCTCCTTTCACGTGTGTTCTGGGAATTGAACTCAGGTTGTCAGGTTTATGCCTTTACCCCCTGAGACATCTCACTGGTCCTCAGACTCACTTTTTATATGAAGCTAACAGACATGCCGGACTTACCAACTATAGCTTCATCGCCATGATCAGGCCCATTCTTTTGCTCAGATAACTTATTCTGAAGCTAAAATCCAATAACTCGTTATTAATTTCTTGAAGCTGTATTACTTTATTTGGCTTGACAAATAAGTGCAGTCATTATAGCTAGAAAAATATTTCCTTCTCTATCTGTTTAACAAAAAAAGCTTTAACATGCAAAGACTCTTGCCAATCTTAACAGACCCAAGTTTATTTATGTTTACTCATTTGTTCGTTCCTTTGTTATTGTCTATATTTAAAACTGGTTGGCTTCATTTTTATTATTTTAATTATTGATTCTTTGGGGGTTTTGTTTGTTTGTTTGTTTGTTTGATCTTGGTTTTGTAGTTAAAGAAAGTTGTCTCGTGTGTGTGTGTGTGTGTGTGTGTGTGTGTGTGTGTGTGTGTGTAAATGCACACATTCTGCAGGTACACAGAAAAAGACCTGAAAAAGAGAGGGGGACTCCAAAACCAGAAAAACCAGTTTTGTCTTAAGAGCTGAGGTTTTTAAATCTGAAGAGTTTTTCTCCCCTCCCTTGAGGTTGGTCAGTTTGAAGAAAGCTGGGATGGTTGAGTGGCCCAGAACTGTTGTGTGTGACATTGATGTGGCACATCCTGAGCAGGCCTTGAACTTGCTCAGCCAGTCCTGCTGGGGGCCTGCTGGTGGAAGACAAAAGATTCTAAGGCCTTTATTTTAAGCTGCTGGGGCTTCTGTTTCAAGTCAGGAGGGCAAGGAAGGGCAATGAAACAAGGTCCTATTCACCCCCATTGCTAGCTCCTGTTCCCCTTCAGTTTTCCTCTAATCTATACTCCTCCTAATTTCGTGTCTTTCTTATTTTTTTTAAAACCCACGGAGTCCAATTAGAGCAGACCAAATATGCATGGGTGTGGGTCATTCCCTTGGAGTGTGGGCAACCTACCAGTGCCCACACCCTCAAAGGTATGAGCTCCCTCAGCAGCTACCAGTTATCAATAGCTCCTTCTCCTCCTCTTCCTCTCCTCCTCCTCCTCTCCTCCTCTCCTCCTCCTCCTCTTCCTCCTCCTCCCCTGCTCCTCCCCTCCTCTCCCTCCTCTTCCTCCTCCTCTTCCTCCTCCTCTTCCTCCTCCTCTTCCTCCTTCTCTTCCTCCTCCTCTTCCTCCTCGTCCCCTGCTCCTCTCCTCCTCTCCTTCCTCTTCCTCCTCCTCTTCCTCCTCCTCTTCCTCCTCCTCCCCTGCTCCTCTCCTCCTCTTCTCCTCTCCCTCCTCTTCCTCCTCTTCCTCCTCCTCTTCCTCCTCCTCCCCTGCTCCTCTCCTCCTCCTCTCCTCCTCTCCCTCCTCTTCCTCCTCCTGTTCCTCCTCCTCCTCTTCCTCCTCCTCTCCTCCTCCTCTCCCCCTCCTCTTCCTCCTCCTCTCCTCCTCCTCTTCCCCTCCTCTTCCCCTCCTCTTCCTCCTCCTCTTCCTCCTCCTCTCCTCCTCCTCTTCCCCTCCTCTTCCTCCTCCTCTTCCTCCTCCTCTCCTCCTCTCCCTCCTCTTCCTCCTCCTCTTCCTCCTCCTCCTCTTCTTCCTCCTCTCCTCCTCCTCTTCCTCTTCCTCCTCCTCCTCCTCTTCCTCCTCCTCCTCCTCCTCCTCTGGCCCTTATGAGCTCTTCTCTCATCTATATTGACTGGGCTGGTGCCTGTGACCACAGCTATGGTGCACTTAGGAGTAAAGCAGCCATGCTGTGTCCAGAGGACAGCATCCCACAGCACTCCTCCCATCCCTCAGTTCTGACATTCTTTCTGCCTCCTCTTCTGAAACGTTTAATTTTGACTAGCTCCCTAAATTTGATCAGTTCCAAGACTCTGGATTTTGACTGTTATCTACCAGCAGATCCAAATTTAATTCACAAATTTATCTTTTATGTTTCATACATTTATCAGTATGTTCTGTATATTTATTTCAAACATTTGGATTTTCAGATTCAATAGTTCCAATAGTGTTTTAAATGATGTTTCTTTTCATCTGTGTGCTTCTGGCTCTCTAGTTGTCTTAGTTCTTTCTCAGGACCAGGGCCAACCTATTTATCTTTCCTAAGTCAATGTAATGCTTATGCAAGAGGAATAATCTCTGCACCGATTGATCATCTCTTCTGCTATGAAGCAGTCGCTCTGAGGTTAAAGCTTTCCATCTTAGAGGGGAGCTCATCAAGACATGGGATGTTTATACGAAGGGAAACACAATGTTCTAAGGGAGGGTAAAACATTCTCTCCTGGAGTAAACAACTCAACAGCTCCAGGAAGTCACTGAAACTGACAGGACTCACTAGGATCCTCCCCCCCCAGCTGTATATAAAAAGTAAGGTCTGGGGGTTGGGGATTTAGCTCAGTGGTAGAGCGCTTGCTTAGCAAGCGCAGGGCCCTGGGTTTGGTCCCCAGCTCCAGAAAAAAAAATAAGGACTGTTGGTAGAAACTCTAAGAGAGGCTGCTATCCCACAAAGACTCTCAGACAAGCAGAACAGCCAAAAAAAAAAAAAAAAAATCAGAGAGCCACTGAGCTGCCTGTTAGAGGCTGAGACCTGCCTGAAAACCTGGATAGTACACTCTTCCACCCGTTGTTCTGCCTGTAGATTGCCTGGCATGATCTAGGTTTCCAGCTTTCATGAACTGTCACCCATGCTGTGGTGGGCTTTTGGTGGTGCAAGTGTGAGTAACCCCTAGACCATATTCCTATAATTTCCATAAATCTCATTGGTTTACCATGTTGGATTCTGATGGCATCCATACTGTGATCTGTTGTTAGTTCCCTCTTTTGGATGAGTAATGTTTGTTCATATCTCTCCAGGAATAGAGTCAGATGACACCTTCTCGTGCACAGCCTCTCATGGCCTTGTTGGCATTTTCAAGAAAGATGGCTCATCATAGGCTTGCCTGGTCTGGAACAGGACTGTTAGCTCATTTCTCACAAATGTTGTGAAAAAACATTACTGCTTTTTGTGAAATTAAGGTCTATCATCTGCCTCTCTTTTAGAACTTACATCACCTTATGTGAGCTTTTAAAGATAAATCCATAGTCACAATTCCTGGAGTTCTGACTCTCTTTGCATACTTGGAAACTTTGGTCTGTGCTTTGACCTCCAAAACAGTCACAAAACATGCAGAGCTCGATGAACCCAGCAGTGAGTGGCAGTGAGTGATTCCCTAGGGACATCAGGGTGAGCCTTGATCTCCACAGAAGTACGCATGTAACTCTTGGTTCATATATGCCAGCAGTCATCTGACTTCTTATCCTCGGTAACAGTTTCCAAAGTCTGAAGTCAGCTGTCTTCAAGATATGTTTGGCATGAAATTCAGCCTATGACTTTCCAAAAATCCAATGCCTACACGATGACACTTACCTAATAATGGCAACCATCATGTCCAGCTCTGAGGGAGTACCACGCACTGAACCACGCGCCAAGTGTGTTCTTACCCTTTTAATCCTTCCAAATGGCCCGTAGGATAAATACTGTCGCCATTCCAAACTCAACAACTTGCCTGAGGTCAGCTGTCTCTCGAGTGGAAGAGTGTTGATGTGACTGCAGACATGCTTGTCCCCTGGCAGTCACAGTTTCCCCACATTCAGCTTAGCTTCCTGTGGAGTTACATTAGACAACCCAGGCATAGGAAAAGCAACATTAATCTTCATTATTACGTGTTAAAATGAAAGCACCGAAGTCCATTTTAACGCTACTATTTACAGCCATGTTGGATTAAGAATACTCAAATTATCTCCCACTCTCTAGTCAGTGAATGGTGGTAAGGGTTTAACTGGAAATATGAAGGATTATAAAAGCCACTGGAAAAGAATACTTGACCCATATGGAACCAAAGAAAACAATACAGAAAATTTTATTTTGTTTCTGCTTCGGGGCTTGGGGCACAGTGCTATCCTGTAGTTCTAAAAACGCGGCTGGTAAAGCAACAGGAGTTCCCATTTGTTCTGTTATCTTATGTCTTAAGGAAGGAGGCAATGGGCATTCAGCCACTTATTTAATGTTAATAATATGGATTGCGCTTTACCTTTCAAGGACCATAATAAATGGCAGACACCGGTCTAGGAAAATCTCAGTAAAGTCCAACTTAAACCTTCAGAGAAAGGAATCACCAAGAACATTGTGCCAATATATATAAATATAAGTGATATATAGATAGATAAACTAAGGACAAGAAACTGGAAGCTTTTCACTTAATAGGCAAGATGGGTTAGGGCCACTAGGAATGAATTTCTCTAAGAGTTCAAAGCACAGACAAGGGGCTGGGGCTGTAGCTCAGAGATAGGGCATTTTTGGTTAGCACATGCAAAGCCCTGGGCTCAACCCCCAGCACCACAAGAATAAAACAGGCAGCCGTGAAGGCAAGGAGAGTTCTTAAGCTTAGTTTGAAGTGGGCTGCAAAAGGAAACCTGATCATGAAGAAGCTCTGGACAACAGTGACTGGCATGAGTGTCCGAAATATTTTTATACTTAACACCATTAGCTCTGTGACTGAATCAAGCCAGGCACTTGAAAATTAATTATGTATCTATTCAGAAATGGAGATAAGCCAATGCACATGGGCCAAGGAAAGGCTCATTGATGGAGCCAGTTAATGCAAAGGGTCTGAGGCCATGCAATCTCCAGAGCAAACCCCAGTCATATCTGTAATTGGGCAATGATGAAGAGGAGCAATGGGGCCCAAAAGATAGTCTGCATTTCAAGACTAAGCCAGTTTTACCAAGGTTTGTCTAGTACCTTGGAAGTTGTCATAGAATGTGGGCCTGTGTACTGGAGGCTTTCCACGGAGATCTCTGGCCCGGCCAGGTCGGGTGCGAGGGTTCAGGTGAAGGGGAGAGAATGCGAGCAGTGGGAGCAGGGAGGGGGAATCACTCTGCTGCCTCAGCCTCCGCTGCTGCAGCTGCTCCACTTCCACCTCCACTGCTGCTGCTGCCTCTGCTTCAGTTACTTCAAGATACTGAACCAGTCACTCAGCCTTGTGTCGGGCCTGGCTGAATCTGCGGGAGCCTGACTAGCCAGGGAGGGGTGCCGGGGAGCTTCTGGTGGAGTTTTCTGGCGAGCAGATCTCTTCCCCAAGCGGCGGTGTTACAGTTCATGTAACAGAAGCTCTCAGCCAACAGAACTTCTCACACACCTTTATTCCTTCTGGATAGGATCTTACATCGTTTTGGGGGTGGGTCAGGGTCTGACAGCTGATACTTCCCATTGGCTTGCTCTAAGAACTTGGGGATGCCTTATCTACACGTGCTGCTGACTGATGGCCACAAACCTCTCTATGGGGGACTGTAGGGGGCTGTAGCTACGCGTGACAGGGGCCTGGTGCCGGGGAATAGGAGAAACACATACCATTCCTTCAGGGTTTCTGGGGCTTCAGGCTTCAAGTCGTAGCTCAACCAGGAACCAGGCTACCTTTCACAGCCCACCGCCCCACACAAAATACCCACCAGGAATGGACCCGATCATGAGTAAAATGGACGCGATCATCTGATCGCGGCCCCTGTCTCGTCCACTCAACCACAGCTACTTTAGGAAAGGAGGGGAGGGTGAAGGCCAGGAAGAAGGAAAGCAAACTTTGAAAGGAAGCAGGGGAAGTAAGGACTATGAAAGGAATGCACACTCCTTCTTTGACAGGAAGCAGCAGAATGCTCATCGCCCGACTATGTGGCTGGTATCTAAAACACCTTCGTTGCTGGGCCTCGTGGCAAACAGGAGACTGTGGAAAGAGGACAACAAACTCAAAGCTTGCCTGGTCTACAGAGTGAGGTCAGTGCCCACCCGAGTAAGTCAGCGAAACGCCCTTTAAAAAGGCCTGGTGATGAAGTGGGAGGATCTGGGGCTATTGGTCCAGCAGGGTAAGTACATACGTCACTAACATCACATTTCACAAGTGCATCCTTTGACTTTGCTGTGCTTTTCTTCAAGTGTTTGTCGATGCCTGAAATGAGCGTGCGTCACTGTGCCTGTTTAAGGGATTTCCCTTATGGAGACAGGAGCTCCACACAGGTGAGCTGTGCTGGCTATTTTAAGTCAGCTTGACACAGGATAAAATTGTTTAGGAAGGCAGAACCTCAGTTGAGAATATTCCCCCCACCAGAGTAGGCAGGCCTGTGGTGCTTTTTTTTTTTTTCTTTTGGATTAACGATCAATGTACAAGGGTCCCGCCCATTGTGCGCAGTGCCACCCCTGGGCTGGTAGTCCTAGGTGTTTCCCCCGCGGACTCTGCATCAGCCCTGCCTCCGGGTTCCTGCCTTGAGTTTCTGCCCTGACTTTCCTCAGTGGACTGTGATGTGGGACATAAGATGGAAGAAACTATCTCTTTCTCACGTTGCTGTTGGCTGTGTGTCTTTATCGGAACAACAGAAAAACAATTAAGACAAGGGGGTATCTTCTGGAAGCAACTGGACTTTCAGCTTCCAGATCAGTGCCTAGAATGGTAACTTCTCGTTCTTCATCTGATGTTTCTGCATGAATGAGGGGAACGGTTAACTGAGGTATAAGCTGAGGCTGTCAGTATACCTTTTTATTCCAAATATTGACACAGGAGTGGGATGGTACTGATGTGACACTCCCACTTCTCAGCAAGATTTGGGTCTGTGGTTTCATGTATGTATACAAATGTACAGTAAATTCAACTAAAATGGAAGATACATATATGTATGTATGTATGTATGTATGTAACCCGACAGAAATTTAAACTAAAAAAGAGAACAACATGACAGAAAGAGAAAAGACTGGTAGAGGAAAGAGTTAGAATATGTCTTCTGCAGTGCTTTAAAAAATTAGATCAAACAGTAATGAGCTGCCAAGTTTAAAAGCCATTGCCATTTGGATAGAGAAAAGCAATGTCTTTTTTTCTTTTCTTTTTGCAAATATGTGGTGAAATTAGCACTTTTATATGCTACAAGTGAGAGTGTCAAGCATTGGAGATTTTCTTCACTCCATGAGGTCTTCCTAGGACCATCAACCACATGTCTATCCTTCTGCTGCAAAAGTAAACTCAAGGCCATGGGACCCATTAGGGTGCAGACGTGCTGGAGAGAAACTAGCCTTCGCTGCCCTGGATGGCCACAGATAAAGGCGTTGGGTTTGTTAAGACAAATTAGTGGCTCGAGGAGTGATGTTTCAAGCTTCAGGTGACCACAAATGCAGTCTTCATTTGGCTTCTGGGAATGAGGAGAGAAAACAGCATTGCCTTCTTTAATTTCGGAGCTAAGGGGGTCTCGATAGACGGCCCAGTGGTTAAGAGCAAATACTGTTCTTCTAGAGGACTTTAGCTCTGTTCCCAGCACCACTTCTCAGTCAAGTGGCTCACAGCCAGTACAACCAGTACCAAGGATCTTCTGCCCCCTTCTGGCGACTACGCGCACCTACAATTATGTTCACAAACTGATAGACGCACAATACTCATAATTAATAGTAATGATAAGAGAAGCCGTGGCAGGACAAGATGGCAGGTGATGTTGAGATTCTGCTCTGTGTATTTACAGGTTGTTATTAATGTTCTCAAGGGATGGATGGTACCGGGCTTTGTATGTTTAAGTGGGCAATTATAGCTTACCAATTGGGTCAAAGATTATTGTGTTGTGTGTTCTTTAATGTGTAGATTTAAGTAATGTAATGGAGTGTGGGGCAACTGGTCTGGGCCGCCACGGAATTGGGATGTGTTTCCGCCAAGATATCTAGCAGATATCTTGGGAACCACTGTAAAAGACAACTACTCCTTTTTATTTTTATATTTTTACAGCAACAGATGGCGAGCCAAGGTGATGGGCAAGAATCCACTAGTAATCCTGAGAGTTGAGAGAAAGTTTTTATTTTCTAAGTAAGAGGAGGCCTTCGCCATGTTAAGTCATGTGATATCTTAAGTGCGGGGGTGGGGGGAGGATTCAAACAAAGAAACAGGGAAGCAGCCTGGGCTGGCAGGCTGGCAGTCCCCTGCTGTGTGATAAGTAATGGCAGATCAGAGAGTTAGAGATTAAAAGCTGCTTTTTAAAGAAAGTTGTTTAGAAAGTCTTTCAGGATACTCATATTCTTTTTAACGTGGGCTCCACGGGAATTTTGGGTTGAAATCCTAGTTAGATAAGCTACTTCTTAATTACAGGTATTATTAAAAGGTGATTGAGTTTGTTTTTAGAAAGAAGAGAGTAAAGAGATTACCTGAATCATGTGGTGATTTTCACCCATGGTTCAGAACTTAGATAGGGAAAAATCAGTCACTATCTCCAAGTAGAGAGTTGTGATGAAATGTCTGTAACACCAGGGAGAGTGAACGCAGGCATGTATTATAGAAGTTATTAAGGTTAAAGAAAAATCTGTGGCTCTGGGTAGAGAGCTTGACAGATTGAGATATTTTGGGCTAAAGTCCTGGTTTGATATGTTGCTTATTGATATTGGAATTGATAGAAAGTATTTGGTTTGTTTTATGAATTACCCTGCTAAAGGCCATATGGCTCATTGATGCCGGCGAGCGAGGGTTTGTGGTTACTTTTGATATTTATGACAACAGGAAGCTCGAATTCTCTTAACGTGGGCTCCACGGGAATTTTGGGTTCATTTCCTGATATCATAGAGTACAAAAGCCTACCAGGCTCATTGTTTAGCTTACTTCCTTTTTAAAAAATTGTTTAGTCTTCATGATGGGTGTGACTTTGAGTTTTATGGTTATATTATTATTCTGGGAGAGAGTGCAAGATACAAGCTTTCCTGGTTACAGACTAAGGAACACAGTATTTTGGGATAAAGATTTTGTCTTTGTGTTTTTAAAAGATGTGATTAGGCTCTGGAAACCTCACAGAGTCATACTGATCAGATTTGATAGAGGTAGACAACCCAAAAAAATTAATGCAGGAGAATGAAACAAAAAGAGATTTCGATTCTAAACTTTTGTCTTGAGAGTTGTATTTTACAGAGCGTGCCTACCTACTTGGAATCCTGGTCTCAAGGACTTTCAGCTGGATCCAGTCAGGACACATTGGCTACAGCATTTGCTTCATTCTTCCTACCCCCTACCTCCAAGGATATCTCAACGCCCATGTACAGCTTGAAGAAGTTATGGAGGAGTCATCACCCCAATTCCCTAGACTTTGGGGGGCAGAAAGTGGTTATTCTAAAATTGTTTTTATGAGGAATTTAAAATTGGTTGTAATTTAACAGGGAGGAATTAGCTAGATTGAATTGTACAGTCATAATCTCATTTGGTAACTAAGCTTAAATCCTATCTTTGTTTTGGTATAGAATTTTTTTGTCAAAAAAGTTTACAAGGTTTAGAGCCAGTCCTTCTATTGTTGTCATTACAAACTTCTGAGTTGATTACACCTGTGAGTTAAGATTCAAATAGCAAAGTCATGGCTCTGAGTTTGTGAGAGTACTTTCAAGATAAAATTTAGGATATGGAGACAACAGTCCAGGTTGTCTTATATTGGGAGATGGTTTTCAAAAACATCAGAAATTCACAAAATTTGAGATTTGAAGTTATTTATCTTTTGTTGAGACATATCTGCTCCTAACAGTTCCCCTTTGGTGGATTTAATGAAGATTGTGAACATCTCTACCTCCCGGCAATACTTTGTGGCTAGGCAGCCACTGGACAAAACTGCCTGTTTCATCTGCAGACTAATACTGTCCAGAAAGGACAAATTATGCAGAATAGTTGACTGATAAACTCTGCCAAGACAGGGTGATCAGCCCTTCAAAATCTGCATTTCAAGAGTCTGTCAGTTGATTTTGGGCCAGAAGGCTGAAGACTTGTGCTCACATGTTGCTAACAGGGGACTGTGCTAGTGGAGATTTGTCTCTACAACCTCTCAGCTCTGGAAGCCGTGTTGGGCTTCCTACGTGTATAGATATTTGGTCATTCTCAGATTTCTGATGGGGTTGAAGACTGAGTATAGTCTCATAGCCTATCAGGCTGTTTAACTCTGAATATACATATTTTATTGGATAGTTATCAGATAGAATACAAGCTAGCCAAGATATAATATAGATTTTAAGCCTTTCTCAAGCTGGAATGAATAACTAAATGTTCTGTCTAACTTATATAGTGATGGATTGGGTGTTGAGTATATCATATGCTTTATAAATTGTAGAACGGTAATTGTACTCAATATATAAGTGAAAAGGCTTTTTTTTTTTCTTTTTTCGGAGCTGGGGACCGAACCCAGGGCCTTGTGCTCGCTAGGCAAGCGCTCTACCACTGAGCTAAATCCCCAACCCCGTGAAAAGGCTTTTTAACTGGACAAAAAAGGGGGAAATGTTGTGGTTTGCCCTGATTACTGTATTTTGATGCTAATTCCACTGCCCCCAAGGATAGCTGCCTAGTCAAGGACTCAGAACTCAGGTGACTTCACCAGAACCACCTCTCCATTGAATTTGTAAAGTACAGGTGAAGGGCAGGTACAGGATAGAAGGAGGCCTGTCATTGGAGGAGAAGGAAGGATGGGTGGGAGAGAAGTTTGAAGGAAGAGGAGGAGACTAAGGGAGAGAGGAAGAGACAGGAGGGAGAGAGGGGCAGAGAAGTCATGGCAGGACAAGATGACAGGTGATGTTGAGATTCTGCTCTGTGTATTTACAGGTTGTTATTAATGTTCTCAAGGGATGGATGGTACTGGGCTTTGTATGTTTAAGTGGGCAATTATAGCTTACCAATTGGGTCAAAAAATAGTAATGATAATAAAAGTTTAAGATCAAAGCTCAGAAAGGTGAAGATGAAGGAAATCATTCTGCAAATATCCAACTCCACCCAAACACCCACACTCTCAGAACCACATCGTCCTCTAAAAGATGGGAGCTGTAAAAGAAATGCCTTTGCATCCGGGCCACATGCAGACACGAAGTAGGTGTGTGTGCATACCTGTTCGCTCCTGCACTTGCCTTTCTCTTGAACAAGTGTGGCTTTGCCACAGCCATAGCAGATACTTGTCTGTCTACACAGTAGAGGAGACCAGGACAGTTGGTTTGCTCTTAGTTTGCTGTGGGTGAACATGGGTTAGTTAACTCGTGACTCACCTTTTAATAAACCCATCCAGAAAGTTTTCCACCTTTTACTCATTTTTCCGAGATGATTTCGAGTCACTAAATGGAAGTAAGTTCTCATTCCCACATTATGCAGGGAATTCAGATCGGCTTCTGCAGTTCTCTGACTAAATGCCTTCCCCTGAAACAGCACACAAGGGCATGACGTGCTGTAGCCAAAAAGAAAATGCAAATTCTGAACCGAGTCACTTTAAGAGTTGTAACTGTAGGTTTTGAGTCCCCTAAACTAGCGGGTGACAAGGAGGGCAGAGAGAGATGACATCAATCTCCAGAGTCATAGTGGACTTTTAACTCTGTGGGATAGAGGTCTGTGTAGGGTCATTTCTTCCATAAATCCATTCCAGAACTTAAGGGGTTATGTTTGGTTGGTTTGTAATGGTGGAAGACAGGAGAACTGAGTTCTATTGCTGAGTGAAAGTTCATGGGAAGGTCTCATTGTTGTTTCTTGTTCTATACCACTTCTCTGGAGGTAACAGAATATTCCATAAATGACAAAAATGACCTCAGTTTTACTACCCAATCCACAGTCACCCTCATTCCAGAATCACCTGGTCCAAGCCCAATTCCCTTTGAGTCATGACATCATTGTTCTCAGCTTCAAGCCTCGGGCGATCCCTTTACATTGTCAGAGAAGAAAGGATCAATGATTCAGTGATTTCTTAGGAAGATTGGTAAGTTCCTTGTCAACCCAGAAGATTTTGAAAGAGAAACTAGACAGTATTAAATATATCAGAACAGTGCACATAAATTAAGAAAAGAAAAGCTTAGGAAAACTAGGGAATACACTCATTCCATTTCCACACAAAAAGCCTTTCCTGAATCCTAGGAAACTGGGAAGGCGATTCCTGTCCCTAGACACATTGCCTCCTATGAAGGCTTCTGCGAACAAAGAAGTGAGTGAGATGACGCTTTGACTCCTGCCGTCATTCCAGCCCCAAGTCCAGTCTGTGCCCTGCTGGCCTCAGAAATTGAAGATGTCTGAGAGAATACACTATAGCAGAAGGACATATGACTACGAGATGGTGGTGGCCATGCGACCTCCAAATGAAATTCATACCTGTCCCATCATCAGAGTCCAAACTGGGACTCTCCCCTTTGAGTTACATTCTCCGAGTGTGTAAAGCAGAACCCATGAGCAGAGAGAGCTCCAGCAGGCTGTGCAGTCAGGCATACGTTATGTCAGCTGAATTCCCTGGTGAAAAGTGTTTACCTTCTCAAAGCTGGTCCCTCCAGAGCAAAGATAAAGACTTCCTGCTAGGTTCATTTTCCAGGTCACGCCAGTGAAGTAGTGCTTTGTACGATCTAAGGGTCTCATTTTTTACACAGTGAAAAACACCAAAGTCCTGAGAGGCTACTTCAGGCGGTTGGCAAGCAGTCAGACAGAGGTGCATGAAATAATTTAGATATCATACTCATTTCTGTATAACATCTGAACAATGTGAGAGCCCAAATTCAACATCTTGTTCCAAGACGTGTTTCCTTTTGATGGCAACACATGCACAATGCACCTTAAACCTGGCTACCGCACAGTGCTAGAGGCTCACCTCACTTGTGGGAGGCCCTAACCTCCTTCTCCAGCATTCCAGGAAGGGAAAGGAAAAGAAACCACCCTGAATTAATGGGGGCATTCAATCAGTGCGAGTCTGATAAGGTCTTCACTAAAAGGGAAAACGTCAACATCAATTCTCCCATTTTCTTCACGTCAAGGAAGATCTAAAAACTTGGACTTTAGCACCCAGCCTGAAAAACTATTGTTAGGGCCCTACTGTATTTCTATTATTAAATCTTCACTTCTAAAGGAAATAATTGACAATAGGTGGTAGGAATACAGAGAGACTATTTTTGCATGTGTGTGAAGCCTGACATAGTAGGGAAGACAGCATCGCGGAGTCCAGCCAGAGTTCCTGACAGACGGCTATGGAGAGAACACGGGAGTAGTGGGAGCCTACACTGGAGGGGGTGGCATGGCTCACTCAAGAAGCAGAGTCCCTCACCAGGCCTGTAGGAGCCTCATTTCTAAAATTGTTTAAGAAGGGAAATACCCGACATGCCGTTATCTTCTCAGCTTGAGAAATGCTGAAAACGCCTTGTGTCGAAGACGGTTGGAATCCAGTAAGATGATCAGTTTTAAACATAATTACATTAATTATAATTATTATATTAATTAACACTCTAACTCTGATGACTTCTACTCATTTTCAGTGTTTGTTGGAGAAACATTTTCCCCCCCAGAAACGTACTATGTGCCCAGAAAACAGATCAAACTACACCTTAGGCTTCAGTGCCTATGGCCATTTTTACTAAGCAAGACTGGTGTGCTTGGAGCCGCTGCCCAATAACAGGCCATTCTCTCCTAAGCAAACTGGCATTGGGATTTCAGTCATGCTGTGTCTACCAGTAACAACTGAAAATGAATTCAAACGCTTTTTTCTTTAACTCTCAGGACTGTCTCTGAGATGATCTCCTACATGTCTCTCCCCCTCTTCCTTCCTCCCCCTTCCCCTTCTCCTTCCTGCCCCCTCCCCCTACCCTCTTCCCCTCCCCCTCCCCTTCCCTCTCCTTCTCTATCCCCTTTTCCCTCCTGCTTCCTCCCTCCCTATCCTCCTATGTTAAAACAAAGAAATGGCGTTACCAGGGAGAAACTCCCTTTCTGGGAGAAACAATTTTCCTGACATAAATCATCAATAAGTTATCAAAATAGAACAATAAAAAAGCCAATTCTGTACCAGGCACACAAAAGGCTCTCCCTTCACACACTTCAGGGTGAGTTTCGCAGGTTCCCTGTACAGTCTCTAATCCAACCCCAGTGTCACCACATAAAGCCCACCTTCAGTCTTGTGATTTCTTCTGAGGCCCTCACACAAAGATCTCTCATCAAATGTGTCACCCTAAAAAAAAAAAAACCACAAAGGTACTGTACAGTCTCTGGATCTCATCCAAGTGTTTTAGAGGACTAACCATCAGGGAGATGTGGGCAAATGCTTTCTGCTCAATCGTGGTCTCAAAAAGACGCCACACGTTTGTTTACACTTACCACACCCAACTTACCTCAAAACCACGCATATTGTTTGAAAAATGGGTGTGTGGCTTCAGATGCAGACAAATTTCATCAGCAGTGAATGATTCGCCCCAGCCTTCCAAAGCACGGAAGTTCAATAGCGGTTCTCATGAAAGCCCATGTAAGACAGAAAGCCACACAGGAAAAGAATTACAGGACTAAACGGCCCCAGCCACGCCTATTTCATTCCCGGGCTGCTCACAAAATCTCATTTTTTAAAAAATCTAAATAAATAAAGCTGTTCTTAATAAACCAACCCATTGTCTTCTTTTCTGGAAATAAGTGCCCTTCCCCAGAAGTAAAGGCCAAACACAGGTAAGACACCCACAGCTAAAAATGCTGAACCTGAATTTTTAACTTCTGGCTCATGGGTATTGAAATAATGCCTTTCTGCTTCCTGGTAACTCTTCTGTTCTGAAAGTGGAATCCACTTCATCTCAGCAGTGCAATGTGACATGAAAGATATTAGAATTGAACATTAAGTGAGGAGATTTAGAGAATCAGCTGCTTGCCACACAAGCGTGAAGACCCGAGTTCAGAGCTGAGGGCAGTGTGTACTCACAATCCCAGTGCTGAAGACACAGACAGAAGACAATGCTGGGACTTCCTGGCTGGCCAAGTCAGCAAGCTTCAAGGTCAGTCAGGGAGCCTGTCTCAAAGAATAAAGTGGGAAGTGACACAGAAAAATGGCATACATAAACCTCTGGTCTTCACACATATAAACACACACACACACACACACACACACACACACACAAAGGTTCAGAGGAATAAAATTATACAATGATAGTAACTATGTGAAAGTATAAGTAGAACTAATATTTCTATTTTTAAATATTTCTATAGTCCTTCCATAGCTATCTGCACTATTCACAAAAGGAAAACACATAGAAAAAAAGTCACATTAATTGTTGCTGTATTTTTTAATGGAAAAATAGGAAAAAATCATGTTAATTATATTGTTGCTGTATATTTGCTGTATTTTTTTTTTCTGAAAAAAAGTACTGGAGTTTTTGCAAGTGCAGATCTGATGCAGTTGTCATCAGCAAGTTTATTTCCAACTCGATGTCTTTCTTCATTCTTGTCCCTATTTCATTGGACTTTCCAGATTTCTTCTTGTTTTTGGTTTTCAGGGCTCTCTCCTCCTTGGACCTCTTTAATGGAACTTGGAGATATTAGTGGAACATAAATAGGTCGTATCTAACGGGCTGTGGCATACTTTCCATGAGTCTGTATATAGATCCTTTGCAGAGAAAAGCCTTAACATAGCAAGACTATGTACCCATGGATGTGCACAGCTGTAACTGTGAGACCTTAAGTCCAAAACGTATACATCTTCTATTCTCTTACCTGGAAGAACGTTTTATGCATTATCTCTTCCAATGCTCCAAAACCTAATCAGCTGAAGCCCTGGAGTTCTACATGCCAGAGACATCCTTAACACGGAGACATTCTGAAGGTGGGTTTATCAGCGTCCTGCCTCCTGCCAGAATATACTATTCTTCAAGAGACTTCTTTTTTTTTTTTTTTTTTTTTTTGGTTCTTTTTTCCGGAGCTGGGGACCGAACCCAGGGCCTTGTGCTTCCTAGGCAAGCGCTCTACCACTGAGCCAAATCCCCAGCCCCTTCAAGAGAGTTCTTAATCTTAGCAGAAGACTATATAGCAATGGGCTTGATGGGGGTAGCAAGCTACAAAATATACTTCCGGGTAAATGACTGAAACATCCCCTCTGGTACACCATAAACCTGATATGATATAGTGTCCATATTGAGATGAAATTTTGCACAAACACACCTCTACAGTGCTGAACATGGAGCTACCAGCGGGCAGGGTACTTTCTCTTCCCACCCACTGCCTATGTGAGTGTTCATCGAATAGTTAATGTGTATTAGATATGTGTTTGGTTGACTACAGGGACTGTTGAAACCAATGGATAAGCAGAGCCGTCACAGAGAGGGGGAAAATATTTTGTTGTTGTTTTGTTCTTTAGGTGGTTTTAGATTTGTTTTTAAAATCTGTGTTATAGACATGGATTAGCCAATATAAAACACCTCTATATCTTCTCCCTGACCCACTTCCCCTCCTTCCTTTTAGAAGAATTTCTCCGTCATTAACACCCAACACCACTAAGTCTGTTTCAGTATCTCTTCTGAGTGGACCCAACTCATGACTACTGGGAACAAAAATAAAGCCAAGGCGAAGCAGATTTCAAAGGAAACCAACTTAATAGTCTCTGATCAAATGTTACATTTTCCAGGAGGTTGAAAATGCAGCCAACTTCTCTCAAGATGTGTCCCTTTTGTCATTCACACACCTGTGTGGCTCTGTACTTCCCCTTCCTCAGCTCTATTTTTCTTCCTAGCAATGTCTCTTCCCAGGTGTCTGCATGCTCACTGCCTCCCTGGATTAGAAAACAAACTCCCCAAAGCATAGGCTCTGGCTGTGATTTACTCTGAGGCCCACACTGGCAAGCACTGTCTAGAATATGGAAAGCATTCAATACATATTCATTGAACGAATAAATCATTATTACCAGATACATTATCGTGGGCACATAGAGGGAACACACAGAAGCCAGGTTCTGTTTATATTGAAGGCTAAGAAAAAAAACTTAGATGCACCAAATAGTCTCAGATATTAACTGGATTCAGTGGCTATCGTGATGAGCTTTTGTGCAATCATGGAAATAATTACTAATTCATAAACCCAAGCGAATAAAAATTTAAAGCAAACCTAAGGGTCACCTCTTGACTCTTGCCCCTACTGCATTTTGGTTAGGTTTCCATATAGGTGTTCTTTGTTTGGTTTTGGGTTGTTTTTATTTTTAGAGAAGACCTCAAAGTTTGTTTTGAGGGAGATCTCTTTCTTTCTGACACCAGAAAGAGAAGATTTGCATTCGGGAGGAGAAAAAGATGAGAATGGGGCAGCAGGCCCAGCCTGCTCATTAGAGCATTTTCAAATGTACCAAGACAGAGGGGACTTTGAAACACTGGGAACATCACACCATTGAAGGGCATTTAGAACAGGCCCTTTGCACCTCAGTGCTCATTAGTGCTTAGACGCCATCACTTGCCAGTGCACCTCTGACACCTCAGGCTTCTTCTCCTTTCTCTTTGATGCTTCCAGTCTGCCAGTCACAAAGTGAAACTTTCCTATGGGATTCTACTGGCCTGCCCGTCCAGCCCGTGCAGCCTGTGATCTTAACTTCCACATTCACACATATTGTGCACCACACCTTAAAATGTGACCACCATTGGTTTTAAACAGCCAGATGCCTTTCCAGAACATTTGAAAGAAAAAGTTCCTATATTCCTTGTATATTTACACACCTCCCATGTCCTGTGTAATTCCACTTTCATTTCTCACAGCTTGAAGATTTTATAGTTTTCTTTTTTTTTCCTCCCCTTTGGGTGCAGTTTTTCAATTGGCACACATTACACATACATATCTATAAAGTAGTTAGTTATAATATCTTGGGGTTGCTCTATTCATCACCTCAAACACTCACCTCTTTATTCTGTCTGGAATATCCAAAGTCACTTCACTTGTAGCAAGCCCCCAGATCTTAACACAAATGATGCTGGTCTTAAAAACTCAGCATGTAGGTCCCAACAGCTGCCAAAGTGGAAATAAAGACCTAACCCATTAAAGCCCATCCATGGGTCCAGGAGAGTCCCTAAATGTGCTGGCCTCATATGCTGGCTTCTGTAGTTCTGCTTCTTGCTAACCGAACCATGACAGTTCGAATGTGGGTTTCATGCATAAATGGCAAACAGCTGTAAGGCTCAGGGTTGCATGATTTGGACAAGCTCCCCATGCAGCCACCGGCTGGCAAGAAAGACTTTCTTTTCAGCTCACGAGCATCTGTGTGGTGATCTCTGGTGGGTTTACCTCACAACGCTCCCAGTAATTTTAAAATCTGCGAAGTTAATTGTGGTCAGCTGTTGTTAGCTTGCTGGCCCTTAGAACATTTGAAGTTATTATTCCTTCCCAACTGCAAACCTGGACCCTTTGCTTATCTTCTATTCCTGTTAATCTTCCAAATCCTTAGCAACCAACTCACTACTTCATTCTTGATGATATCACCATTTGTAGAATAAATATCCCCAAGTACTGTTGCATTGAAGGCTTGATCTTAGCTAGTGGTGCTAGTCTAATCTGATCAAAGGGTTAACCTGTCTAGTTATTACAGAGTAGACCATTAGGAGAAGGGTCCTACCTAGAGAAAGTAGGTCACCAGGACAGTGCATCTATAGGATTTATTTTATTTCCAATCTCTTCCCCATACTTCTCTCTACCACAGGTAAACTGCTATGCTCATCATATGTTTCCTGCCATAATGTCTGCCTCACTGTGGACAAGAAAAAGCAGAGCTTAGTTATCATGGATTGACACCTCTGAAACTGTGAGTCAAAATAAGTCTTTCTTTCTTTCTTTAAGTTATTTTGCTTGTGTATTTTACCACAGGGACAAAAAGTTGAAGGACATAACTTCCTCTAACTTGTCTTGTGGTACAATTTTGCTATCTACAAGTTTCTCCATCTATAATTTATCAGAAAACATCTATATTTAATATAGTTTTACTTTTATATATTTATTTTACATAATTACACAGTAACATTGAAACAGTAACTCCTGCTTCATAAACTGCTTTTTTCCCCTCAGGTTATATAACAACACACAATATGACTACCCTGTATGCTATGCACTGAATATGACATATTTTGTATGGGCTCAGGTGTTTGAACATTTGACTTGAAGCTAGTGATGTAGTTTTGGGAGCTTATGGACCCTTTGGGACATGGGCCTACAGGGAAGAAGTAGTCTACCAGGAACTAGCTTTTGGAAGTGCAACCTGCCCAGATTCCAGTCCACTCTTCTGTTTCTTGATCCACCTGGAATTGAACAAACCATACTGCAAGATTCTGATTCTGTGTCCTGAGCCACCTTGAACTCCATCACATCTTCATCAAGGATGAAATGACACTGAACGTGAGCCAAGACAAGCCTCTGTGCTGCAAGTTCCTCTGTGTTTTCCAGGCAAAGACAGAGAGAGAGAGAGAGAGAGAGAGAGAGAGAGAGAGAGAGAGAGAGAGAGAGAGAGAGAGAGAGAGGTCCTCATGTCACTTCATTGTTTTGGAGTTGTACTTTTTATTGTCATTGTTGGACTGCACTGTCATTACTCTCTGTGCAGTGTGATACTTTTCTCCAGCAACTTTTAAGCTTTTCTCCTCGAGAGCTACATACAAGTGGTCAGTGGCTGCTGAGAGAGGGCTCCAGGGATGACCTCCTAGTAGGACACATAGTACACGGATGCATACAAGTGATACAAAATGGATTCAAAAGGTTGTATGTTCACATGTGCATATACATGTATGTACAGATAACAATAACTAAAAGAGAGATCATGGATTTTGGAGGGGGCACAGAAGGAGTTTGATGGGGAGGGAAGAGGTGACAGTGCTCATCCTTGAATTTATCAATAAAAGTATTATTTTTAAAAAAGATTTGACTCTCAGGACATGGACGATGATATGCCAAAGTGTGGTTTTCTGCTTTGGAAATCACTGCGTTTGCTCAGTGTTCAAAGCTTTTCATCAACTTTGAGAATTTTAGCATTACTTCCTTTACTTTATTTTTCTGCTACATTTGTCCTTGACTGTTAAATTAGATGACTTGAAATATCCCTTTGGTTGTTTTTCATAAATGATTGTTATTTAATCTTTACAGATAATATTCTTTATATTTACCTGCCTTCTGTTCCACTGAGCCCTATTCTGTCATTTCCAATCTACTCTTAAGTGAACTTTTCACTTCAGTTCAAGAGTTTGAAATTTTTGTGGTGCTGAAGGAGAGACAGAAAATCCAACAGATTGGGAAGCTGTGTCTAGTAAAAACCCCAGAGATTCGGGTTGAGTAAATCTGTAACGAAAGGGGAGGATATGAGATGGCAAATACAGATAAAGGCCCACCTTTAGACCCTACATTAGGGACATTTTAGTGCTCTGCTCCATAAGATTTGACTTTTCTGTTGAACATGAAGCATGTTCTCAACTGAGACCATATACGGAAACAGAGGTGGTAATGCATTTTAATTTTCAAAACTGGAAATTTCTGTATTAGGGAAATTATCAGTTGTTTGGTACCCTTCTATATATTTCATGACTTTCTCATTGTGTTGCATGACATGAATGGAAGCTTGGTTAGGCTAATTAGAGCAGCAAAGCACATGAGTAAGTGGATCTGATACTCACTAAGGGATGCAAAACAGATGAGGGGAAAACAGAAGGCACAAAGGAACCCACCACCAAGAGAGCGTTGAGTCCAGCAAGAGATTGCTGTGCCCATGGAGAGGATGTTATGCCTACTGAGAGAGTATTGCACCCAGTGAGAAAAGGTAATGATGAGTTTGTTGCCTTGTAGCAGTGAAAGCAGCCACATCATAGAGCCTGGTGTAGAGTTGGGAGCCATGAAATGGTATGAAGTTAAAAACTAAGATGGTGATGGGATGACTCAGTACTTGCTGCTCTAGGGGAAGACAGCATTCAGTTCCCAGTACCCACATTGAGTGGCTCCCAATTATCTGTCACTTCAGCTTCAGGGACTCAACATTCTCTTCTGGACTCCCCAGATACCCATATTCACTGTGCTTTCGCATATACACACATGTCCTTAAAACCTTTTCACAAACTAAGAGTTTCAACTTGGCAAATTGTCAAAGGAAGAATACTTTAGGCTAGAAATATAATCAGTATTTGTAGTTGAGCTCATATGACAAAGTAGAATAGGGCCATCAGATAGAGATTATAGGCTTCAAGGAGAGCCTAATTAATGCCCATGAGCCAACAGACAAATTGGATTCAGAGAAAGGGCTTTAGAAAAAAAGATGATTGTATTAGTTGGGGTTTTTGCTGCTATGAACAGACACCATGACCAAGGCAACTCTTATAAGAACATTTAATTGGGGCTGATTTACAAGCTCAAAGGTTCAATCCATTATAATCAAGGAGGGAGCATGGCAGCATCCAGGAAGGCACAGTGCAGGAGGAGCTGAGAGTTCTACATTCTCATCTGAAGGCTGCTAGGAGAAGACTGGCTTCCAGACAGCTAGGAGGAGGGTCTTCAAGTCCACACCCACAGTAACACACTTCTTCCGAGGCCACACTTCCTCCGACAGGGTCGTACTGCCTAATAGTTCTACTTGCTGGACCAAGCATATTTAATCCACACCAAAGATGAAACTAAACAAGTTAAAACTTCCAAGAAGTCGATAGCAGAAAGGTAGGTGATGCTGGGTACCTGGAAAGAGAGTGGGAGTTTGGAAAAAATTCTGCAATAAGTAGGAGTAAAATATGGTAGAACAAATCCCGAAGGCCTTTCAGAAGGCAGAGATGGAGCACTAGAGTTATGGTCCTGAATATTTAGTTCCTACCACCTCAAAGCTCTTTTGGCAGAAAAAATGATTTGTGAAAACTCTCTGCAATTTTTCTGAAGGATTCTGACACAGACATGGGTAGGTAGATAACAAACTCCACCTCAATGGCAATATCGAATCTGCCGAAATATTTTTGTGCAATTCATATCATATATCTATCCACCTTAGAATTTCACCAATAAACCCTAAACCTGGCTAACACAATAACTTTTAAAATACATAGGTGGGGATATTTGTTCCAACTAAAAATAGGAATTAGTCTTAGACCCCCTTCTTGCCAGTTACGATGAACTGAGTTTGCTCATGAACAAAACAGGAATATATAGACAGAGGCTCCTCTAGGCGGGACTATTGCATGTAAATGAAGCTTACACATAGAGTGGGCAGACAGTATGCTTCACGATTGTACCGTGTGGTGTGATCTAGAAAAGGGATGTGATGCTGGACTTGAACTCAATTCACCAACACATCTCAAGAAAGATCCTAGGTCTCCTGCATGCCTAAAAACTACACAAGAGAAATTATAACATTCCTTGAGAAGAATAAACTCATCCCTTTATTATGAAAATGTGTCATAAGATGGCCAATCCAGACACATTCACCCCAAATGACCTTCTGAAGTAGAAGGCAGTCACACTGTAATGTTAGGTGCCCATCATGTGGACCTTTTAGCAAGTATGTGTTTTGATGCCTGCATTTGTTTTGGATATGAAGGCCACTGAAACCTTGTTTTGTGCTCTCAATAACAGGTCCTCAAAGGGTTTGTATTGAGCGAATTGATGTGGGTAGCGAAGGACGGTAGGCAGCCACTGAAGTCTGGCAAGGAAGCTGACACTGTAACTCTTTGGATCTGCGATCCATGACAGAATTATTATCCATATTTTCCATTCAGTTTCTCATAAAAGGAAGAGTTAATAAAATGCCACAAATAATAAAATGGTTAGGCTCACTCTTTTTTTTTTTTTTTTGGTTCTTTTTTTTTTCGGAGCTGGGGACCGAACCCAGGGCCTTGCGCTTCCTAGGTAAGCGCTCTACCACTGAGCTAAATCCCCAGCCCCTAGGCTCACTCTTAAACTGAGCTTGGAAGAGGACTGTCCTGAAAAGGAGTCAAAAGCTTGCAGGACAGAGAAAATGAAGAGAATCAGTGATTCATCATCATGTGCCAGGGACTCAACTAGATCAGAGAGCGATTCGAGGTTTTGCCTGGTGGCCTCTGTGACACCAATCTGGGCATACCATACCCTTGCTTGACACAGACACTCTCTACCGCACCAAGGAAGAAACTCTGCACTTGGCACCAGCCATGCCATTTTGAATGGCTGTAAAAATTCTAGCAGCTTTCCCAGGCACATAAATAGAAAACAATGAAAAAAAAAAAGCAACAGTTCAAGGAGAATGGGGAATTGGTATATAAATGTACACTTTTTTTAAAAACGGTGAATTGTAATATATTCCATTTGCAGAAATCGTTGCAGAAGAAATCTTAAAAGGAAAATATACATACTGTTTTGCTTCTTAAAATGACAGGCTGATGTGCCTGAATAGTAGCAGCAGTAAAGTCCTCCCCGTGCCCCATCATGCCCTGGTGATCCTCACCTTCCTGGAGGTTATGGTAAGTCATAGATTTCCTTTGTGATTGGTGAGATTTTTTTTCACATATATGGGTCCTATTTTTCTCATCATAGTAAAAAGTACAAAGGATATGTTTGCTCTCTTTGCTTCCTCTCTCTCTCTCTCTCTCTCTCTCTCTCTCTCTCTCTCTCTCTCATCACTCCCCCTTCTTCTGTCAGCCTCTCTAGCTTTCTTTGTGATTTCCACTTTGTAATTCTCTCAAGGGCATATCTCCCTTCTTATTTATAACACATCGTCATGCTCACCCTGAGTCCCTTGGCTCTGTCCTAGTCTTAGATCTTTACTCAGGAAAGGAGCAAGCATTCCACACAGGTGGAGGAATAAGAATGGTCCTGGAAGTGAGAGGAGCTGACTTCAGCAAACCGTTTTTGCCATTACGTCACTCTGAGAGGCAGAACTCTATAAGGAGAGGTTTGACTTGGAACAATGCCATTTAACCAGAGAAGGAAAGGAATGTCAGGCTTGGGGACAGCAAGAGTCAGGGTCACATCTTCTTTTCAGGGCTGGCACACAGTGAGGAAAAGAAGCCAAGACTAGAAATTCCTTAGAGTCACAGATCTTCCCCAGCACACTAGGGAGGCCTGGAAAATGTATGTGTTTAAAACCTAAAAGTCATGATAAATTCTGGAGTACAACAGTAGGAACTGTTAGAATAACTTCAAATGGGCAAAACAATCAAAGATTAAAAGCTTATTGCTTGGACTAGTAAGATCTGGTAAAAAAAAGAAAAAGAAAGCAAGAGTGGGAGGGAGGGAGGGAGGGAGGGAGGGAGAGAGAGAGAGAGAGAGAGAGAGAGAGAGAGAGAGAGAGAGAAAGGATGCATTCTACCACACATCTACCACACCTGCTGGTCTGAGTTTGATTTCTAGGAGTCACATGATAGAAAGGGGGACTGACTCCCCTCTGACCTCCCCATGTAGTCTTTCTCTCTGTCTCTGTCTCTTTGTCTCTCTATGTCTCTGCCTCTCTCTGTCTCTTTGTGTCTCTCTGTCTGTCTCTGTCTCTGTCTGTCTATATCGCTCTCTGTCTCTGTCTCTGTCTCTGTCTCTGTCTCTGTCTCTGTCTCTCTCTCTCTCTCTCTCTCTGTGTGTTAAACACACACCCCACAAGTGAAATAGCCACTATTCTGTTATTTCTAGCCCAAAGCCACTGAAGTGGTCAGTTCAGTGGTCCTGAGTCATCTTTTCCTTAATGGATATGTGAGCCCCTGCAGGGCTACCAGGATTCGGTGCTGTACACTTCCTACCACACTGCAGAGCTTCCATCCTGAGCTGACATGGCATCTACTGGTTGACATCATCCTTTTGACGGCAGCTACCCAAGTTCTGTGACAATAGGTGGACCGAGCTCAGGTTCCTGGATTTCTGTCAATTGAAAATGATCAAGTTAAGCCTGGATCCCAGAATGGAGCAGATATAAGCAGAGTTCTTAGAAAACCTCCAGGAAGAAAACCATCAAGGAAGGAAGAAGGTCTCAATTGGTGGCAGGCTAGGACTGTACGGCATTTAATGTGACCAGTAAAATAATGGCTACAATGAGGTGGACTGGCAAGAGGGCTCAGCAGGTAAGAGTACTTTCTATTCAAGCTTGGCAGTCCGTGTTTGATCCTGGAACTTGACCTCTATGTATGCTGTGGTGTGCATGTCTATACATCACATATGTATGCGCGCACGCGCACACACACACACACACACACACACACACACACACACACAAAGATGGTTAAAACATTTTATCTTAATGAGGAGAGGGGAAGATGGAAAGTAAAAAAGCCATAGGGAACCAGTTCCCACAGAACCAGCCCTTCAAGAGATGACTGGCAAGTATCTAGACTCATTGATCCTTGGTGTCCAGAACCTGTCCCTCCAGGAGTATTTCACGGCCATCCTTGGTCTTTACAGTGGAAGCTTGCTCAACAGTACTGAGGCATCATAGTCCCTCCAAGAAGTCACCCCTGTAATGGACTGTCCATAAGTGACTCCCTCTCCTGAGTGCCCATTGCAAATATTGCCCAGATTCCTCTCATTTGTGATCTATTTTTTAGAAAGGAGCAAATATCATGCATTGGTTACAGTTTTGACTTATTGCAGTGATCAAGGTTAATAAACCATGCATCTTAACTAGCATGATGGGTTATTTTAGTTGTTGTAGCTCAGGGGTAGGTTTTAAGGAATTTTAAACTCTTAAAGATGTGTATCATTTAGTTCTGTGTATATCTGCATCCTGCTGTGGGTATGTGCATGCATGTGCTAGGACCTGTGGAGGCCAGAAGAAAGCATGAGATTCCATGAAGCTGGAGTTAAGGGTGGTTATGAGCTGCCCAATGTAGGTTCTAGGAGCCAAAATCTGGTCCTCTGCAAGAACAGCATATGCTCCTAATGGCTGAGCCATCTCTTCAGCCCTGGGTTTGAATTTTGAAATTCTCCTCAGCCTTGACACATGGAAACCCAACTCTTTTCCAAATTCTTTTCTGCTGTTGAAGAAGCAGCACACTGGACAGCTGCATTTGTCCCATAATGTAAACCTGTTAGGCTTAGTCAAAGAGTCACGCTCTGTGCCTTTCTCGGTTTGTTTTTCGAGGGCCCCGTCTCTACATTAGCCAAAGGAAAGCCTACACTGAGATCACTGAAATATACTGGAAATGACCAATGGAATGCTGTCCTCAAAGGACTCCTGTATACGCCTTGTCTAAATACCTTGGCCTTCAGGGAATAGGAGAGGAAGCCCTGTCATCAGCCCTTGGCCTAATTCAGCTGAGTCCCAGAGCTGACATTATTTATGGAAACATAAGCAGTTGGTTGGATGAATGCCCAAGGGCCTTGGCATTGTAGGTACTTAAATAAATCAAATGATGCAGAAAACTGATATGATGTGAGACCTCCATTTGAACTGCCACCTCCCCTAGTCCCACTGGAAAATGTAAAGGTCAGGGAGGACCTTCTAAGGGAGAGCAGAGCCCAGGTAGGAAGGTGTCCAGATAGGCATGCCGTGTGGCCAGTGACATGGAGTCCTTGTAATGTCACAGCATGGGGCAGAAAGAAGCTATCACATCCACAGGATCTGAGGACTGCTGCTTGGGTAATTTGTGGTAAAAAGTGGATAGATAGGTTTCTCAAATCAAGGCTGCCTCCCAGGACTTTACTCTGAAGATTTCCTAAAGCATACTTGCATTTTTAATCAGATTCTGTTTTTTGCTATTTCTATCATTTTACTAAACAGCTTTACCCCTGTGGCTTTGTTTTAAAAATCTAGCCATCTTGCAGTCTCAGGCATTTCTCAGAAATTTACCCCCGGGAAAGATAAATCTTATATGCGTGTTAAAGAAATGCAACTCCGCCACCTAAAAAAGTCAGGATAAAGGGGAAAAAAGATATAATTGAATATTGACCAAATAAAAACCATCCTGTTCATTCCTTATTTTAATATTCTTTCTTCAAGCAAATTCAAGAGGCCTAGCAGTCTAGCCTCTGCTGATGGTTCAGCAAGATCAGCAGGAAATTAGAATTGCAACATTAGGATATTTGGAACATAATTTTTGAAACCAGATTCACATCTGTCTGCTGGTTCAGTGAGAATGCTTGGAGAGACCAATCAATGAATGGTACATCAATTATCACAGCAGCTAAAAGATGCTGGGAGTTACAGCTCAAAGTCACTCAGGGTGGACTTTACTTGCCCGTGACTTAATCAGATGTTATACACATTGAAAAATACCACACATTTTAATCTCTATCCCAACCATGGTAACCTGGGTCTGGAGCCTCCTGCTTTGTTCTGTCTGTAGATGTGGATTTGAAAACTAAGAACAGTTCATGAAAAGGTTAACCTCTAAAGAAATGCAGACATATGAGATGTCCCCTCTCTCATCTTCCTTATGTCTCTATGGAGTTTCTTCTTCTATAGACAGAATTCTACCATCTAGAACAGTGGAACAAAGAGTATCTCCCACCAAACCTTCCCTTCAAGGTTTCAAGACATCACTGATAACTGGCAAGCTATGGCCATACTTATTGAAGTTCAAGAACTATTGAAAAACTGGTACTGGGGAGCGTTAGGTTTTGGAAATGAGGGAAGATCACAAGAGCAAGGTATCCTGTTATTGCTACATTTAACTTTAAAAAGATCTGCAAAGGGATGTTCTCACATACTGTTTAGGGCGCCAACTACTGCAGAAGTCAGCCCACTTACCCATCTGTGGTCACTGCTAAGGCAAATGCCCTGCTTCAAACCCAGGCAAGGGAGAAATATATGTATGGTGGGTTGAATAGGAATGCCCCTCATAGACTCATGTGTTGGAATGTTTGGCCCATAGGGAGTGGCACTATTAGGATGTGTGGCCTTGTTGGAGTACATGTGGCCTGCCACTGTGGGGGTGGGCATTGAGGTCTCCAGTCTGTCTATCCTGGCTGCCTGCACATCAAGGTGTAGAAATCTCAGTTCCTTCTCCAGCACCATGTCTGCCTACACTCTGTCATGTTTCCTGTCATGACAATAATGCACTAAACCTCTGAAACTGGAAGCCAGCTCTAATTATATGTTGTTGTTGGTTTTAATAAGAGTTGCGGTGTTCACAGTGTCTCTTAATAGCAATAAACCCCTAACTAACCCATGCTCGATCGCATGCCCGAGAGCCATGCTGCTCTGCTCTATGTGACCAGAATTCCTTGGACCCAAGGAAGCAGCATGGGGACCTGTGTGGAGCTCAAACCTGCAGAAGCTCAAACATCAGAAAGTACTGAGCAAGTTGTGCAATCTTCACAAGCACAGAAAGATCGTAAGAGAAAGACTTGACTGTCTCCTGAGAGCAACAGTCACCACTGGGTATGCAAAAGCACAGACAACATTAGGAAGCCAATTCCTAAGAGGGAGAAAATGAGAAGACATCAAAAGAGGTGTAATTGGAGAGTCAAAAATGAAGGTATTTCAGGAGGCTGAGCCCCAAGCTCCCTGCTTTGTAAAGGCCCCGAGTCCCTGTGAGCTATTAGGTCATCTCCCCAAGACCTAGTTAGACTCACTTCTTCAGAACTGGTACCTACCAGTCTTGGCTGATATTCTTTTTTTTTAAAAACCATGACCTTAGTTTTCTGTTACTGTGGTAAAACACCTGCCAAAAGTAACTGGGGGGATAAAAGGGTATATTTTACCTTAAAGCTCACAGTTTATCATGAAAAGGAAATTGGGGCAAGAACTCAGGGCAGGAACCTAGAGGCAGGAACCGAAGCAGAAACCATGAAAGAACACCGCATACTGGCTTGCTCTCCAGGCTCACATTCAGCTATCTTTCTTTACCTCCCAGAACCACCTTCCTGGAGTGACACCACCTACCACAATCTGGGTCCTCCCACATCAATCATCCATCAAGAAAATGATCCCACCAACATACCGACAGGCAATCTTAGAGACGTATTTTCTCAGTTAAATTTGATTACTCTAGCTTGTGTCAAATTAACCAAAACTAACCAAGCACATCCATCTATAAATCTAATATGGTAATAAGCTTGGGCGATGTTTTCTGATAGGTATGTTACAGTCTCACTGTGTGACAAAAACCAACAACAATGTAAGAACACTTGAATACACTTTTAATCGTCAAGTGTGACAGGATTGGTACCCATCAGCATCTCGACATGCAGGCCAAAGGAGGCTAATTAAACGGAGCTGTTCAAATAAGCATCATTGCAAAGGTTACAAAACACTGCAGTGTTGCCAAAGTTGGTGAAATCAATTTCCATTTTTGCTGCAGTGTGTGTCATGCCGAGACTGCTGAAACCAACAAAATGAAAAGCATTAATAATTGGTATTAATAGCGTCTATAAATTAATTTGCTTATTTGCCTAAAAAAATCAGCCAAACAATTCATCAAATGGAAGCTATGTACAGCAGATAATAAAAAGGAGGTACTTCCTATTGCTTTTAAAAATGAGGCATGGGAAAATGAAGAAATCTAAGCAGATGCAAACGAAATGAAAGCCCCTTTGCTAGGAAAAACAAAACCAATTTAGTGGTACACAGAAGGAGCCTTTTGTGACTTTAGGCGTTTTGTGGTGGATATTAAACATGGTACAGAAAACTAACGACTTAAAGTTGAGGTGATACAAGTTCCTATTTGTTTAGTGTACTTTCTATCAAATAATTGAAAACATCAATGATTGGTCCTCCTACAATGCCATAGAAACAGACGAGAAATAAGCAATGACCGCTGGTAAGAAATCAAGTGGCAGTGTGGCTAAGCACTCTGTGGAAAGAATTTCATGGACTCAACTCGATGGGTATTTATCGAAAAGCCATGGTTCACTGTCCTGTTATGGAGGACAGTCACCACTGTCTTGTGATGTGACAGGAAGTGAGAGGGGCAGAGCATTAAAGAGCATCTCCTTTTTGTGTATAATTATAGCTTGTGTTTGCCCAAACTGTGCTTAGTTCCTAAAGACCAACTGTAAGACCTGAAGACTGTTAGCATCTCAGTCTCTTCCTCTACTCTTCCTCCATTCTGCCTGGTCATTTTCTGTGTTTCTGCTGAAAGCTGGTATTTCTTTTCCTGTTGTTATGATAAAATGCTGATGAAAGCAACCAAGAAGAAATGGGGTTATTTTAGCTCACAGTTCAATGACTGTGAGGTACATCACAGTTCAAGGTCATGGCATCATGACAGGGAAGTCAAGGCAGCAGGAGCTTGCAACACCTGGCCATATCACAGTCACAAACAGGGAGCAGAAAACAATGAATGCTGCTCAGTTTGTTCCCTTTCTCTGTTTATATAGTACAGGACCCCGGATAGGGAATGGCGCCACCCTTAGTGGGAGAATCCTCCCACATCTATTAAAATAATCAGTACAATCTTGCACAGCTATGCCCAGAGGCCCATCTCCTAGGTGACTCTAGCTTCATTTTCTTCTGGCTAAGATTACAAAGGACATCCTTGAGAGCATGTCCAGACAGCTGACAAAAATGCATTCCTAGTTCATTACAGAAGCCTGGTCTGAATTCGTTAGTTAAATTAAGGTTACATGCGCAACATTCAGACCCTACTCTCCGACTCAGTATTGATTTCATACTAGACTTAGAAATAGTATAAATTATCTTCTTGGCAACACTACCCATCACAGCCAGTTTTTAGCTGCTCCAGATAAAGTTTGAATGCACAAAAGGCAATAATTACTCAGTCTTAAAGATTTATCATAATAACACAGGAATTGTGGCTGTGTGAGGACGAAATGGAGGGGGAGTGGAACTTGTTGCTCAACTGGGATGGCACATGAAGCCACTTCCAGGGTCATTTTGTAAGTTATTCCCACTGACTGCACGACACAGAAGCACCCCCTCATCTTCCGTTCAAGAGAACTGCAAGTAATAACCAACTGGGACGCTCACTCTGGGCCAGGCGTGTACGATGGCATGGCAAAGTCGTTCAAAGCTCGGCTGCTTGTAAATGCTCGGAACAGTGCTGCAACATCTAAAGTTCCTCATTATGTCAGCCTTGTGCCTTATATTTAGAGATTTCCAGACAGCAGACATCAGGGTGCCCTTTGCCTGTGCTGTTTCCCTATTCAGCCATGCCAGTCTCGTTTACCACTTCCCCCCTCAAGGCAAGATAGTTTTCTCTTAGCTGGAGAAGAGAATGCTTATTAGGATTCTGTACATGTGTCCTAGGAACTGCATCCCGCATGTTCCCGAGCTGTCCTTGCGTTGTTAGCACAAACACTTACCCACAGCTGACAAGAGACATCAAACTACCATAGGTAATTGCATTTCCAGAGCAGTAGATAACGAAACTGGAAAAGACTTGGCCTTGGCCCTTGCCTCGCTCAGAAAGCAGATTAGTAGAATTGTGCTCCCCCCCCCCCAATAATGAGACAAGAAAGTTTGGTCTTAAACTATCTGACTCTTCCCCCACCCCACCCCACCCCAACCGTGAACTCTTACATTTTAAAACATGCTCCTTTACATCATGATCTTATTTAAGCTTGAATTATATTTCCACGTAATTAAACTCGCTGTTCATTTTGAAATTTTGCATTAAAAAGAACATACAGATTGCCAGGCAGAATGATCCCACTGATCTATTACACCAGTCAAACAACTGCAGGCTGCCCCCAGGTGAAGGAGGGACACTTGCAATTATGATCGAGATATTTTTTGCCTTTCTTCAAATGGAGTTCTAAAAGTACAGAGAGATGGCTCAGTGGTTAAGAGCATTGACTGTTCTTCCAGAGGTCCTGAGTTCAAATCCCAGCGACCACATGGTGGCTCACAACCATCTGTAATGAGATCCGATGCCCTCTTCTGGTGTGTCTGAAGAGAGCAACAGTGTACTTATATATAATAAACAAAATAAATCTTTAAAAGTACAGGCTCTGGAACAGCTAAGAAAACATCTTCTCAAAGCGGTGGTGGACATTTAGACTTACACTGAATTGCAAGAAAAGACCCATTGAACCAATATGGATTTACCTAACTTAAGCAAAATCCTGCATTGTTCCTATAATGTACCCCTCCACTTAGCTAAAGCTTAATTTCTGTCTACCGCCTAAGGTCGAAAAGGACATCCTCAGGGGCATGTGTAGACAGCGGACAAAGATGTGTTCCTAGTCCATTAAGAAATCCTGGTCTGAACTCATTAGTTAAACCAAGGTCGCATACATTCAGGACTCACTCTAGGGCTAAGTACTGATTTCAGACTAGATTCGCTTGGAAATCACTGGTTGAAAATCAGCACCTGCTAGTCAACCAAAACAGGAAGAAAAAGAACATATTCGAGGCTTCTGCTTTTAAAAGGTAGCACCTCCATTTCACCTTCGCCTCAGCATGACAGATGGGGTCCCCGATGTTGGAGTCCTCCTGGATGTTTCTGAGTCATTCTCTTAGCACACTCTCAGTAAGAACTCAGGACAGACTGTATATTCGAGGAATGTCTTCTGCACCTCTGTGCTTTTGCGGGTTTCCCAGTTAGTTGTACTGCTCGGCACATGTGAGGCAGTGTGGTCTCCGAAAAGTGTGATCCAGACTACTGGGGGAGGGACGGTCCTCTCATGGGATGATTTAGGAAGCGCTGCACACAGTCATTCCCCTTGCAAGTTAACAGTGCACACCAATCAGACAGTGCTGAAACTGCAGTCTGCGGACACAGCCTCTGCTCTCTTTTTGGCTGTGTGCTTAGGCAAGTCTGAACAGTTTTGGTGGGCTCTGCTGTCCATCTCTAGTTTGCTGGCATTGCCTGAGCCATCTTGACAATTGCCTCTGTATACAACAACTTCTGCACATGGGGACCAGCAGATGTTTATGGCTCCCCACTCAGATCTACTGCTTCCTGTTCCCTCTATGGTTTCCTGATTGGTTCAGGTGTCTTCCCTCCACCATGCACTACATATTCTTGAAGGACCGCTAACCGCCCGTTGGCTATGCTAACCTGAGGGTCACTAGTCCTTGCCTGCTTCTGTTTCACTGGGACCTCAGTGTAAATTTTCATCTTCCCAAAGTGTTTTCAGCAGTTTGCCAGATACTAAGTGGACAGTATGACCTATGTGTGGTATCTACTTACCAAAAGACTTGAAGGACATGATCGATCAAAGGAATTGGACCTATTGGATCAAGGCCATCTTGAAACCTAGTTTTCTCCTGGACTTCCTGATAAGTGAAGCAAGAAATTCATTTGTGCCAATTTGAGGTTCTCTTAACCCATCATTGAAGTCATCCAACAGACACAGCCACTTAAATACAAAGACCCTAGGCCTGCCTCTGAAACCTTATGGGAATCTGTCTCCGGGAAGTGCTTGCCTCATTTTGCCCAGCCTCCATGAAAGACACTTGCACTGTATCTGTTTTTTGATCTTCCTTCAGCCTCTGTGCATGAGTTCGCCTTCCCACTTGATTCACACTTTGTCTCTCCACCTCCATACTACCAGGATCCACAGCTGATGGCTACAGTCACTGTCATTTACTTGCCTGAAGGTACAGCACGCTGCCTCTTTAGCGTTATCCCAGCTCTCAGGCCTCTCAGGACCACTTTGAACATGTTAGTCCTGCCCTGTCAGTGTCTGGCAGGTTCTTCCAAGCCTCTTAGCTAGAACTGATTTTCATGAACTAAAAAGGTCCTTTGCAGGGGTCTAAGCAGGATGTGATGTCTTTGTCCTGGAATTCCACAGCCTGTGCAGAGGTCCTGTTTCTCTCAACTTAAACCATGCATACCTCATACCTGTGTCCTCCTCAAGTTAGTTCAGCTTCCAGCCTTAGCATCTCATGAACTACAAGCCAGACAATGAAGAAGAAGGCTGGAGAAGAGAATCGTGAAGATGCAGGGTGAATGGGATGTATGCTAATGACAATGAGCTGTTTCATGGACAGTCACAAGACTGAACCTAGGCATCCTCAAATTACAGCAGCCATTTGTTTCCTAGCTTCTTTAACCCTGCACATCGTGGTTCCTCCTCTTCTGCAATGGTTTATACTCTGATGTTCAGAACAGTCAACAACAAATAAGGCAGAAAATGTCCAAGACCCAAAGATCATAATATATTTCTGCTGGCTGATAGTCTACCAGTAACAACATTTGGCTTAAGCATGAACTCATTTCTTACATGTGCCATACATCTCTCCATAATGTACTACCTCCCAAGGCTAAGTTTCTCAGCAGTTCTCAGTTTATGCTTCGAGCTGTAAGCACTTTCTTTCCTCCCCTTTCTTATGAACTCTGTTTTACCCAGGGAATGAATGCTGGAATGCAGACTTCTTGAACCATAGTCCCTGGAATTTCTGATTTCAAATTTCACTCAGATTTGAATTTAAAGAGAATTTACACAATACTGGGAGTGGAGGGTGATTGCCAAACACCCACCTGTTATTCTTAAGATAAGCAGTTGTATGCAAAGAAAAAAACAATAAGAAATTAAATATCCTGATGGCAAAGATTAAACTTGCCCCATGGAGCTAGACACCCCTAGCCAGCAGGAAGTAGTCTAAAGTTAACATTGCCCCCTTTCCGCTCTATCCCTTTTTCTCTCCTATCTAGTGTAACAGGGTTGAAAGAATGGAAAAACAGTAGAGAAGGGTAGAAGAAAAAAGAACTCACAAAGTAGCAAATCACTGGCTATAATGGAACCTGCAAAAACCACAACTTTCTCTTTACTCAGTCTTAACTTCTTATAGGTTAGGGGTCAGAAAGCTTTTCCTGTACAAGATTCTTTACAGACGAAGCCATCTCTTCTGCCCCTAGCTATCCAGGATTGAAGGCAGATAAGTCTATGCAGAAACAATAGGGGTGACTGTGTTCTAATAAAATTTTATTAACAAAACTAGGTGGTTGAAGGGATTGGATTTATAAGCCATAGTTAGCCAACCTATGTCACAGATGAGCCCAAGCAAGGACACCATCACCAGTGGGTTCTAATAAAGTAACCATCTTTCCAATGACCCATGTTGGGGACGGGGAGACATTCCTTTTCAACACATAAAAGAGCAGAAGTGGGAGGGAAAGAAATTGAGATTCAAGAAATAGCAAAGAGATGTTCACTTGACATTCTGAAGCTGTGCTATAAACGGGAGAGGACAGCAATTCCAAACATTTCATTGCATATTTAGAGTTCTTCTGCTGGACTTGACATCCAGAGAAGAGTAGGTGTCTGGACTGGAGAAAAGAACTCTTTGATTTCTTGTGAGTCTTGGTAGGCTGCTGCTGGGGGTAGACGTGATACAGTGACATCTAACCCCCTTGGTCAGGGAAGTTTCCTGACTTTCTCAATGCATTCGTTGTATTTAGTCTCCCTGAACTATCTCTTCCCCCACATCCACCCCCGCTAAAAGGAAAAACCAAACAAAAACAAAAACTAAATCACATCAGCATAAAATTTTATTCTTTTAAACAGCATGTATCACCCATGGTTCCTGGAAACACAAATTTAATGACATTGGTAAATGTACTTCATTAGAGGCCTCCACATTGTCAAGAAACACACAGCATGCATTACACTATATAATTCAAAGGTTTGCACCCCACCCCCAACCATCTCGTAATTGGCAAATGGAATCATAGAATTTTAACTGGATATTTCCCTCCTACAGCTTTTTCATCAACTAGGTGGTTAGTATGTACTATTGTTTGGATCTTGACTGTTACAGGGTTAAAGTTTTGGTCCTCAGCCTACTGATGCCATTAAGGAGGTAATTGAACCTTTAGGAAATGGGATCTAGTTGGAGGATTTAGGATGTTGGGAACATGACCTTGAAGGGTATTGGGGAATCTTATGTGCATGCTCTCTTTCCCACCTCTGCTTCTTTCTTTTTTTTCTTCCTTTCCCTTTATAATGAAGAATTATTTATATGGGTGTTTTACCTGCATATATGTTTGCACCACCTGTCTGCAGTACTCAGAGGCCAGAAGAGAGCATTGGATCTCCTGGCATTGGAATTATCAATTGTGAGCTCCTATGTGAGTGCTGAGAATCAAACTTGGGTCTTCCAGGAGATCAGTCACTGCCCCTTAACTGCTGAAGCATCTCTCCAGCCCATCCTCTCCCCCTTTCGAGTTTCCATTATGAGTGGCTACTTGCTCTCCAACACAGGCCCCAAACTAGTATATACTGCAATCTCCAAAACCGTGAGCCCAAACAAACCATTTATCTTTATAAACGGATCATCTCAGGTACTTGTTAACAGGAAAAGAACATTAACACAGTAAGGACTGCTTTCCCGTGGGCAGAAGGGTTACATTTCAGAGATGCTCTGAGCTAGTCACAGAAACCAGAGAGTCTGACCCAGCAGCCTCTGAGGGAGTCCATGAGGTCAAAAAGTCCTTCCAGGGGAAGGCCTGGTCAGGCCAGGGCTTACTGTTGCTGTCAACGATACTGGTCGGATCCCCTGTAGAGCTGACAGAATGCAGCATCCGTAGACCAGGACACTGGAAGTTACGTAGTCCTCTTGGTTCCTACCAAGTCCTCATGCCCAGTGCTGTGACCCCATGCAGGAGCATTTCAGCAAAGCAAACCTTTGCCTTCTACTTTGCAGTCCAAAGTATCTTCTTTATCAAGTGCAAGATGGACCTTGGCTCCAGAGTCCGCTGGTCCACTCTTTCTGTGCTTTACATTGATGGTCTCTGCTTCTCTTGGGGACAGCAGCATCACAGCAAGGGAAGCATGAAGAGCCAGGCCAGCACTGGGAGATAGGATCTGGGGACATTGGAGACACTGCTGCCAGATGTCCTCTGCGCGTGCATCACCGCAAAGACTGCATTTGTATGGTTGGTGGGCAACTCTACATTGCAGATCATTCCTTCACAGCAAGACCTACACTCCTGTGTACAAGGAGGGAAGAGGAATAGGTTTGAAGAGCAAGGAGGAGGAAGAAACAAAAACCAAAATCAAAGACAGGTGCCGGAGTTGGTGGTCCAGACTGTGCATTGCCCTGTCTTTGGGTACTCTTCCCTGCTGAGCAAAGGCTATTCTGAGAGTCCTCATCCTAACTCTTGAAGCATCTGTGTCAAACCCAAGCAAAAACAGGGCAAAGAAGGGAAACTGAGTTAGACTGTCCCACTGCCAGATCTTGACAGATTCATTAGAAAACAATGAAACCAAAGCGAAAGTCAGGAACCTTCTGGACTTGTTGGGTCTCTTTCTTAGTATTACTTGTTAGCTGATAACGGTGACTTGCCACTGTCTGTGCCCTCACCTGAGTTCCGATATGATTGCAGTGATAATTCGCTAAAATAAAAATAAAATAAAGCCCCTTTCTTAAGAGTGCTTTCAAGGGAAGAAACCTGGGACCACACTAGTGATACATGCCTATCCAGAAGCCATGATTTCATGAACTGGCCACTCATACAATTTTCCAGGCCAATGAGGCAGCAGAAAGGCAGTAACCCCACACACAGCAATGAACGGCTGTCCAGCCAGCTGCCCATCAGATTTACCCAGGGGAAAGTTTTTATTTTACTTTTCAAATCTTGCTATGTAGCCCAAGCTGGCTTCATACTCACAATCCTCCTGCCTCAGCCTCCAGAGTACTGGGATTACAGAAGTGAGCCACTGTGCTCACCCTGGGTATCTTAATTCCCTAGACCTCTCTATGAAGTTCCATCTCAGTCAGTCTAGGATGCTCCCTTCCAGCCTTGTCAGCTCACCTCACCATTGCTGCCCACATGACCCTTGCATGACCAGAGCCAACAGCCACTAAGTCAGAGTCAGTGACTTACATGCCACATTGGATTCTAAAATCTCATGAAGTATATTTTCAAACCGCTTCCCCTCAAACTTTAGAATTTCTGCATGTAAGAGTACATTTTTTGTTTAGGATGATAGAATGAAAATATTAAAGAGACGAATTGATCTAATACACATCTAAATTTATCTTATTCTCTTAGACTCTTTCTCCTCTAAGCAGAGACGCAGAGAGAGACAAAGTTTCAATTGTAAAAGCTATTCCTGATTTCCTTTTTTTCTACATTCTAGTTACTCCAGGATGAGGTTGTGGTGATTTTTGGCCATGAACAGAGCACACATCATCCAGATTCCAGTGCTCCCTCCTCTCTGAAGGATGGGTTATTCTTGAACTTCCAGCATGGACTTGAGACTATTTGTGCAAGTTCTGAAGCCCAGAGTTTAGCTCTAGAGCCGGGAAATTAACATTCATTCTTAGTCCCATTATTTCTTCTTGAAGACAGAATATCTTCACATGTCTGCTCTCCTCTTTGGCACTGTAGTAGAGTCTTTTTGTCAGAGTACACACAAACCTAGCATATTGCTTCCCCTCCTTAGTTTTCCCATGATGCATAGCTTACCACCATCACCATGAAACCTGGGAAAGTAACTCCATGCACACATAATCTTTACCGTGTGTTCCGAATCTCGGCTATGTCGGCAGCCAACAAAATGACATTCATTTTTAGAGGCACACTTTTTAGTGATGGACGTACTTCTTCCGTGGCTGGTGAAGTGATGAACTGTCAAACAATACTGTGTTTCTAAGGAAATTCAATAAGAATAAGAACAATTTTATTTTCCATATTGAAAAAAAGACCCCTTGACCATAATGCCAGAAGAGAGTAAAATCAGAATAATCTTAAGGCTCATATGTGAGAAACTTAACAGCAGTGAATGCTAGAGTTTGTGAGTGGTATTTCTGCCAAGACATCAGCTTCCAAAGTACACATGTATTTTGAAAATGAATATAAATGGGTATCCAGTTCCTTTGGCATTAGCTGAAGCTGAGAAAAATGTGCAGAGTTTTCATCAATCCTTGGGTTTGGTAATTGAATATGCAAGTATTTATGTCCCTACCCTGCCCTTTCTTCTTCTGAAGCATGTGTTTGGGAACTCTAAATTAAGACAAAACCTGTGAGCACAGAAATACAACATGTCTGGAAACATGGTGTCTCAGTCATCATTTGCCTCTTACAGACTGTGTGCAAATGGGTCTCCAGCTACATCCCAGGTAACCCTTCTTCCTCATTTTACTTATTCAGATTCAAAACCTTCCAGCATGCCTGACCATTCCTCAGCAATGAACTCCACTTTTCCTGCCCTCTCCACTTCCTGTCTTCCTGTTTCCCTGCCGTGTATAGTTAGCTCATTTCTACATAGTTATCTTCACTGCTTTAACCATCCATTTTATGACTTAGCATTCTTGTCAGAAAGTGGTCCCTATGGCATCATAGTATGCTCCATTTTAGTCCTGTGTCTCCTTGTTGTTACCAAAGACCATGGAAATGCTTGTTAAGTTTTTCACCATGGATTCCAAATAGCAACTGACTGGCAGAAAATGGACCAAGATTGATAAGACAGAGTTCCTGTCACAAGTAAGTCTTGTTCGATCTTTTAAGAACATTGCGATTTTTTTAAATGAAATGTTAATACATGCAGTGGCATTTTGATAACTTTAGTATTGTTTACAATGGCAAATACATACAAATTCAAATTGATATAATATTGTATATATTGAAGTACTCCATATCTTCTGTGTTCATTCATTCAGTCCTCACCATGAAGCTTTAGAAGGCCATAGACCATACTAGCATTCTTTGTTGTTGTTGTTGTTGTTGTTATTGTTGTTGTTGTTGCTTTATACAACATCTCATTATGTAGTCCTGGCTGTCTGAAGCTCTCCCCATAGACCAGGCTGACCTAGAACTCACACAAAGATCCTCCCGGCCCTGCCTCCCACATGCCAGGGTTGAAAGTGTGTGCCACCATTTTGCCCACTGTCATACAGGTAGAAAGGTCACATAGGTGTAAGGTAGAACGCTAACCAAGGAAGGTGTCGAGGATGTGCTCTGAAGCAGTACACTTGCCTGCCACCCTGGATACTTGTCCTTGAACTAGACAAAAGTAGCTGACGTTGGAGTCTAAAGGAAAGGGAGCCATGACATGTTTTGGAGAAGGCATTTAAATGTATACTCCAAATCAGAATAAATGGAAACCAACCGGTGGTTGCTTGTGTTTATCCAAAACACTGTACACAACCCACACATGAAAGTAGCCTCTACCCAGTCAACACAAACGCTGCTGTGAATGAAACACGAAAAATCCAGGTTGTCATGTTGTGCTCCACAGACGGCCTTTTAACAACACTGGCAGACCACAGGTAAGGCTTTATGGAGAAAGGGAAACCTGAGATGACTAAGATCACAGCTCCAGGCTTACTTGCCGAAGATGAACGGTTGACTATCATGTTCCTAAATAACAGCAAAGGGAAAAATAGGAAATGACACCTCAGTTATAATTCCAGATGGTTAATGTCTTTGAGACTTCACTAATGGGTGAGCAAAAAAGTGAGCTCTCATGCTGTGATGGAGGGTGTGGGGCGGGGGGTGCGGGGGCTGCCATTCCACACTGGTTCCTGTTAAGAGTCTGCTTCTCAGGTGGGCTTGGCAGAGTCAACTAAAGCTGCCTTTGCTGTTGCTGATACTGTTTGGGAGTGGGAAGCTACCCTTTCCTCTTTTTGCTTGTCTATGGTTCAAAAGAGATGCTAATTGGGCTGGAAGGATAGCTCAGAGCTTCTTGCTGTTCTAAGGGAGCTGGGTTTAATTCCAAGCACCCACGGGGAAGTTAACAAGCATGTATTAACGCCAGTTCCAGGGGATCCACGTGTTCTTTAGTCTCCTGGGACTAGACATGCATGTGGGGCACAGACATACAAAGAAGCAAAAATACACACAAAATAAATTAATCTCTAAAATATTTTTAAGTAAACAAAAGAGATGATATTCTAAAAGCCAGAAGCAGATAAAAGGCTTGGGTTAATAAACCACAAATTAGAGCATTATACACAAACATAGTAAGCAGACTTTGAGAGGCCATTCAAAGAATCACATGACCCATAAAGGGAAGGCCAATGAAGAGGTAACCTTTAAAGCTCTTCTAACCAGTCTACTTGGTTTTCAGCAGAAACTTAAAGCAAATAGTTAAAGAATTATATTGACCATCTGAAATAAATTAAGAGAGACAGTTATCAACCAACCTTAAAACTTGAAAACAATTGTAACCACTTTCTTCCTGAGTAGATTTAAGGTCGACAATACAAGATGGAACTCATGCCTGGTTACTATTAACTGGGCTAAAACCCAGTGGCTAGCAAGGTCCTAGGTCCTAGGAGAGAACCTTCTGCTATTTTCTGCTAAATGGACATAGTAATGAATTACCCCTAAGTTCTTACCTTTATATTCATAGATACATCTCCGAACCCTCGTCAAAGAATCTTACTTTTACAGAACAGAGCAATTCCTAGAGAGCCACAGCTGGTCAGTGTGCAGAAGATAAGAATGTGGAACGCTCGGTGCTAAAGGGGACAACTGTATCACGGCTCCTACTCCCAAGGCTCAGGGATCATCATGGAGAAGAAAGGGACAGAAAGATTTTTAAGAGCCAAGAGGAGTTGGTATCTGCAGTAAAACAGTATTTGCCGGCCATGACAGGGCCATTTGTACTCATGAACTCACAGATGCTGTCACTGCACACAGAAGACCCGCACAAGCTCAAACCAAACAAAATCCTAGAACAGGCAAGGAAAGGACTCGTGAAACCATACTCCTAGCTGAGGAACTAGCAGCAACCGATGGCTCTTCAGGTTTCTTCAGGATGCAGCCCCTGAGAGGACACTTAGGATCCAACAGTTTGTCCTTCATCCCTCCCCACTAACTGGACTCAGTGGGTTAAAAAAACCCAAAACCTTAAAGTTGAGGGAAAACAGAGGTGTGTGTAGGAGAGTGAGATAAGGGAGAAACTGGAGGAGAATGGAAAGGAGAGGATTTTGTTAAAATGACTTATATGCATGTATAAAGTTCTAAATAAAAAAATCCTTTGAAACGCTAAGAAAAATATCGTGGACACACGAAGGAAGAGGCACATAATCACAGTGTACAAGCGTGAAACAATGTAAGAGCACTACTCTACTGAAATGTAAAAGGACCTTAAGGAAAAATGATTCTGTTAATTCCTTCCTCTAGAAAAAAAGATAAAAAAAAAAAACATTGACCATATGGATGCTATAGGCATGAACATTTTAGCAGTTATTCTCAGTAATACATCCAGTAGGATATTTTTAGAGGCTTGGGAGAATTCCGTGTGTTTCCTATATCTACAAAAAAAAAAAAAAAAAAAAAAAAAAGAGGCCATTCTCCTACTCCAAATACTGCAAAAGAAACTCCCACAGATTCATGCTAATAGACCCAAACCAGCAATTTCTAATTCTGGAAGTCTGTTCTGCTATTTGTTTCTCTTATTTCATCTGACAACCTAAAATCAGATCAGCCCCAGTCTCATTACAGTTCCCTCAGTTCCAAAGTCCTGGCAGCATATTCTCTGTTTCACTTCCAACTTTGTATGAAAACATTCCATTTCTTTCACAACTCTATTTCTACCACCTGCAGGGAGTTGCCATCTTCCAACCAAAAGCTATGACAGTCCCCACTTGATGCATTCTTTGACTCTTGTGTCCAGCTGCCCAGCAGCAACGCTTCAGACCACAGTCCCCGCATTGTGCATTCTGACTTCCATACTCTATCAGAAAAAGAAGTCTCTTCAGGTCTTTCTTTGCACCTGGGCCTCTCTTGGTTTGTTCCTCAATCTCCCACTATGCCCCAGTGACCAGTCTCTTTGTGTGCACTGAAAAGTCCACTCACCTATTGCCTCTGGAAGCTTCTACATTTGAGATTTCTTTTTCCTGGCACACTTTTCCTTCAGGCTTCCTTCTCTTGCCCATTCAGGTCTTTGTTTTAATGTCTATGAGAAAAGATTCCCCGTGGTCACCTAGCCAAAGGCATCTATCTATTCATCTTTCACCTAGACATTAGGAGCAAGGCACTGGATTGGGCACTGGAGATGCATCAGTAAACTACCAAGGATAATCAGATGTTTGTTAGGGGAGTGAATGAACTCCCTAAGCAACAATGAAACTCTAGAGTAGAGTACTACCCTTTCTTTGCTTTAAGCCAGTAAGTATGACTTTCCTAGGGTATCATTAAGCATCGAGCATTTCTGGAATTGTTTGAATGCCTTAGTCAACACTGTGGTTTCTGTCTTCTTGATAAACACCTTTTAAGAAATCTTTCTTCATGATGCATACAACTGCATGCTGAGTGTGTGTGTGTGTGTGTGTGTGTGTGTGTGTGTGTTACCCATCCCCAGGTTCTCTCAGGATACTCTGGCATTTTGACAGTCTTTCACAAGAAATCTGGGACCCCATTAGGATCCAATGGGCTTGTGTTGGCATACTGATCTATAATCTTTTTTTTTCTTTTTTTTTTTTTTATTAACTTGAGTATTTCTTATATACATTTCGAGTGTTATTCCCTTTCCCGGTTTCCGGGCAAACATCCCCCTCCCCCCTCCCCTTCCTTATGGGTGTCCCCCTCCCAACCCTCCCCCCATTGCCACCATCCCCCCATAGACTAGTTCACGGGGGGTTCAGTCTTAGCAGGACCCAGGGCTTCCCCTTCCACTGGTGCTCTTACTAGGATATTCATTGCTACCTATGGGGTCAGAGTCCAGGGTCAGTCCATGTATAGTCTTTAGGTAGTGGCTTAGTCCCTGGAAGCTCTGGTTGCTTGGCATTGTTGTACTTTTGGGGTCTCGAGCCCCTTCAAGCTCTTCCAGTTCTTTCTCTGATTCCTTCAATTGGGGACCTATTCTCAGTTCAGTGGTTTGCTGCTGGCATTCGCCTCTGTATTTGCTGTATTCTGGCTGTGTCTCTCAGGAGCGATCTACATCCGGCTCCTGTCGGTCTGCACTTCTTTGCTTCATCCATCTTGTCTAATTGGGTGGCTGTATATGTATGGGCCACATGTGGGGCAGGCTCTGAATGGGTGTTCCTTCAGTCTCTGTTTTAATCTTTGCCTCTCCCTTCCCTGCCAAGGGTATTCTTTTTCCTCATTTAAAGAAGGAGTGAAGCATTCACATTTTGATCATCCGTCTTGAGTTTCGTTTGTTCTAGGGATCTAGGGTAATTCAAGCATTTGGGCTAATAGCCACTTATCAATGAGTGCATACCATGTATGTCTTTCTGTGATTGGGTTAGCTCACTCAGGATGATATTTTCCAGTTCCAACCATTTGCCTACGAATTTCATAAACTCGTTGTTTTTGATAGCTGAGTAATATTCCATTGTGTAGATGTACCACATTTTCTGTATCCATTCCTCTGTTGAAGGGCATCTGGGTTCTTTCCATTTTCTGGCTATTATAAATAAGGCTGCGATGAACATAGTGGAGCACGTGTCTCTTTTATATGTTGAGGCATCTTTTGGGTATATGCCCAAGAGAGGTATAGCTGGATCCTCAGGCAGTTCAATGTCCAATTTTCTGAGGAACCTCCAGACTGATTTCCAGAATGGTTTTACTAGTCTGCAATCCCACCAACAATGGAGGAGTGTTCCTCTTTCTCCACATCCTCGCCAGCATCTGCTGTCACCTGAGTTTTTGATCTTAGCCAATCACACTGGTGTGAGGTGAAATCTCAGGGTTGTTTTGATTTGCATTTCCCTTATGACTAAAGATGTTGAACATTTCTTTAGGTGTTTCTCAGCCATTCGGCATTCCTCAGCTGTGAATTCTTTGTTTAGCTCTGAACCCCATTTTTTAATAGGGTTATTTGTTTCCCTGCGGTCTAACTTCTTGAGTTCTTTGTATATTTTGGATATAAGGCCTCTATCTGTTGTAGGATTGGTAAAGATCTTTTCCCAATCTGTTGGTTGCCGTTTTGTCCTAACCACAGTGTCCTTTGCCTTACAGAAGCTTTGCAGTTTTATGAGATCCCATTTGTCGATTCTTGATCTTAGAGCATAAGCCATTGGTGTTTTGTTCAGGAAATTTTTTCCAGTGCCCATGTGTTCCAGATGCTTCCCTAGTTTTTCTTCTATTAGTTTGAGTGTGTCTGGTTTGATGTGGAGGTCCTTGATCCACTTGGACTTAAGCTTTATACAGGGTGATAACCATGGATCGATCTGCATTCTTCTACATGTTGCCCTCCAGTTGAACCAGCACCATTTGCTGAAAATGCTATCTTTTTTCCATTGGATGGTTTTGGCTCCTTTGTCAAAAATCAAGTGACCATAGGTGTGTGGGTTCATTTCTGGGTCTTCAATTCTATTCCATTGGTCTATCTGTCTGTCTCTGTACCAATACCATGCAGTTTTTATCACTATTGCTCTGTAATACTGCTTGAGTTCAGGGATAGTGATTCCCCCTGAAGTCCTTTTATTGTTGAGGATAGCTTTAGCTATCCTGGGTTTTTTGTTATTCCAGATGAATTTGCAAATTGTTCTGTCTAACTCTTTGAAGAATTGGATTGGTATTTTGATGAGGATTGCATTGAATCTGTAAATTGCTTTTGGTAAAATGGCCATTTTTACTATATTAATCCTGCCAATCCATGAGCATGGGAGATCTTTCCATCTTCTGAGGTCTTCTTCAATTTCTTTCTTCAGTGTCTTGAAGTTCTTATTATACAGATCTTTTACTTGCTTGGTTAAAGTCACACCGAGGTACTTTATATTGTTTGGGTCTATTATGAAGGGTGTCGCTTCCCTAATTTCTTTCTCGGCTTGTTTCTCTTTTGTATAGAGGAAGGCTACTGATTTATTTGAGTTAATTTTATACCCAGCCACTTTGCTGAAGTTGTTTATCAGCTTTAGTAGTTCTCTGGTGGAACTTTTGGGATCACTTAAATATACTATCATGTCATCTGCAAATAGTGATATTTTGACCTCTTCTTTTCCGATCTGTAGCCCCTTGATCTCCTTTTGTTGTCTGATTGCTCTGGCTAGAACTTCAAGAACTATATTGAATAAGTAGGGAGAGAGTGGGCAGCCTTGTCTAGTCCCTGATTTTAGTGGGATTGCTTCAAGTTTCTCTCCATTTAGTTTAATGTTAGCAACTGGTTTGCTGTATATGGCTTTTACTATGTTCAGGTATGGGCCTTGAATTCCTATTCTTTCCAGGACTTTTATCATGAAGGGGTGTTGAATTTTGTCAAATGCTTTCTCAGCATCTAATGAAATGATCATGTGGTTCTGTTCTTTCAGTTTGTTTATATAATGGATCACGTTGATGGTTTTCCGTATATTAAACCATCCCTGCATGCCTGGGATGAAGCCTACTTGATCATGGTGGATGATTGTTTTGATGTGCTCTTGAATTCGGTTTGCCAGAATTTTATTGAGTATTTTTGCGTCGATATTCATAAGGGAAATTGGTCTGAAGTTCTCTTTCTTTGTTGTGTCTTTGTGTGGTTTAGGTATAAGAGTAATTGTGGCTTCGTAGAAGGAATTCGGTAGGGCTCCATCTGTTTCAATTTTGTGGAATAGTTTGGATAATATTGGTATGAGGTCTTCTATGAAGGTTTGATAGAATTCTGCACTAAACCCGTCTGGACCTGGACTCTTTTTGGTTGGGAGACCTTTAATGACTGCTTCTATTTCCTTAGGAGTTATGGGGTTGTTTAACTGGTTTATCTGTTCCTGATTTAACTTCGATACCTGGTATCTGTCTAGGAAATTGTCCATTTCCTGAAGATTTTCAAATTTTGTTGAATATAGGTTTTTATAGTAAGATCTGATGATTTTTTGAATTTCCTCTGAATCTGTAGTTATATCTCCCTTTTCATTTCTGATTTTGTTAATTTGGACGCACTCTCTGTGTCCTCTCGTTAGTCTGGCTAAGGGTTTATCTATCTTGTTGATTTTCTCAAAGAACCAACTTTTGGTTCTGTTGATTCTTTCTATGGTCCTTTTTGTTTCTACTTGGTTGATTTCAGCTCTGAGTTTGATTATTTCCTGCCTTCTACTCCTCCTGGGTGTATTTGCGTCTTTTTGTTCTAGAGCTTTTAGGTGTGCTGTCAAGCTGCTGACATATGCACTTTCCTGTTTCTTTCTGCAGGCACTCAGCGCTATGAGTTTTCCTCTTAGCACAGCTTTCATTGTGTCCCATAAGTTTGAGTATGTTGTATCTTCATTTTCATTAAATTCTAAAAAGTTTTTAATTTCTTTCTTTATTTCTTCCTTGACCAGGTTATCATTGAGTAGAGCATTGTTCAATTTCCAAGTATATGTGGGCATTCTTCCCTTATTGTTATTGAAGACCAGTTTTAGGCCGTGGTGGTCCGATAGCACGCATGGGATTATTTCTATCTTTCTGTACCTGTTGAGGCCCGTTTTTTGACCAATTATATGGTCAATTTTGGAGAAAGTACCATGAGGAGCTGAGAAGAAGGTATATCCTTTTGCTTTAGGATAGAATGTTCTATAAATATCCGTTAAGTCCATTTGGCTCATGACTTCTCTTAGTCTGTCGACATCACTGTTTAATTTCTGTTTCCATGATCTGTCCATTGATGAGAGTGGGGTGTTGAAATCTCCCACTATTATTGTGTGAGGTGCAATGTGTGTTTTGAGCTTTAGTAAGGTTTCTTTTACGTATGTAGGTGCCCTTGTATTTGGGGCATAGATATTTAGGATTGAGAGTTCATCTTGGTGCATTTTTCCTTTGATGAATATGAAGTGTCCTTCCTTATCTTTTTTGATGACTTTTAGTTGGAAATTGATTTTATGTGATATTAGAATGGCTACTCCAGCTTGCTTCTTCTGACCATTTGCTTGGAAAGTTGTTTTCCAGCCTTTCACTCTGAGGTAGTGTCTGTCTTTGTCTCTGAGGTGTGTTTCCTGTAGGCAGCAGAATGCAGGGTCCTCGTTGCGTATCCAGTTTGTTAATCTATGTCTTTTTATTGGGGAGTTGAGGCCATTGATATTGAGAGATATTAAGGAATAGTGATTATTGTTTCCCTTTATATTCATATTTGGATGTGAGGTTATGTTTGTGTGCTTTCATTCTCTTTGTTTTGTTGCCAAGACGATTAGTTTCTTGCTTCTTCTAGGGTATAGCTTGCCTCCTTATGGTGGGCTTTACCATTTATTATCCTTTGTAGTGCTGGATTTGTAGAAAGATATTGTTTAAATTTGGTTTTGTCATGGAATATCTTGGTTTCTCCATCAATGTTAATTGAGAGTTTTGCTGGATACAGTAACCTGGGCTGGCATTTGTGTTCTCTTAGGGTCTGTATGACATCAGTCCAGGATCTTCTGGCCTTCATAGTTTCTGGCGAGAAGTCTGGTGTGATTCTGATAGGTCTCCCTTTATATGTTTCTTGACCTTTTTCCCTTACTGCTTTTAATATTCTTTCTTTATTTTGTGCGTTTGGTGTTTTGACAATTATGTGACGGGAGGTGTTTCTTTTCTGGTCCAATCTATTTGGAGTTCTGTAGGCTTCTTGTATGTCTATGGGTATCTCTTTTTTTAGGTTAGGGAAGTTTTCTTCTATGATTTTGTTGAAGATATTTACTGGTCCTTTGAGCTGGGAGTCTTCACTCTCTTCTATACCTATTATCCTTAGGTTTGATCTTCTCATTGAGTCCTGGATTTCCTGTATGTTTTGGACCAGTAGCTTTTTCCGCTTTACATTATCTTTGACAGTTGAGTCAATGATTTCTATGGAATCTTCTGCTCCTGAGATTCTCTCTTCCATCTCTTGTATTCTGTTGGTGAAGCTTGTATCTACAGCTCCTTGTCTCTTCTTTTGGTTTTCTATATCCAGGGTTGTTTCCATGTGTTCTTTCTTGATTGCTTCTATTTCCATTTTTAATTCCTTCAACTGTTTGATTGTGTTTTCCTGGAATTCTTTCAGGGATTTTTGCGATTCCTCTCTGTAGGCTTTTACTTGTTTATTAATGTTTTCCTGTGTTTCCCTAAGTGTGTTCATGTCTTTCTTGAAGTCCTCCCGCATCATGATCAAATATGATTTTGAAACTAGATCTTGCTTTTCTGGTGTGTTTGGATATTCCATGTTTGTTTTGGTGGGAGAATTGGGCTCCGATGATGGCATGTAGTCTTGGTTTCTGTTGCTTGGGTTCCTGCGCTTGCCTCTCGCCATCAGATTATCTCTAGTGTTACTTTGTTCTGCTATTTCTGACAGTGGCTAGACTGTCCTATAAGCCTGTGTGTCAGGAGTGCTGTAGACCTGTTTTCCTCTCTTTCAGTCAGTTATGGGGACAGAGTGTTCTGCTTTCGGGTGTGTAGTTTTTCCTCTCTACAGGTCTTCAGCTGTTCCTGTGGGCCTGTGTCTTGAGTTCACCAGGCAGCTTTCTTGCAGCAGAAAATTTGGTCTTACCTGTGGTCCTGAGGCTCAAGTACGCTCGTGGGGTGCTGCCCAGGGGCTCTCTGCAGCGGCAGCAACCAGGAAGACCTGTGCCGCCCCTTCCGGGAGCTTCAGTGCACCAGGGTTCCAGATGGTCTTTGGCTTTTTCCTCTGGCGTCCGAGATGTGTGTGCAGGGAACAGTCTCTTCTGGTTTCCCAGGCTTGTCTGCCTCTCTGAAGGTTTAGCTCTCCCTCCCACGGGATTTGGGTGCAGAGAACTGTTTATCCGGTCTGTTTCCTTCAGGGTCCGGCGGTGTCTCTGGCAGGTGTCCTGCTGCTCCTGGGCCCTCCCCCACGGGAGCCCAGAGGCCTTATACAGTTTCCTCTTGGGCCAGGGATGTGGGCAGGGGTGAGCAGTGTTGGTGGTCTCTTCCGCTCTGCAGCCTCAGGAGTGCCCACCTGACCAGGCGGTTGGGTCTCTCTCTCACCGGGTCTGGGAGCAGAGAGCTGCTGCGGGCCGGGATCCGCGGGTGTGGGACTTCCGGTAAACACAGAATGTGCCTGGTCCTAGAGAAATTCTGCTTCCGTGTGTCCCAAGCTCACCAGGCAGCTTTCTTGCAGCAGAAAATTTGGTCTTACCTGTGGTCCCGAGGCTCAGGTTCGCTCGTGGGGTGCTGCCCAGGGGCTCTCTGCAGCGGCAGCAACCAGGAAGACCTGTGCTGCCCCTTCCGGGAGCTTCAGTGCACCAGGGTTCCAGATGGTCTTTGGCTTTTTCCTCTGGCGTCCGAGATGTGTGTGCAGGGAGCAGTCTCTTCTGGTTTCCCAGGCTTGTCTGCCTCTCTGAAGGTTTAGCTCTCCCTCCCACGGGGTTTGGGTGCAGAGAACTGTTTATCTGGTCTGTTTCTTTCAGGTTCTGGCGGTGTCTCAGGCTGGTGTCCTGCCGCTCCTGGGCCCTCCCCCACGGGAGCCCAGAGGCCTTATACAGTTTCCTCTTGGGCCAGGGATGTGGGCAGGGGTGAGCAGTGTTGGTGGTCTCTTCCGCTCTGCAGCCTCAGGAGTGCCCACCTGACCAGGCGGTTGGGTCTCCTGATCTATAATCTAAGACATCTCCTCCAGCTAAGGGAAGGATTTAAATAAATAAAGTCACAAAAGAATCTAGAAGATTCTTCCAAGCTCAGATACTCACCCTGCGGACACCACTTGTCTTCTGCCCATCGATTGCAGTTATAATTATCCCCTGCATTTTCACAAGTAAAACACTTGAAACTGTTTGGGAATGGCGTGGCTTTAAAAAAAAAAAAGAATGAAGTAAAGTCACAAGAGGACAAAAATTTCCCAACATCAAAAGCACAAAATTCGCAACTTTATTAGGTGAAACAAAACTCATAAGACATCCTTCTCTTTGGAATGGCTGTGTCCCAAAATAAAATGGCTCCGCAAGCTAATTTGAAAGATTCATGGTATGGTTCTATTAGTATTTTATCTTCTGAAGTAAGAGGGGTTGAGACAGTAGGCAAGGATGGGAGTGGTGTTTGAGATTATACAGCAAATACAGACACATAGACATATACGCATAGACATGTGGAGGAGCTAGACAGATACAGATACTTTGGAACATTCTGAAGAATACCGAAAATAAAAAGTGAAGAACAGCAATGATGTACACCTCATGTGGGGCTAGAATAAAGACAGCCCCCATCCTGGTTGTGCATCGCCAGCACCAGTAAAGCAAGAGGAGAGGAGAAAGGAAAAGAAGAACATGGCCCTCCTCTCATCCTCTGGGTTACTATTTGACTACTACATTAGTGACAAAACTTGGATGCAGCATTAATTGTGCATAACAGTAAAGAAGACCCAGGTCACACTTTTCCCAATTTCAAACACTCTGATGAGTTTTCAAAGACTGTTGATGTCCCTTTGGAAGAATGACTCTATCATTTATTCAGGAAATTCCCATAGCCAATCATCTCTGTTGAAGAAATCGACAAAAATCCCTGAGCTTCCTCTTCCTTGCCATGATCTGAGACCGTGCTGATAGAAGGCTTGATTGCCTTTGTGTTCTTAAAGGAGAAGCCTTGTGAGACGGTAGCAGTAGGCCAATCCATTCTGAAGAAGAGAGAGCCTTTCCATCATAGTACTCCCATCCCAGCAGAAAGGGGTGGTAGATGGAAAGGGGACACCAAGGGAATATAGAATGAGGATCGCAGCCCCTACTTACGGTCGAGAGGGGGCCTCACATTGTAGAAGTTGATGTTCTTAGCAAACACCCAGTTTTCTGAGATGACCAAGATCTGAAGGATGGTCACGGCTAGAATGTGGCAGAGGAGCAGCATTCTGAACTCCTTGACTGGGCAGGTCAAAGTCGTGTGTCTGCCATGAAAACACGGACTGGGTCAGCTCATTTGGTTTTAGACGTCAACAAGAGGTATGTTCTGCTTCTGCACGGAAAGGTCAATTATTCCACCTGTCAAAAGGGTCAGTACCACACATATCATTCAGATCGAAGTTAGGTTATTACTGCCTTCAACTGGCCTGATAAAATTTCAACAGGACATTCAGTGTTCCTCTCTGTCCAGGAACACAAGCTATACCAGGTTCCTACTGACCTAGCTATAGCAGGTTCCTCCTTTGTCTGGGGATAATATCGAATCAGGGCTCTGCTAAATGATAGGATTTTCTTCTTCTTCAATCAACCCTGGTTCCTGGTTTATTTACCTGGAGTCCCTAAACCACTTTTTTCTGAAATCCTTTCTCCGAGTAAACAGAGGTATCTGATAAATCTTGCAACTCCATCAAATCCTGAGAGAAACCATGAAATAAAGCTAGGGGAGCAAATACTGACTAAGGCACAAGAAGTCTGGACTAAAGTCTCTGCTGATCCTAGAGTTTATAGGTGCAGAGTAGAGAAGGGAACAGCACTTGAGGCGCCAGCACCCCGCCCCCCATACACACACATGTCACATTGGGTGCAAGGATAAATCACCAGGATGCTTCAGAGGAAGCAATAAACGTGGGGTACTAGAAACAATATAATGATACTCCTGGTCCACAAACATGATTGACCGTCTTCGTAAGGGATTGAAACTCAAAGGAATGACAGACGTGCACACCGTGCTGAGTAAAGGGCATGACCTTTTGGGACCCCATACAACCCACAGGCTCTACCCTTTGAAGTCAGCCTCGTGGGAGTAGCTAAATCTGCAGACTCATCACTGAAAGGTTGTCTGGCCAGAGAAAGGTGAATGTGGGCTGCAGAAGACAACGTACAAACTTGGAGTCCAAAGGTTCAGGTGCTGGGTCTGCTCTTTATTAGCTTCCTGACCTTGGGCAAGCTCTTTAAACTCTATTAACCTCAATTTCCTCATCTGTAAAATGGCTTAATAATACCCACAACCCACACTACCCACACATTTGGATAATTGTGATCATCAAATACAGTTTCAGATAGGATCACATAGCCTTGCGTGAATAAGATACACATAATAAGAGTTCTGTGGAAACGCTAGAGTTCAATAGATTCGGCCAGACTCATTTTCTTCTTGCTGAATCAACTATTTCAGTGGCTTAGGGAAATTTTCAAAGAAAACTGCTTTAATATCCACATACACATACATCATGGTTCCTCACATTAACTTTTTGAAGCCAAGGTACTAGTGTGTGGATTCCAGAATTCTGCTTCTTCTCTTGTGGTTTTTGCATGTAAGTGACATGGAAACAAGGGTACCATACAGAGTACCAGACAAAACACAGTAGCAACAACCTTCCTTCCCCACAGAGGACCTTTGTCAAGACCAGACGGAGCCACTAAGGATGTAGTCAGTGAAAGAAAACACACTGGTAAAGAATTTCTAAGAATACCGTAAGGCTAAACTTTTTCGATTTTGTTTTATTTACATCAGCACATAGACCCAGAAATACTAAATAAATTGTTTTGCTAGTTCATTTTAATAGCCAAAATGAAAATTTTAGAAGTTATTCTTATGTAAATATTTCATTATCTGAAGAAATAGCCAACTCCATTATCAAATCAAGTGGTTATATTGGAAAATAATTCTGTTTTTTCTATTCACACATCTAAAGTGGTCCATCCCCCAGTTACAATGAATCAATAGCCAAAGGTTAGAACCCAGTATCCCAAGAGAGACTCTTTATAATGGGGAGATGAGTTCTTTCCCCCTCAAACCTCAGAATGGCTGTGCTCTAACAGAGATCCACAGTGTCTGCATAATATGGGAAGCCTCCTAAGATCATGGATTTCAGATGCCCCTGGTCTATACTTAGATTCCCTCTCATCACTGAAGCTGCAGGACCTTAGATGAGCTTCTGTATCTTCCCAAGCTCAACTTCCTCCTCTGTAGTACAGTCATAACACATAGCAGTTCTGAAGTGGGGTATCCAGGACTTTGTGGCTGTGAAGACAGAAGCAGAGTGCTGAGCCGAAGTTGAAGCTATGTTCATTGAATGGGTTTCTGTTGGGTGGTAAACAGCATTGGCTCAAAAACCTGTTCCAGACCCAACCGTTGTGATGCCTGATTCAAGTTTATTAACCTCTCAGTAACACAGATTTTGCGCTATGGATTGGGAGTAGTAATGTTTCCTTGTAGACGTAGGAATAAAATTGGCTAAAGCACATATGACATTTGAATTATTTAGTTGGTTATGTGCCTGGACTTTTGCTAATTCTTGTAAGCATTTACAGTTTAAAATTTACAGCTCAAAATCCCTGGTTTCCCTAAAGTATTTTCCCTTTGAAACCAAAGCTTATTCATTCATTCTACATGTCATTATTGACATCCTCTAGGGGTCACACATTGTTATTCTTGACTTCTGAGTAATGCCCTTTCTTTCATGAAAACTGCGTCTTAGAGGGAAAGAGCAACGCAAGAGCGTATGTAATTTCAAATTACACAGTTATAAATGCCATGAAGTCAAAGCAATAAGGTGATACCTTAGTAGGAGGGGAGGGGTTGATTATATATGACAGTCTGCACATACCTCTCTGAGTAAGCGACATTTGAGCAGATGGATTAAATGACGGGTAGATAGAAACTAAACCCAAAATATAAAGAAAAGCATCCTAGATCCTGTGGAAGTCCGGAAAGCAGGTCTGGACACATAGCTCAGTGGGTAAGAGTAACTACTCGCTGCACATGAGGGCATGAGTTCAAATCCATATGAAAAGTCAGGTACCATACATGTGCCAGCTATACCCTACATGCATGCCTGAAATACGGTGTTGTATAAATGGAGATAGAAAGACTGACCGGGGTTGCTGACTGTCGGTCTAGCTCCTGGTCTCTTGTGGACAGGAAGTGAAGAGTGATATAGTAGGACCCCAATTCCCTTATCTGGCTTCTGCATCACATGCAGGCATGAACACCCATGCACACACAGGCATGAACACCTATGCATACACAGGCATGAACACCCATGCACACACAGGCATAAACACCCATGCACACACAGGCATGAGCACCCATGCATACACAGGCATGAACACCCATGCATACACAGGCATGAACATCCTTGCACACAACTTATACACATCCATGTACACACACACACACACACACACACACTAAAGTGGGTAGTAGCAGGTGTGTTTCAAGCATTCGGTGTATTGGTTTGGGAAAATAGACAGCTAGTGGATGAAACCATATTACATAAGCACTTACCATAAAGATCCGGATCCAGGAAAATCAAGTTGAACAAAACCGCAAATGTTTTGTGTCTGTTGAGACATTCCCAAATCCCTTGTCTTGTTTGTTGTTCCTGGAATAAAAGGGATGAAGCCATGGTGAAGGCAGAGGAAAGTGGAGTTCAGATCCAACAAAGAGTTCTCTGAAAAGCTCAAACTACTGAATGGAGCTCGAATGACCTGGTCAGCAAAGCGCTTGATGAGCATGATCTCTAGCACCCATGTGAAAAGCCAAGCAGGGCAGAGTGTGCGTGTGTGTGCATGTGTGCCTCAGTGTGTGTGTGTGTGTGTGTGTGTGTGTGTGTGTGTGTGTGTGTGTGTGTGTGTGTTTACAATTTCATCTTGGGAAGGGGGATCCCTGGAGCTAACTAGTCAGTCACCCTAGCCAATTAGTAACATCCAGGTTCAATGAAAAATCCTATTATCAGTAAGACTGAGAAACTTGCTGTCTGGCCCTCATAAACACAAGCATACTTATACACATGTATGTACACCCCCCCAACACACACACAAATACAAAAGCAAACTAATAGAAACCTAAATGAACAGTCTAAGCCTAAGACTTGCTTTTTGGATTCTCCATGCTTTAAAGCAGGACCGTAGAAACTGGACTATTACCATTGTGCAACTGGGGAAACTGAGGCTCCGAGGCAGGAGACTGCCACTGATCTAATAAGTTGCCCTTCAAACTTTTCCAGATGGTGCCTTTTGACTATTGGTGATACACAAGACCAAGAGGGTTTGCATTCCAGAGAGCTTCATCTACACGGCCTAAATGTATTTTCCTGTTTACTTCAAGAAGAAACAGCAAAGCCTTATTCTAGCCATATTCTCCAGAAACTGAGATTTGCCTGACAAATGAGGAACAAACTAAATAAAAGTGTCTTCTATTTCCTGAGCAGGTTTTACAATGTATTACCACACACTGTCTCCTGAAAAAGTGTCTATATCTTTTTCTGTATACAGGCTTCTGTTACCACGACTGTTTTATTTTTCATAAGCAGATGACATTAGGGTAATGAAGAAGTAAACGGTTAAATAGAGTGTCCTGGAGCTGCTGTGCATTGAGAATCGTTGCACAGAGCCTCTAATACAAGATATATCTGTGCAGACACCGCTGGGCAGGTACTCACTGCAGTCCCTGGCACAGGCAAGGTTACAGGGGAGCTTGTATTTTGTTCCCTGAGGGGGTGGCGGCCTATAATGCGTGTTAGAGTAAACCAGGCTATTTTCTCCATGACCGTTGCACAGACTAATGTTGCTTCTCCATGTAGGATGAGAGGTAACCTGTGAGGTGCCCAAAGTAATTGGTAAAACTGTGTGCGTAGATATATCTTGCTGGGCGGAGGAGCTCAAACTGTTCTGAGACCCACATAATGGTGAAAAATGCAGCGTAGTGCTTCAGAATATAGCTGTAATGATTTTGCTTCCTGCGAGAGTGTCCTTTTACTCTGACACTAAGACAAAAGCTCCACTGTGCACCACAGGATATATGTCTACAAGCCTCACACTCGGTGGACTCTCTAAACGTCTTTCTCCAAGAGAGCTAATACTGTTCTCATCCATGTTTCCCAGAGACAGGCTTGGGCAGAACACCATGTGTGCGTGCGGGGCTGGCCTTCCCTGTGTTTTGAGTCCCTTCTTCAGATGATACACTAACTCGCTCCAGAATGCAAACAGTTTCTCTGCCAGGGGAGGGGAGAGATTTCTTTGAGGCACATTTGTAAAGATACCGGAAGCAACTCTCAAACATTCCAGAGAATGGCAGGTAGCCAGATTTGTAAGCTAAGGAACCCCCTCCTGAGACTGGCCTATACCTGCCCAGAATAAAAGACTTGATTCATAGGAGGGCATGCAGTTCAGAAGCAGGACAACTTCCCAGGCTCTTAATCATGCCGTCTTCTTCTGAAAAGCTGGTGGGGACCTCGAGAAGCAGCATATAGCTGACAGCTTTTGAGGCAGTAAAAAGGCCCATATTAAAAAAATATTCCCTTGATGTATGCTCAGCACACAGCACATACTCGGTAAATATGTTTTGGAACAGAACCAACATCATTATCTCTGACCTGGACAGAGCGTCTTTCGTAGTGAGTCAAACAGAGGCATCTGCACTAAGGAGCTGGCTGGGCATCCAAGGCTGTTAAATGACGGACTCCCAAGAGAAACCCATAGACCAAAGTGCAGCGCACTGCATTTCTTATGGGATTCCTAAAACGTGAATCAGCAAGCACGGGAGTACCTTCAGCTGCTAATGAAATAAACGAACAGATAATTGAAGGGAAGCAGCCCATCTAAGTCCAACATCCCAGTCCACACTCACATCCACACCTCCCTGCAAGCACCACTCACACTTAATAAGCCTGGCTTCCCTTGGAAAAAGGACTGAAGGCTAAGTGGAAATTCGAAATGGGTGCTGAAATTTTATTGAGGAGGGTATGGGCTGCTTCTGGCTGGGAAACCAAGGTGGTGAAAAGAGACGTTCGTGGCCCTATTAAATTTTGGAGGAATGTCATGGGATGTGCCCTCTACCCACTTCCCCACAGAGGAGCTGAAGGCTGGCTGCCGAGCCTCGCCAGGGTTTGGGAGCTAGTTTCCAGGCCTTCAGTTTCTAGCTTCTTGGACCGTTTGCTCTCTATGTGACATAAGATTTGTGGAGGGTTTCTGCTTCTCCACATCTTGAAAGTTCGTAATTTGAAGTCACACCCTTACAGCAATGCTGAGTGCTGAGTGCTGAGTTTAAAACAGTAAACAAGAAAGAGCAAATCCCCAAGTTCCCACATATTTCTAGTAGGAAAAGACAGTATGAGCCACTGAAGTTGTGGCTGACAACCTTCGAGGGAAAGAAAAACAACAGCCTGAGCTTCAGAAAGACCCAGAATAAAGTTCCGGACCTATATTTATTAATCAGGCAATCACAGGGCTAAGAAGTATTGTCCCCATTAGTAATAAGGAAAGTGGGCTGAAGTTGTGCTGGTAACTTAGGTTGTGGGTCAAATTAAGAGTAACTATTAGTACATAAACTATTTTTATTTAACCTTAAGAATCGTAAGCACCAAATTTACCATCTTCTCCCCCCCCCCTCTCTCTCTCTTCCTTTCCTATTCATGTCATTACCAGCAGACTAAAGATCAGATCAAGAGATACAATTGTGCAAACTTACTTGGTATTTGTCTCAAGTGGGACAATGTTGAGGTCTGGGAACTAACATCTTAAGAGGACTCAGAAATCCCTCCTATTACAACCAAGTGAACCTCGCCCTCCACTTCTAATAAAGTATGGTACTGATGGAGGTAGATTAATGGTGAATTCCAGCTATGCATTAGGACTCAGAAATGTAATATGGTATTCATGTAATATTCTAGATTCCCATTATACTGCTTTAAAAATAAATATAACCGAAAAGGTTTTCACCAAACTCAGGATCAAAACCTCACAGCAGTGACCTTTCTAAGCATAAAGCTGGAAATTTGGTGAAGCCAAAGATGTAATTCTTTATCTGTGGTATGTAACCAGATTCTTAAAATAGCACTAATGATAGATAAAGTAATTGCATTATGCAAATCAGTTTAAATCTAATTGTGAGTCAATATATGACCAGTAAGTTTGAAACTCAGATACTTTCTAATTTTAAAGTGTGATATCCCAAAGAGACAGAGAGAGAGAGACAGAGACAGAGACACAGAGAGAGACAGACAGAGAGAGACAGAGAGACAGAGAGAGACAGAGAGACAGAGAGACAGAGAGAGAGAGACAGAGAGAGAGAGAGAGAGAGAGAGAGAGAGAGAGAGAGAGAGAGAGTCAATGTCTACGTGCATTTTATGGGGTCACTTGATTCCCTAAACCAGGCTGTAAACGCATATCTACAACTCTGTTTAAGAGAATGGATTACCAATTAGCCTAGTTTACTTTTCTGCTGCTTTGATAAATACCAGGAACATAAACAACTTGGGGAGGAAAGGGTTTATTACACCTTAAACTCCCAGGTGACAGTTCATCACTGAGGGAAGCCAAGGCAGGAGCTGAAGCAGAGGAATGATACTTACTGACTTGGCCCTCATGGCTTGTTCCACCTGCTTTTTTGTATATGACCCAGGACCAACTGCCCAGGGGTGGCACCCACTCACAGTGAGCTGGGGTCTCTCACATCAATTAATAACTGAGAAAATGTTCCACAGGATTAGCCTACAGGCTAATCTAATGGAGGCATTTTTTTCCAGTTGATCCTGGTTTGTGTCAAGTTGACAAATGAAGCAACCAGTGCACCAACTGTTTACAGCACCTACAGTTGCTGGTGGGGAGAAGAGTAGGAGCCCAGGAGTAAAACCCCACTGTCCTGGGGTTTTATGTCACTAGCCATTGTTTACAAAGCCCCTGTGAGCTCAATTTCATTGTTTCCACCTGAAAATATACCATACAAGCAAGGGTCGAGTCTGTAGATCTTCTGAAACGGGAGGACATTTAAAAGCCAACAGTAAACTGCATGCTCTGGCAAAAGAATATTGTGCTGACTTTTGCATAGTCACAAAATCCAGAACAGATTATTCAAAGAACTCTCTGGAAGCTGACAAGCTTATAAAAGCAGTCCTAAGGAAAAAAAAAACTCTGTATCTTGCATATATAGCAAAGTTACGGTGTGTCACTTGCGCTATAAATCGTCACTATTACTACTCGGAGCAGAAGGGAATGTACATATATAAAGATATATATGAGCATAATTTTGTATTCCCAGAGGAAACTGAAAAATTATGTACATTAAATAGCGTTTTAATTGCAACATGAAAAACGATATTTAATGGCTGGTAACGTGGTTCTCAGTCCCACAAGGGTAAAGTCAAGTGAAGCTGCTGCCTGGTATAATGGGGAAAAATTGGCCTTTGGAGGCACCAGGCCTAGGCAGAAATTCTGACTGTCACCTCTATTGCCTCTCACTCAATTGCTTTGGGGTCTCAGTTTCCTATCAGTAAAATAGAGAGATCACATATGCATTTTTACAAAGTTTAGGGAATTAAAATTAAAATGTTGCCACCCTGTCCATTTCCCAAGTCAATTAGAAGGCTAAATGTAGAGAACTATTGTCCTGTAGTGAGTTATCCAACTGGCCAATACCAGTCTTGTTGCTCAGAAGCTGACGAGATAGGACTTGAACTCAATATATATTTTTCAATTTTCAAATTCTATGCTTATCTGAGCATATATGAAAGCAGGATTTAAAACCTCTGAAAACTAGACCATGTGGGACAACAATTTCCAGGCATCCTTGGACTGAAACATTCCATCTACTGTGGAAGCTCCTTAAGACAGGAAGTAAACAACTCAAAATAGATTTCAGAAGTCCCTGAAACTGATCAAATTCACTAGGCCCCTCCCTCCCAAGAGTGAAAAATAAGAACTGCTTGAGAATTACTATCAAACTAGCCAAGCTGTCTTGAAGAAGCAGGACCAGGTGAAAGAGGCTTAGGCCATCTGAGCTTTCTAGAAAGGACACTCTCCACATGACAAGCTGCCTTTGCTATGTGTAGTATGTTGCCGAAGGCAAGCATGCCTTCCCAATGACTCAGGTTTGGTTTGGCCAACAGCAAGTGCTCATAGATAGCAAGGTGGTGGGAAAGTCAGGCTGGGCATCGGTTTCTGTGGCTACCTCCATCACGTCCTCAAGTGCCTATCAGAGCCATGCCACACCTAGCACATCTTAGATGCTGGTAACCATTTTCCCCTTGTCCTTTGGGTCTGAGTTAAGATGGAAAGGACTCTTCTCTGCTGCTAACTCTGGAGTCTGGTATTCTGCTAATGGCTTCCTGGCCCTTGTAAATTGAACCTTGTTAACTTTCTGAAATAACACCAATTGAGTATGCCACCTGGCTCCTTCCAGAACTCCAACCGAATCTTGAACATCAGAAAAGACCCACTCTGGAGTCACTGCTCTTTGATGTAGCAGAGTGATCACAGGAAAGCTCTAATACATGAAGTCTCATTACCAGCTAAGAGGAGAACTGGTTACATTCTCTGAGTTATGAGGACCCAACAACTGGATAATGCAGCAAATCAATCAGTGAGAAAACGAAAACACCACTGAGTTCTGTATCAGAAGATAAATGTAAATGAATATTTTATAAGCTCATCCAAATATCGCAACATCAACAAAACCTAGTGACTCCTTATCCTACCATCACGAAGTGTATCATGAAAAGGTGGAGAGAGGTGAGCAATGTCAGACAAAAGACCTTAGGAAATGAACACGGGCTGTTACTAATGTAGCAGTGAAGCTCATGAACTCCATACATTCAAAGATGTTCCCTCTCACTGAACTACAATATACAGATACGTATATGTAGTTATGCATACCAGCACGGAAACAAGTCTATTTGAATGCAACCAATCCCTGGACTACTGAAACCTCTATTAATTGGACTATGTTCTGCTGTGTAGTTTCTATCCTAAGACATTCTATTTTATAAAAATAAATAAATAAATAAATTTTCACTTGACATTGAGTTTTTCTCTTAAACGAAGAACTTCTCTCTTTAAATTAATAACCTATCTGTTATTGTTCAGATCTTTAATGTCCACCAAAGGCTCATGTGATGAGGGCCCCCAATATAATAATGTTCAGTGGTCAGACTTTGAGGAAATAACAGATCCTCAACGATTGGCTTAGTGCACTGATGGACTCACGCCTGGATGGACAGATGGGAGGTGTTGGAATCCGAGGGAATGGGACATACTTGAAGATAGTGCACCCTTGAGGGCCGTCTTTGGGTTCCTGTCTTGTCCCTGTCCACTTCCTTTCCTCATCTCTGCGCTCTGATTTGCTTTGTTATTGTTGTATTTTTGTCTCTCTTTTTGTCTGTTTGCTTTGTGGCTGTCATGAGGTCAGCACCTCTGCTACTCACCACAATATTCTGCCTCACTACGGTGCAGAAACAGCATATCTACTCAGCCATGGACTAGAACCTCTAAAATCACGAAACAAAATAAACCCTTTCTCCTCAAAGTTGAAAAGTAGTATTTTGCCCCAACCAGAAGCTGAGGAGCATGCTTTCTCCATCTTCTGACCTTCCATACCCCAAGCCCCGCCCTCCTCCAAGACAATGTTCTCAGGAGACTCATTTGCCCAAGTAAAGGGATCTCTTTTACTTCACTTCCTTGTGTGATTAAACTCACCTTCCTCACCCAAGTCTTCCTCCTCTTCTTCTATTCCTTGCTTCTCTCATTCAAGCACACCTAATTAGTAGAAAAAAAGTTGGCTAAAAATGCACATTGAGATCTTATCCATATTCGATACCAATTTCTGGACCATAAAATTCCTTATTGGCCAACAGGGGGCTCTTTGCTTATGCCTAAAAGAGCCCCCTTCCACTTTGTGCTTAAAACAAAGCACAAATGAATGTACTTTTACTAACCCTGATATGCAACAGAAACCAAAAAAAGGATTCTTCTTATTTCTTTTGTGTGAATGAGGTGCGATTGGACACAAACATTGTCCTCATTGCAAGTACGTAAAGATAGGACTGCCTGTGGTATTTGCCACAGGAGGAATTCAGAAGGTAAGAGGACTGAGGTCACACACCAGTGACCTATCCTGTTTAGGGTGGTTTGACAGAGATGGGGGCCCATGCAATCCGTGCCGAACTCATAGCCACCAGTGGATAAAAGTGAGAGTCCTAGTGTGAAGTCCTGGCAGCTGTCTTTCATAATGACTACAGTCTCTCTGGCAGAGAGCGCTGGCTCTGTACTTCAAAGCTAACCCCTACCCACCTCTGAAGTGGCATGGCTGACCACTGTAGGACAAACAGGGAATATAGTTAACTGTGTCCTTTTGATCACCTTGCACTGCTTTTTCCCTTGACTCCAGAGTAGAGTGGTTTCCATTTACCCTTTAGCATGTGGGTTTGGGCAGCAGAAGATTATCTCAATGCAAAGGCCTTGAAGTCTCGAATTAGCACATTCGCTATACAATATGATTCATCCCCAGAGAACTTTCCCATCTGAAGCTAATTAACTCTCCACACATGGGTGTGAGGTAAGCATGATGTGGTCATCGCCAAAGTGTAAGAAGAGATTAGAGCTGGGGAGGTCACAGGTTGTGCCAACGTTCTTAGGGAATTGTGTCATCACACAGGAATCTGGCTCCGTCTCTCTGCCCTCTCTAGGATCTGAACCAATTTACCACGTTTTGCCCATTTATTCCTTATTTCATTTTGTTAAAGGTGCAGGCAGATAGGAGCCCTTCAACGAAAGACCATGTTCAAAACTTTAGTGTCATTTCCAAACTGACTCGGCAACAGGAGTCGCTATCCCTGATCTTCTTCAGGAAGATGTGTGACTGGACAGAGTTGGTCCTGTCCTTTGAGAATAAGGCTAAGAGTGACATATCTTCACCCAGCTTTCCAGGAAGCACACGGTGGGGCTCGCTCTCATGTCTTCAGAGCCACCCGTGCACAGGCAGCCTTGAGGCCAGGCTCAGTAGGTGCTGGGAGAGCGAACTGCTCAAAACAGCAACACAGCGGCAGACCCTTCTTGACACACTTGATTAGAGCAGTCCTCTGCAGCACTCTCAGTGCTCCAGATGATCCCCACAGCACGGCATGCTGCAAACATTTGAGCTTGCTCTACTGTCAGCCTTTTGGATTTTGCAGAAGGAGAACCAAGGTAGGCTAGTGTCCAGAGAGAAGCAAGCGTCAACCTCCAAGACCGTGCCTTTTCTCTCTTCTTGATTCCCCATCCTCTTCCACCTGCTCCAAGTCCCCAGCCTTTTACAACCACTGTCTCCTATCCTATTGCTGTAGAGCAGAGAAACTTTTCCCACTCGTGATTCCACTTTGCCTGAGAAGCGTTTATGCATTTCAGGTTTATAAAGACCTAACCCTGACTTGCTGCAGGTCAGAACAAATTTTATTTTAAAGCAACTCTTTGGCATACGTTATTATTGTACTATTTAAGATGAGACTATATTTGCATGCTAATAAGAGGAATAAATTGTTTAATTTTACACGGAGAATTAAATTTGGGGCTGCTGAGATAGTCTAGTGGCTAAATGTGCTTGCTGCCAAGATTGACGACCTGAGTTCAAACTCCAGGAAAAACCTAGTGGAAGAAAAGTGAGTGCTGTTTTCCAACCTCTATGTGGGCGTATCATGTTGTGTGAGTGCCTCCCTACATAAAATAGATATCAAAGTAAAAATGCTAAAGGATTAAATCCTGGCTGAATATTTGATTCTACAGGACACAGAGGATCTTCTACACTTTTCAGAGTTGACTGATATTGATTTGATAGTAGTCAATGCTGAGAATGCCACTTTGCATTAACGTGCTGCACAAAATGCAGAAATAATGTCTACGGACGTTTTAGAAATTGTTGGAAATTCTGTCCTCCTCCCAGGGTAACATTTATGATTTTATCATAATCTCAACATTTTTATGAGTTTTATGATTTTTATGCCACATCAGCAAACACAATTTGAAAGTTTTAAGATCAAACACTGTAATGCAATAGAACTCAGATACACTGATAAGATGCTTATGTGCTGAGAAACAGTGGAAGGAAAATATTAAAACTCCTTGTTTTCCATAATTAAAGAATGCAACTTTGTGTTGATCGAAGAAAAAATGAAATAAAATAAAAAACAAAAAAAAATCCCACTGCAATTCACAACATAACACAGTCTCAATCTAGCTTGTTTCATTGCAATTCACAACATAAAACAGTCTCAATCTAGCTTGTTTTCAGGCAGGCGGTACCCATGACGTCAGAGAGGGTGTAGGCATGCGCAGTACAAGACACGCATGCTGTCTGTTCGGAACTAAGGTAACAGTGAAGCTGCATGGGGTGACACAGACTAGCACTGCAGAGACACCCAGGGATGAATTTACTTTCGATCCTGAGTTAATTTGAGGTTCTTGCACATTCAAAATCTGTCACTCACTCTTGATAAAGTTGTGTGACCCTACTATTGTGATCCACGGTTTAAGAAGCTGTTCATTACACTTTGCTTTACTGGTCTTTTCTTTGGGGAGCGCACATTCTCACACCCATCAGCCCCCGCTCCTACAATGTCAGTTTCTAAATTACCAACCTGAGGAGTCTGCGTTATAAATCTTATTTTCTGCCACCTTTATACAGTGTGGATTGAGTAGAGACTTATCACTCCATTTAAATAGTCCCAATAATCATTAAAATAATCTTAACATTTCAGTAATCTAAAGAGTACAATACTGTAAGTAGACAGCCGAGTAGGAGAGAACAGAAAGTCCAAAAAACCTCAACTACACTGACAAGTTTAAACAGACTTTAAAAAGTTAAATTGTGACAGAAGAATGAGAGAAAAAAATAAAGCTGGATCTATACCCTGTATGATATACAGAATCCAATGCTATAAAATTCCAGAAAACTACTTGGCATAGTAATGCTATAAAAAGTATGTTTTTTTTAAAAAAAATCCTTATATATCATTAACATATATTGATGTACTTATCAAGAAAATAATATGATATCTGGGATTTGTGTATTAATATTCTCAATATGAGGTGGACAATAGATAAGATTGGGTAATATTCAAATGACTAAAGGTGGATGGTGGGTGTCTGGGAGTTGTTATAGTTCTTCTAATTCATGTATGCCTAAAATTATATTGTTCTTTGGAAAATTTCCTAAAATTATTTCATGATAACTTTTTTTATATATATATTTTTTTATTAACTTGAGTGTTTCTTATTTACATTTCTAGTGTTATTCCCTTTCCTGGTTTCTGGGCAAACATCCCCCTAATCCCTCCCCCTCCCCTTCTTTATGGGTGTTCCCCTCCCCATCCTCCCCCCATTGCCGCCCTCCCCACAACAATCACGTTCACTGGGGGTTCAGTCTTGGCAGGACCAAGGGCTTCCCCTTCCACTGGTGATCTTACTAGAATATTCATTGCTACCTATGAGGTCAGAGTCCAAGGTCAGTCCATGTATAGTCCTTAGGTAGTGGCTTAGTCCCTGGAAGCTCTGGTTGCTTGGCATTGTTGTTCATATGGGGTCTCGAGCCCCTTCAAGCTCTTCCAGTTCTTTCTCTGATTCCTTCAACGGGGGTCCTATTCTCAGTTCAGTGGTTTGCTGCTGGCATTCGCCTCTGTATTTGCTGTATTCTGGCTGTGTCTCTCAGGAGAGATCTACATCTGGCTCCTGTCGGCCTGCACTTCTTTGCTTCATCCATCTTGTCTAATTGGATGGCTGTATATGTATGGGCCACATGTGGGGCAGGCTCTGAATGGGTGTTCCTTCTGTGTCTGTTTTAATCTTTGCCTCTCTATTCCCTGCCAAGTGTATTCTTGTTCCCCTTTTAAAGAAGGAGTGAAGCATTCACATTTTGATCATCCGTCTTGAGTTTCATTTGTTCTAGGCATCTAGGGTAATTCAAGCATTTGGGCTAATAGCCACTTATCAATGAGTGCATACCATGTATGTCTTTCTGTGATTGGGTTACCTCACTCAGGATGATATTTTCCAGTTCAGACCATTTGCCTACGAATTTCATAAAGTCATTGTTTTTGATAGCTGAGTAATATTCCATTGTGTAGATGTACCACATTTTCTGTATCATGATAACTTTTAAGCAGCACAAGAAAGTAAGAATGATGTACTTGGAATGGGGAAAGGTCCTTCCAATCATGGATAGAACCCAGGAAATGGAAAATTAAAGTTTCAGTAATTCAACCACAGTTTTAAGAAATTCCATATGCAAAAGATATATATCATAAGTAAAGTCAAGAACAAGTGGCAACCTGGGAAAATAATTTTCAACTCAAATCACAGACAAAAACAAAACCAAACACTCAAGCAATTTTGCTGGTATAAAAACAGCTACCAGCATAGTTTCCATAAGAAACTTATGAGCAATGAATAGGAAAGCTGTCAAAAGACATAACTGTGTTGCAGAACATAAATAAAACAGTCTTTAAACATCATTTAAAAAAAAAAGTTGGGCACGTTTCCAAAGAGGAAACATATAAATCAAAATTATATTGTCAGTTTTCTAGAATTTGGTCAATCTGATAGGTTAGCCTGCTTGCTGGTTCTCTCTTCTGAGAAACCCACAAACAGTAGGCCTTACATGTGGTACTGATGGGATCCCGGCTGTTAAAGAACAATTCACAACAGCATTCAACTCTTCGATGCATTGAGCCTGGACCCCAAATCCTAATTCTAGAAATTCCTTCCGGCATCCATGTTCAACGGATCTTCCATTGAGTATCTCCCATGATATTCAACACACACACCACACCACACACACACACACACACACACACACACACACACACACACACACACACACACAGACACACACACACACGCACATGCACACACACATGCACATGCACACACTCACCATGTCACCTCTTAGAATTTAGAAGCAATGAGATAAAACCATTGCATGTATCTACGTGTATCTACATAAGTCCATGCAATAAGCTTATATGGAAAATTAGCAAAGGTGAAGGTTTGTGGCTAGAGTGACAGGTAAAGAACTAAAGAATGAGAGGGCAGAAGTAACAAGAATACACCTCAAAGTGTACTCCTCATTGGTCTGGTGTTTCCACCCATGAGTACATGTGGCTTGGTGCCACTGGCCTGACAGTTCCCAGTTACCAACCTGTCATACAGTTAAACATGACAGTTCCTTCTAAGGGGGTGGGAGGGAAGGACCTGAGCTCCATGACCTGGATCCATATGGCCAGGCATGGTAGTGAAGGGTTATACACTAGTGCTGAGGAGACACAGAGGGGAGGATCCCTGGAGTTCACTAGCCAGGCAGCACCTAGCCCACTCGGAGAGATTCAGGCCACTGAGAGATCTTGTTGCAAAGGAGGTAAATGTCCTCCTTGTCCTCTGGCCTCCATATAGCCTTGCATCTGTATACACACATGCATTAAAAATATCCCGGTGGTTAGTGCGAAACAGCATCTTTGTTTAGCTTTAGAGTACATCACTTGATGGTGGATGTAAGGGAAATCGCCAATCGCCATCCCCACTACATTCTGAAAGTCAGTTGGTAACATCCCCTGAATACAGTGAAAGCCATTCACAGATCTGTGGAATAAAAGTATTTGGTACGCCCATAAGGATGAGAAACCACCTTCTTTCAGAATAGGAGGGTGACACCATGCCAGCTCATTTATACATTCATTGGCCCACATTGTTTCAATATTCCTAAAAGTGTAGGGAGAAGAGGTAGCCCCAAGTGAATGTGTAAAGTAGATGAAGTCTTGAGTTGAATGTGAACTCCTGACAAGGACCAATAATCCCTCAGACCTCTGGGAGTTGGAAAAGCCTCCCATGTGGTCCAACCACAAGTGTTCCATTGACCAATGAATGCAAAAATTATCACGTGCAGAGCCCAAAATGCTGAGAGGCAATGGAGGTAATGGGAGCAGATTTAGCTTGTTAACAAAGACCTCCCACCAAGGCCAACTGATCTGCCCTTCTGCCATGCACACCAAATGTCTGAGGTTTGGGTGGATACGGTTGGTGCCCTCGTTCAGAGTGAGCATGGCCCTCTTTCCCTGTTTTCTTGGATGTCTGTCTGTCCTTCCCTCATTCTTTCATCACCTCGGCCAGGCTTTCAGGTCTGAGCCACGTGGGCCATGACACAGAAGAGTGATTTATCTTTGGCTCGTTGAAATATTGGAAATAGTACAACATCTCCTCTGACTATAATAGAGGTTCTGAGGTCCCCTTCTGCAGGCAAGAAGAGGAGGCCTGGAATCCCTCACCTGAACCCTCAGTAAACAGACTCTACATCCAAAACCTTCCCTAAGGGGAAAAGACGCTGAGGTCCTTTGGACACACATGGTAGGGGTGAAAAGACCTCTTCTCAGCTCAGTGAACAAGTTAGATAGATTTCCATTACTTCAGCTCCTCCACAGCCTGAGTGTATAACATTGGCCAAGTTACTGTGTCTCAGTCTACTCCTTGCAAGAATATCTCAATAATAAAAAAACAGTGATCTCCCTGCCCCACATGTGGCCCATACATATACAGCCACCCAATTAGACAAGATGGATGAAGCAAAGAAGTGCAGACCGACAGGAGCCGGATGTAGATCGCTCCTGAGAGACACAGCCAGAATACAGCAAATACATAGGCGAATGCCAGCAGCAAACCACTGAACTGAGAATAGGACCCCCGTTGAAGGAATCAGAGAAAGAACTGGAAGAGCTTGAAGGGCTCGAGACCCCATATGTACAACAATGCCAAGCAACCAGAGCTTCCAGGGACTAAGCCACTACCTAAAGACTATACATGGACTGACCCTGGACTCTGACCTCATAGGTAGCAATGAATATCCTAGTAAGAGCACCAGTGGAAGGGGAAGCCCTGGGTCCTGCTAAGACTGAACCCCCAGTGAACTAGACTGTTGGGGGGAGGGCGGCAATGGGGGGAGGGTTGGGAGGGGAACACCCATAAGGAAGGGGAGGGGGAGGGGGATGTTTGCCCGGAAACCGGGAAAGGGAATAACACTCGAAATGTATATAAGAAATACTCAAGTTAATAAAAAAAAAAAAAAAAAAAAAAAAAAAAAACAGTGATCTCAAGGGAGGAAATCAATTTTTTTTCCAAGCACATAGAATCATGTCTAGGAGACGAGAAGAACTCACTAAAAGCTAGCTTCTCACTTGCAGCATCTTGGAAGTGACTCTGGAAGACTGTCTGGAGCCATCCATCCAGGATTACATCCTGAAAAGTTTGGGAATGTATTCTTTGTCACCATCCTCCTTAGGCTAATTAGCTGTGGTACGAAATGGAAATTACGGAATTTCATAACTTTAACTTTACCAGTGTTGAGTGATTTACACAATCCTGCAGCTAGGAGGTCCCAGAACTACATTCCTTTCTTTGGCAAATCTATGGGTCTTCCTGTGTGAATTGCTTACCACATCTTGTCTGAGTACTGACTTCGGACTGGGGCTAGGTGGAGACTGTCCGCTCCTTTCCCTGCCTCCGTACAAAGGTTTGGAGGAAGGAGAAAAGAAGGGAAGGCACACAGAGGGTCAATCCAATCTGCCCACAGAGGCACAAGAGGCCTTAGAGGAGACACACGTAGGGTCTGATTGCAGATCCACGGGGAGCTGATAGTTCTAGGCAACAGTCAGACTCCAGAACCAGCCTCTATTCTCTACTGTGTGGGGGGTATGAAAGTCACGGCCCAGAAGGGAGTAGGAAAAAGCAGTGTCCACAGGCAGTGATTTCAGTGTGGGCCTACTGCCCTCCTCCTGGATCTCTGCTTCAGACAGGAACTGGAATGCTGACACCAAGAAAACACAGCCCCTAGATCATCTGCTCTTAGGGAATAAAGTGGAACCAATGCTCACACCCCAGTGAGAAAGAGACAACAATGCTTTCCAGGTTAGAGGTCTGAAAGTTCTACCTCTGCCTGCTTCAGACACGTCTCTCCTGTTTCCTCCTTTGAAATGCACATTTTAGTTCACTTCATAGAACAGTGTAATTCGTGCCTGTAGCTGCTCTATACATATTTATTCGGATATTAAATTGTATCGCTAATATTACAATTACCAAAATTATAATGTAATATACATATTAATGAAGTAATATTTAGCAGACAGCTGCTATGTGCTGGACAGCACTGTACCCACAGCTGTAGTAACTTCTCCTAAAACCAAGTGCCTGCCTTCCCCAGATCTTACTTCGTGATATTTTGCTAGTGATTGGTTCTACTCACCTCATGTAGAGTAACTTCCATTTTAAGTTAGCATTCATTGAGGCTTTGTAAGAGTCAGACGCCCGACGCAATGAATCATGTAATCGTCACAGCACAGCCAGGTGGGAGCTATTATTATCCCCAATTCACACAGGAGGAGTCTGAAGTTCAGAGAGAGGATAGCAACTTGCCCAAGGTTACACAGCTAGTGAGTCAAGAGAGAGAGAGAATTTCGATTCAGGTCTAGGCCCACACCCCTCCACTTTAACTCACTCATAAGCATGGCCTCAAAACCCTCTACTCTAGATTGCTGTGAAGAGCAGTGTGGTCTGTAATGATCCGGTCTGTGTTTTCTTTGTTTGTTTAACACGATTCTGTGTCTTTTGCACAATACCTTCTAGCATCCAGACAATGGGAATTTAAAAACAATTGTGTCAAGTTATGGGGCTGTGTGGCACAGCAGGCTAAAAAATGAGCCATGTGTACATAAATATTTAAATACATGCAATACACTCCATTTAGTGCATTATTCAAATCCTGGGCTTATATAAAAAGGTTTCCAGAACTTACCAGCTGCTTCCTTTTTGTGATCTCAATGATTCTCACCCAAACAGGCCTCGAAGGAACCATTTTCCAAATCAGCCGCTTTATACTGACACCTGGCCACTGATGTCATTCGCCTTTTTCTCTGTCAACCTCACACTGACAGAGGGAGAGCATCAGTTTGAAGTCCCACTCCCCAATGACTGCCCTCCCCTCAAGCTTGGTATTGTAATTCCCTCTAGACTCTAAGCAAAGCCATTCATAGCTCAGTGAAGTGAGAAGGAGTAAGCAAAGTCTAAAGAAGTCACTGAAATCGGAGATGTGCCCCAGGCCACAGGAGGTCAGGCTGGCCGGAAGCTCTCAGCTCTGTGGTGAGTCAGCAGATGGCAGTCATTTCTGCTGTTTGCCAAGCTGCAGAGAGAGTTAGGAGATGTTCCTGCATGGGGCCTTAGAACCTTGTTATTCCCTTTGATGATGGCTTCACTTGATGGCTTCACTTGATGGCTTCACTTGATGGCTTCACTTGATGGCTTCACTTGATGGTTTCACCTGATGGCTTCGCTTGATGTTTGGTTTCAACCCACTGCTGGGATTGGGGGTGGGAAGAGTGTGTGTGGTGAGGGAGGGTACTTGCAGTTAACTCCAGAATACCGCAGGAGCCCAAACAGTGCTTCTAGGGCACCTCACCAGTCCCTTCAGTGGAAAGAGGAAAAGGTGTGGGAGGGGACATTCAGCCTGCCACAGTAAGGTCTTTACACCCCTTTCATCCCAGCAATGGGCCTGGCCTGGAACCAAGGTCGGAATGCTTGTGGAATGAAGAAATGAGGTGTGAAAGGAAAGTTACATTCTCTTTTAAGGAGGCCTTTACAGAACAAATGGATGCATCAGGACACGGGTTTCATGCACCGTGCTCCAATGAGGCCTGACAAGGACCAAGGAATACACAAAGCCACGCGACCAGTGCTCCACATAGATTCCGAGGTAACGATTACCTCGTTTCTTATCATTAACTCAAAACAGTAAACGTTTGCAAAGAAATTGAGGTCGAAGGTGCAAAAGTACCAAGCTGATGTCTAAGCAGGAACACAACAGTCACTACAGCCACTGTCAACCAATGATCGTACTAGTTATGAAATCCGTCAAGAGGAATCCCAGAGGCTCGGGAATTTAATCCCTTAATGAGGCATGAAATGTGTGGTAGACAGCAGGATATAAACCAATGCAACACTTAGTGCTAGGATTCTGCACCTCTGAGCAAGAGACTGCATGGAGGAAGGCCAGAGACTGTTTCAAAGTTCCTCATGGGGTCTAGGCTCTCCTGGCCCCTTGAGGGAGAGGGACTGGGATGTGAAGCATGGCCCATTGAGACCCTAGGTTCTATCCTTGGTACTGAAAAGAAAACGGACCTATCTAAGACAGCAAGTAAGGATTTGCAGATTCTTGGGGGTGACATATTGATGGCACCATATGTGGTAGATGGCATTTCTACTGCTGTGAAGAGATGCTATGACCACAGTAACTCTTCTAAAAGGAAACGTAATTGGGGCCTGTTTAAATTCAGAAGTTTAGTTCATTATCATCACCCTAGGAAGCATGGCGGCACACAGGCATACATGGTGCTGAGGAAGAGTTCAACAACTGGATCAGCAGGGAGCATAGAGAGAAGGGTGGGGGGAGAGAGAGAGACAGAGACAGACAGAGAGACAGAGACAGACAGAGAGACAGAGAGAGACAGAGAGAGACAGAAAGACAGAGACAGACAGAGAGACAGAGACAGAGACAGAGACAGAGACAGAGAGACTGGTTCTCCATTGAACATTTGAAACCACAAAGCTCACCCCCAGTGACACTCTTTCTTCACTAAGGCCACACTTCCTATTAGTACCACTCCCTGGTGACCAAGCACTCAAATCTATAAGTCTATGGCAGGAATTCTTATTCAAACCACCACACCATAACTGCTGTTGGCTTCCTCTCTTGTGGGTAACTATACTCTATACTGAATTTGAAATGTTGTGTTTTGACACCATCCATCCAAGTTTACTTTTAGGGTTTCTATTGGTGGAAGCAGCATTAACTGAATACAACTTTTAAAAGTAAAACACGCAAGCACAATATTTATGTGTGTATATATAATGCATGCTTATATAGACATATATTGCTTTCTCTTTTATGCATTTATTCTTTTTTCATTCTCTTTATACATTATGCATTTATTCTTTTAATTTTTTTAAAAATGTATTTATTTATTTATTTATTCAGTGTGTGTGTGTGTGTGTGTGTGTGTGTGTGTGTGTGCATGTGCAACACATGTGTGGCTTGAGGCAGGCATCTTTACCTGCTAAGATATGTATCTCTTTTAGTCTTTTTTTTTTAATTTAGAGAATACTTTATTAGTTTTTGTAATCAAACCCACGTATATAAGACCTTACATATTTAATACAGTGTGTTACCCCTGTACAAATGGAAAAAACTTAAGTTCAACATTTCTAGACCAATATGGCTGTTAATTTCTGTACAGTGCCAACTCAACACAGTAAATGGGGATACTTTTTTCGAAAGTTGACAGCACAGGTAAAGTTTCAAAAAATTCAAATTATATATCTGTATATATATATTTATATTTATATAAAAAGACCAATAATAGCAGTGTGTTATGCATCAACAGCAGCAACAGCTTTTCCAGGTTCTGCAGTCATCTGAACAAAACTGTAGAGACATCCAACACACTCCATTAAAAAAAAAAAAAGTAAAAAAACAAAACCCGAGAAAAAAGCACAGTTCGGTTACTCTTGTGGTACCTGGCACCATTTTTTTTTAATTAGCTTCTCAATCATCATCTGGAAAGAAAACATTCTGAGCAACATCATTAAAAACAGCTCTGATAAAGCACGGTCACTACTACGTATCATAAAGCAGGTACAAGCTATTTTGCATCCACAGAGGTATGATACAGTACTGTCCTACATCTATAATACTAGAGGATACAATTTAAAAGGCATTATTTGAGACTTGATTCTACTTTTCCAGCAGAGGGCCCAAAGGATGGTGTGACACAGCTTTGTAAAGAAACATACTCTAGACAGGATTTCCTTTCACTAGTGGCACACTTCTAAGGATTCATTCTCTCCATGAATGTCAGCTAAAACCGTTATTAAAAAAATGAAATATCCCTAGAACAAAACCGTATAACCACCGGATTCACATGAAGATGACCTAGTGGAGACAAGCTGGACCTCACCTTACCAACAAGCTATCAAATCTGTTATGTTTAAACAGTGAGACCTCCAAGGAAGGAGATGCCAAGTAGTGCTTCAAAGCTTTGGACCACAATCAAACACAGCATCCTTTTCAACAGAAGCAGAAGCTCATCTGAATATGCTCATGGATGCTGACATCAACATTTAATCATCTCCTCACTCATCCAGGAAGAGGGGGAGATCAGTTACTACTGTACTTTATTGTGTTCAACCAAATCACCATGTTACAAAAATAGCAAGCTGCCATAATAAAAAATAAGGCTCCTCTATCCAGCACCAGATAGCATCATTTTACTTTCAAGCCTAGAAATTGCACACTTGTATATAAACCAATCGAAGATGAGGATTGAGAGTTCATCTTGGTGGATTTTTCCTTTGATGAATATGAAGTGTCCTTCCTTATCTTTTTTGATGACTTTTAATTGAAAATTGATTTTATTTGATATTAGAATGGCTACTCCAGCTTGCTTCTTCTGACCATTTGCTTGGAAAGTTGTTTTCCAGCCTTTCACTCTGAGGTAGTGTCTGTCTTTGTCTCTGAGGTGTGTTTCCTGTAGGCAGCAGAATGCAGGGTCCTCATTGCGTATCCAGTTTGTTAATCTATGTCTTTTTATTGGGGAGTTGAGGCCATTGATGTTGAGAGATATTAAGGAATAGTGATTATTGCTTCCTGTTATATTCATATTTGGATGTGAGGTTATGTTTGTGTGCTTTCATTCTCTTTGTTTTGTTGCCAAGACGATTAGTTTCTTGCTTCTTCTAGGGTATAGCTTGCCTCCTTATGTTGGGCTTTACCCTTTATTATCCTTTGTAGTGCTGGATTTGTAGAAAGATATTGTGTAAATTTGGTTTTGTCATGGAATATCTTGGTTTCTCCATCTATGTTAATTGAGAGTTTTGCAGGATACAGTAACCTGGGCTGGCATTTGTGTTCTCTTAGGGTCTGTATGACATCTGTCCAGGATCTTCTGGCCTTCATAGTTTCTGGCGAAAAGTCTGGTGTGATTCTGATAGGTCTGCCTTTATATGTTACTTGACCTTTTTCCCTTACTGCTTTTAATATTCTTTCTTTATTTTGTGCGTTTGGTGTTTTGACAATTATGTGGCGGGAGGTGTTTCTTTTCTGATCCAATCTATTTGGAGTTCTGTAGGCTTCTTGTATACCTATGGGTATCTCTTTTTTTAGGTTAGGGAAGTTTTCTTCTATGATTTTGTTGAAGATATTTACTGGTCCTTTGAGCTGGGAGTCTTCACTCTCTTCTATACCTATTATCCTTAGGTTTGATCTTCTCATTGAGTCCTGGATTTCCTGTATGTTTTGGACCAGTAGCTTTTTCTGCTTTACATTATCTTTGACAGTTGAGTCAATGATTTCTATGGAATCTTCTGCTCCCGAGATTCTCTCTTCCATCTCTTGTATTCTGTTGGTGAAGCTTGTATCTACAGCTCCTTGTCTTTTCTTTTGATTTTCTATGTCCAGGGTTGTTTCCATGTGTTCTTTCTTGATTGCTTCTATTTCCATTTTTAATTCCTTCAACTGTTTGATTGTGTTTTCCTGGAATTCTTTCAGGGATTTTTGCGACTCCTCTCTGTAGGCTTCTACTTGTTCTCTAAGGGAGTTCTTTATGTCTTTCTTGAAGTCCTCCAGCATCATGATCAAATATGATTTTGAAACTAGATCTTGCTTTTCTGGTGTGTTTGGATATTCCGTGTTTGC